>NC_072426.2:74682777-74997222 GCF_028878055.3 Symphalangus syndactylus
AGCACAAAGGTAGGTGTAGACATAAATGACATAAATGGTCACTGCTCCAGAAAGCCCATTATTTGGTTTGGCTGGACAACTCATTTGCAGCAAATTACAGTAGTTGCCATTTTTCATGTAGTTTTTTGTTTTAATTTTTTATCTTTTAAGTTCAGGAGTACAAGTGCCGGTTTGTTATATAGGTAAACTTGTGTCATGCGGGTTTGTTGTACAGATTATTTCATCACCCAGGTATTAAGCCTAGTACCCTGTGAAAGGAAAATATCTTAGGCCCCAAAAGTCACTAAGAAAAACTCAAGCCTGGAACTGCAAACCTGACTCTTATTCTACTCAAAGTCACCCCTCTGCTTACTGAGATAAATGCATATCTGATTTGCCTCCTTGGAAAGGCTAGTCAGAAACTCAGAAGAAGGTAACCATTTATGTCTCACCTGTCTGTGACCTGGAAGCTCCTCCTCGCTTCCAGTCTTCCTGCCTTTGCTTCAAGTCATCCCACCTTTCCAGACCCAACCAATGTACTTCTTCCATACATTGATTGATGTCTCATGTCTCCCTAAAATGTATAAAACTAAGCTGTGCTCTGACCACCTTGGGCACATGTCATCAGGACTTCCTGAGGCTGTCACTGGTGCATCTTCAATTTTGCCATAATAAACTTTCTAAGTTAACTGAGACCTGTCTCAGATTTTCTGAGTTCACAACCCATTAGCTATTTTTCCTGATCCTCTCCCTCCTCCCACCCTCCAGCCCCTGATAGGCCCCAATTTTGTGTTGTTCCCCTCTATGTGTCCATGTGTTCTCACCATTTAGCTACCACTTATAAGTGAGAACATGCTGCATTTGGTTTTCTGTTCCTGCACTAGTTTGCTAAGGAAAATGGCCTCCAGCTCCATCCATGTTGCAGCCAACAATCATCTAGTTTTGTTAACCAGAAATGGGCCCCATGACTAAGAATCTTGGATTCTCTCTGTTCTCCTTGGACATTCAGCTTGCAGGGCTCTTGACTAGGAGTCTGTGTCAAGTTCAGAGACAGACTGACCAGTACGGATTCCAGCTCGGCTGCTTTCTTGAACTTCCTTATGCCTCAGCTTTCTCATTAGTAAAATGGATGCCATAAAAGGATCTACCTTCTGGGTTTATTGTGAACATTTAAAAATGGCACACATGAAGCTTGGCACGCTACGTGGCACAGAGGAATCCGCAAATTTTAGCTGTCAGTATTACTGTTGTAGGACTTTCTCCTTAGTTAAGCTAAAAGCAGGATCCTTGTCACAGGACCAGGAAAGATTAGGTTCGTGGATACATGGAAGGGTGAGAAAAATGGAATTTACTGGGCAAAAAGGAAAGAAACTCAGCAAAGCAAGACAGGTTCCTGTTAATAAGCCCCAATCTCATAGACTGAATCCCAGGTTACCACCCAGGAACAAGAGGGGCCAGGCTCCTCCCTGCTGCAAAGGGCATGAACTTCTGTGGCTCCACCCCACCTTCCCAGTGTACAGGCCAGACATAGGTTCTCCAGGGACCTCTTTATATTTGGCTGTCTCATTACTGTAGTTGAAACGTTTTTGGCTCCTTTAGCTGTTGCATGTATGTGTATTTTCCCCAACTTTTTTTTTTGTATATCCCTTCACTCTTTCCCACCACATATTCCATAGAAAACATTTGTGATTGGACAGAAAAGTGAAAATTCTCCCTTTGCATTGAAGCTTTAATGGTAACAAACCCACGTGAATCCTTCACAGTCAGCTGTAGCACAACGCCTGCTGGTTAAAGTTCAACAGGCTGGTCAGGCTTGCTGGTGGAGTGTGTGTGCTCTACCAGTAACCTCAGGGATGGGAAGTGAACTCACAGGGTTAACAAGAATGAACAGAAATCGAGTTATAATTAAGCATTTATCAGGCTGTACTTTGGCCCACTTCCTTGCAGCGGAAAGTCACGTAGCACTAGATACTCACCATTTGCATTCCCATTGTTCCTAGAGATAGGATTTTTGGAGTTAGAATCATAAGGCTTTTGTTGAAGATAGATAGGATCTCCAGCATTAGGTCATAAGGCTTTTGCTTAAGGTGTTTTTCACATCCTGAATCCCAGTGCAACAGCTGATGCCCACTGGTTTGAAGACCCCCACAGAGGAAAAGAAGCAGAATGAGAATACAGCTTCTTCATCTCCTTGTCCCATGACTTCATTCTGCATTCTGAGCAGTCAACGATCTCCAAACTTCAGACCACTCCAAAGCCCTTAAAAACCCTAGTCCCAAACTCCTCAGGGAGACAGATGTGAGCTTTCCTCCCATCTCCTCATTTGGTGGCCCTATGATTAAACCCCTTTCTCTCTGCAATGTGGTGACTTGCTGTGTGCATTGGGCAACTGACCTGTTACCATTACAGAAGCACGTCAGGAGTCGGGTAAGAAGGGTCAACCTTGTGAGCTGTGTGTCTTGCAGCAGAAGCAGCATAGCTTCCAGAGAGCAGCTGGAGGAGGAATGGGAAGCGGGCCAGGCCTACCCGTTCTCCATGTGGCTCTGCTTAGTGAAAAGGACCTTTCCCTCTCCCCTGGTGCTCTTGCCAGTCTGGAGTCGTGGTCATTGTCTGGAACGATTACTCCTGTTGTTTCAGCAATCAACAGCCTGAATTGTGTTCATCTCACTGAGATTAGAGAGAGAAAAAAAATCCCAACTGTACAGTGGACCACAGCAGTCTGTGTGAGCAGGCTAATCAGGAAAACAATTTCCACCTGGGCAAAGCGGCATTCAGGACAACAAATACTAGTCATTTTCGGGCAATTAGAGATGGTTGCTCTCCTTTCTCCATGCATGTTAAATTGTGTGTGTACAGCACAGGGCAGAAACACTAAGCAGAAAGGAATAAAAGAGACCCAACATCCTCCTTTTAATTAGCTTCTCCTCTGACATGAGTCACATCTCCCTCTGTCCACCCTTCCTAGGTCCTCTAATCATTTCTTACCATGGGCAATGAACATATGTCCCCTCCATTCCCCTAACAGGCACCTGTCTGCACAAGGAGGCTGGTGAACCCCCCCTTCCCCTCCCTCTCTGCCGATGGAGATGTTTCAGCTTCGAATTTCAATTCGGCCCCTGGGTCTGAGGCTCAATTTTGAACAAGTTGGCATGGGGTGGCTTCTGGTGGTGTACTTTTTAATTGCATTATCCTGGGTGATGAAAATCTTTTCATTCTTCATGTGTAAAGCCCGTGCAGCACGGGGCACACACTTCCCACCGTGACTTTGAGCCGGGGCCCAGTTCCCTCCCAGGGCCACTTTGTCAGCTGTTCTAAGATCTTTTGTCATCTCAGTGCTATTAATTGCCCTTGAGCAGCACCAGGCTTTTTAATTCAGATTTCCCTAGAACAGCAGGAGGGAAAATGGAATGATTATAAAAGAGGGTTAATGTTAATTGCTAATGTAGGTAGAGGTTTTTGTCCTTGGTTAAGATAGCCCTTTACATTTTGTAATCTTGAAATAAAGAAGTAGAGATTGAGTAAAGAATCCTTGCAATCCAAGGACCTTCTTGATAAACTGCAGGAGAGGAGATGAATGTACTTTCCTTTGTTTCCTTGGTTTATTTGATCGAATCAGCCCACAATCAAGGTATCCAAAAGATCTTGCTTGAATCAGAGATATAGAAGATGCCTGTTAGGGCTACAGAGTAAAAGCCCTGATTTCAGAGCCTCAGAGGGATACAAGTGACAAAAATTCAATCTTAGAAATAGCAAGGAAATGTTATGTAGACTTCTTAGGAGACTTTTAATACCATCTATACTGCCTATGGCAGGTGAAACAAAAAAGTATCACAAAAGGGCACCTGTGTGGGATTCAGAATAAAAAGTTAAAGGATCAAGACCTTGTTGGAGAATTTAAAAAGACTCCGAATAGAATTTTAGCACCAAAAGGTAAGGTAATGCACTATTTTCACACCAAGAGTAAGAAGTCATGTTTTCCTTTTTTTTTTTTTAACAGAATTATTATTTTACCAATTTCTTCAACAGAGCCTACAGATAAATATGGTGTTGAAATTATGTCCAGAGTTGTATTATTTCACAACTTTTTTGTATAAAAAATTATTTTAGGCAATGTGAAAAAAAACTCACTTTGTATTGTGGTAGGTGAATGTTTGTTTTTCCTTCAATGGTAATCATCAGAAATCCAAAGAAATGTGGCTTTTTGTACTCACAAAATCCAATTTTGGATCTTCATCCGAGTTCAACCCCACATTCCCCTTTAAATGAGAAGACAGAAGACCCTCAAGCACCCGGTGGCTTCTTGCCACCATTTTGCAGGTGACAGTCTTTTGTTTGAGAAACCACTCAGCTTTGAATTTGCTGCAAGCCCTGGGATGCTGGGCTGCACCATGGAGCTCTCGGTTATAGTGATCTCTCTCATTTTCATCAAATCATGACGCCTTTCAGCACGATGTCAAACAACAAAGGAGGTTTGAAATATTTGAAATCTTGTGGGACAGATGCAGTGGCTCATGCTTGTAATCCCAGTGTTTTGGGAAGTCAAGGTGGGAGAATCACTGTAGGCCAGGAGTTTGAGACCAGCCTGGGCAGCATAGCAAGATCCTATCTGATATGGTTTGGAGGTTTGTCCCCTCCAAATCTCCTGCTGAGAGGTGCTTTCCAGTGTTGGAGGTGGAGCCTGGTGGGAGGTGTTTGGGTCATGGGGGTGGATCCCTCATGAATGGCTTGGTTTCATCCTTGTGAATATGCATTGATTTCTCTCTCTATTAATTCTTGCAAGATCTAATAGTTAAAAAGAGCCTGGCACCTCCTCCCTGCTTTCTTGCTCCCTTTCTCACCATGTGACATGCCTGCTCCCCTTCTCCCTTCTACCTTGAGTAAAATCTTCCTGAGGCCTCACCAGAGGCTGAGCAGATGTTGGTGCCATGCTTATAAAGCCTGCAGAACCATGAGCCAAATACACCTCTTTTCTCTATGAATCACCCAGTCTCAGGTATTCTTTTATAGCAGCACAATGGACTAACACACTAACTCTACAAAAATATTTAGAAATTAGCCTGGCACAATGGTGTGTGACTGTAGTCTCAGCTACCTGGAGGCTGAGAAGTGAGGATCACTTGGACCCAGAAGTTCAAGCCTGCAGTGAGCTGATTGTGCCACTGCACTCCAGACTGGATGGCAAAAAAAAAGAAAAGAAAAAGAAAGAAAGAAAGAAAAAGAAATCTTTGGGTACACCATTGCAGTCACCTAATGAGTGGTCAGTAAATGTTAGGCAGGATTTTAATATTGGCCAATCTGTGTCAGGACATTGTAGCATAGCAGGCACAGTGTCATGCCTAAAATTAGAGTGACTCTTGAGGGTGAGAGGGAGCATCATTAATAATTGCACCGAGACAAAGGCAGAAAATGGGACAGTCCCAAACTTAGAGCCATCCTCACTCAAATCATGTCCTATTTCTTCAGCATGGGTCTTGCCTGAAGCTATCGGGAGGGTCCCCCTTTTCCAGTGAATGCTGCTTTCAGTGTGAGCTTCTCTCCCCTGGCTTAGATGGGCCTGATTCCTGATTGAAATCCATCTACTTGCCATCCGTCTTCCCTGGACCCCACCTAAAAAGGCAACAACTGTGACTGTCTCACAGGCTAGCTGGCTCAAACAGTACACTGTCCTGGAGCTGATGCAAAGGGCAAAATCATTCATGGCGTCTGGCCACTGGCTCCTTCCATCAAGATAAAGCCCTCATCAGCGGGGAACTCTAGCCACGGAAGCACTCCTGGGCGCCCAAACGCAGCCGCCCCTCTCATCAGCTCGCAGCCGCGGCAGCACTTAGAGCCACAGATGACAAAGACCCTTCACAGAGGGGATCGATGTCAGGGTGAGCGGAGGAGAGCCGGCAGGAACAAAGATCCTCTGGTGCTCAGAATCTGCTCCATCCTCCAGGGAAAGGCAAGCGAACATTGTGCTGGTGATCATTTCTGCACCTGCCCGCCTGCCCCTCCCAAACACACACTCTCATTTTTTTTAAGTCAATTTCACTAAGAAAAAAAATCTGCTGCAGCGAAGTTTTTTTTTCATTCTCTGTGATAACCATGCCAAACGTAATGTTTATAAGGTGAAGAATGGAGGAAAAAAGAACTCTTTCTGACTATGCTCTCAGAGAAATCCTTGGAAAAAGAAAAATTCAATCAAACCACATTTTTTAAACTTGAAATTACTGGATTAGAAGAGAGTGTGTAAAATCTACTGCTTCATTTTCTTTTTTTTTTTTCCAGGAAGATAAGCATTTACAGCTTTTCTTAGTCTACACATTGCATTTTTCCTCCCCATCTTCCCTGTTCCTGCAACTCAAAAATGAGAGTTAATAATGCCTGCCTCTCACTGCCTCCCAGGATTTTGTGAGGATGATGATAATAAAATAACATGAATACTCTGTGTTTCTATGGTACTGTTTAGTTAATAAAGCACTTTCACTTCATCTTCCCAACAACCCAGTGAGGTGGGTGATATGCGGTTGCTGCACCTCAATGTGGGTTGAAAGCCTCATGTGACACAAAACACCAGGCATCGTGCTCATTGATGGGGTCACTGTTAAAAATGATGATAATGAGTATCCACATTTTCAGCAGGACAGAATGGCTGGAATACTTCGTAGGCTGCTCCAGGCATCCTCTACTACCGTACTTTTGCTTTTCAAAGAAGTGGGTGAATTGAGGTATGCTAGGGTTAGTTGTGGCAGGGTTGGGACAACAGCTCCATTTGCTATACCACGCCTCTTAGTGCCCGCCCTTTCCAAATCCTGTATCCCCTAGAAAGATTGTGAACTTATTCAGCTCAATTCTCTCCTACTCCAGTGAGTCCTCACTGCCTTCCACCTGTCTTGGTCACATCATTCCGTAGTCAAGAGTGTCTGTGGTCCACGAGACAGCATAGAAGCCCACCTCCAGCATCCCTCCGGAAAGCCAACATGGTACAATCTCTTGTTTCTGTGCAGCTTGGCACTTTGACTCAGACGCAGGAGTCAAGCAGGAAGAACAAGGCCTTTTCAATCTCTGACTAAACTTTAGAAATTAAACTGCTGAAATTAAATGGATTTTTCAAAACGTCACTTGAGTTTTTGTTTGTTTGTTTTTGAGACAGAATTTCACTCTTGTTGCCCAAGCCGGAGTGCAACCGCGTGATCTTGGCTCACTGCAACCTCCGCTTCCCAGGTTCAAGTGATTCTCCTGCCTCAGCCTCCTGAGTAGCTGTGATTAGAGGCGCACGCCACCACGCCCAGCTAATTTTGTATTTTTAGTAGAGACGGGGTTTCTCCATGTTGGCCAGGCTGGTCTCAAATGCCTGACCTCAGATGATCCGCCCGCCTCGGCCTCCCAAAGTACTGGGATTGTAGGCATGAGCCACGGCTCCTGGCTGCCACTTGAGTTTTAGATGACATTTCCCACCTGGAATCCTACTCCTTCATTGATGACAGTCACCTTCGCCTTGGTCCAGTGTCACTGCTCTCTTTGGTCTCAGATGGTGTTTCCTCAGGGAGCCTTTGAGGAGTTCTCCGAGTTCTTCCGTGGGCTCCCACAGCACTTTGAGGTCACCCACCTGCAGCAGCATCATCTCTTGTTTTCTCTGTTATCACTGCCAGTTTTCAAGACGATGAGCTTCTTGAAGGCAAGAACTATGATGCCTTTATCTTTCCATTTAAGGCATCTAGTTCATGGTTAATAAGTATTTTTCAAATGAGTTGAAAAGATGAATGAGTTAATCAAAGTGGCTTGGAGAAGAGAGAAAGTACTCGCTGTCTGGGCTTGCATGGAGCACTTGGACTCATGGGGGATGTGTCAGATGACTGTACTCACCAGAATCGCAGTGATTAGAGTTAATCCTGCACCCTCAAAGTTACCTCTGCTTCACTCTTTACACTGCAAAAGCATCATCCATCAACCATCTATCAACCCACAAGCTTCAAAGACTATTTTACAAGGCGGTGGGGAGTATACGTGTGAATTTTTCATAAAGTTCTCATTTAAGGGAATGATCAGAAAATAATGAGCTAAGTTTTTCTGACAGTCACCACTCTGGTTTCTTGAGGCCCCGAGCACGGAGCTGGGCACACTCTCTTTGCTGACTGGAGCTACTGACTTATATGGAAACCCAGGCTACTCAAATAATGTGCTGCAGGAGGGCAGAAGTGAACACCAGGCAGTCAGGACCCAGTGCAGTGGCTCTGGGATTCATCTCTGCCCCTCCCTCAGTCAGTGCCAAATATGAATGAATCATCTCCTGGCTTGATAACCCACGTCTGCTGCAATGCATTGCTGGCACTCATCTTCTATCGCATTTCAGTCCTTTCAGACAAGTCCCACTTTGCATGATTGATCATTATTTTTACTTTCATGAGGTTTAGGTGGGTGGGATGAAAACCACAGCAAAACAGTATGGCAGGAAGTTCCCTTGCAAAAGATTCATGTATTACCTTTGGGTTATGGCTTCTTAAAACCCAAATTCTTAAGTGTTCTGAGGTTAAAAGCTTCCTATTTGCCACAAAGTTTAAGAATGATGATTTAACTTGTGTTAGTTTACAAATGCAATTTTACATTTGGCCGTCTTCAGATGCATGAGTCTTTAATTTTCACTGGGGAAGGTCACTATTAGAGAGATGGATTCTGGATTCCTGACAGAGCTCATTTGGGAAATGAAACTGAGGAATTCTGCTTAAGATACACAGTCTACCTCTTCTCCAGAAATGTTCTTGGTTGGGAGTGAGGTGAGAAGGGAACTGGCTGAGTCGTTCAGGTCTGGAAAGTGTGTTAGGTTGTTCTAGATCACTGAGGTAAATGGAGGAAAAATAAGGGTGTAGTAACAGCCTATAAACTTTTCCTTCCATTTCTCCTTGTCTCCCAATAAGTAGATTAAAATAGGAAGGAATCCTGAATCCAATTAATCTAATCATAATACTTTAATTTTATAATTATAGCTACCATCTATTATTCAATAATAATGACTTATTATTTGTTAACCATAGCATGTGTAGCCCAATGAGCTGGCCACTGTTATTACCCATATTTTACAGATGAGGAAACTGCTGCTCAGAGCTGCGATGTCACCTGCCTAAGGTCACACTACTTAACACATGGCAGAGCCAGCATCGTAACTGAAACTGAGGTTCGTCTGATGCTGCAGTCAACACTGTATGCTCCTCTTTTCCATTTTCTCTCTTGTTTAGAGGATAAAAAGGACATCCTCAGGTGTTAGAGGACCTGTTCTAAGTCACACATCTGGCTAGTGGCACTGCCATGATAATCACCATGGTCTCCTGACCCAAGGCTCTCCCTCCACTATGTATGGCCCTGTCACCATAGTACCCGACACTGCAACCATACAACCACATAGCTTCAATATTCTGAGAAACTTCCAATTCCTTACAATCGTTTCCTTTTTGATAAGAATTACTTCTATTTTATACCTAAATAATGTGTTTTTATAGACTTCTCTTTGTTCTATTCACAACTTTTTTCATAAAGTACTTCTTTTTAGATCATAGTTCTTAATTTTCAGTTGGGAAAAAAATGGCCACTCTAAAGAGATGCCCCACATATAGCTTTGGAACAAGGGTGTGTGTGGCAATTAAGCTACCCTAAGTGTAATCTAAGTGGGCAGTGAATGGGAATTGAAGGGCTCTGAAAAGCTGATGTATTGCACCCCATCCATCCGCTTCCCTGACTGAGGGTCTAAGATTCCTTTGGGTGAAGGTATTGTATCACCAATTACAAGAGACATATGATATTGCTTATTGTCTATTTAGCTCTTGCTTCAATGCATGGACTCTACAAGTTTTCTGGGAAGAGGTTAAAGTGAGGAGACCAAGGGAAGGCAAGTTTTGGCAGAAGAAGTGGAATTCAGGAAAGATTCAGGGCAGGAAAACTCAATACTAACAGTTAATTTAGATAGAAATAAGGCCCAAGGGGACACTTGGGGTTGAGGCGAGTCAATATAGGAAGAAAAGATTTTTGCCAAGTTAAAAAAAATTATGATTCTCTTGCTAGCTAAGATACTTTCAAGAAATATTTAGGAATAGTCTGGGTAGTCCACGGGTGACACAGTGCCACATATTCAAAGTAGAGAACCTATGGAAATGGAAAGGGGTCCAAAAAGGTATATAAGGGGACCGAAAGACAAACTCACCCTGCTATCAAGTTCATGAAGTCCTGTCACTGACACCTGGCTATGGTTCCTTGAAAGGGCAGCCTTGCCGTGGTGCCTGTCACACATGCCCCCAGTAGAGTTCGGATCAAATCATTCCCTCTCTGAGGATGGGGGTGGGGACATTGACACACTGACCCTCTGAGTCTGTACAGTACAATCAGCCCCCTGGGTCCCAGCTTTCTTCCTCATGTGCAAAGCAGGGGTGTCCCCATGGTGTCCTGCAACTCTCTCTCCATCGCTTGCCCTGCCATGGCACATGCTGCCCAGCACGTACCTAGAAGGGCTGATGGGCACTCAGATGGGGGCAGGTGAAGAAAGGTCATGGGTGCCACCATATTCCAGTGTCCACATTGGCCACCACCACCTCTGCCCTTCACCTGAGATTCAACCAGCCACGCAACAAATCATTCTGTATTCTCATCAGATCAGACAACGTCTTCATTCACTCTCAGGTGTGGGGGACATGATTCAAACCAGAGAGAAGGTCCCAAGAGGGCCTTGCTGCTAAATTGGTTGGATAAGTGGCAAGCACAGCAAATCAGTCCTTAGTGAGTTTAGCATTTGAGAATCACCATGATTATTGCTTGATGGGAGAAAAGGGAGAAGACGAGCTAGGAAACCAAGTAACCTATCCCTGACGTCCTATTGTTGAGTAATCAGGGCCAATCATAGACCCATGGTGTGAAGAAGGCTTTGTTAATCACAGTGTGCAGAAAATTCTATTTTGGCTAAGGAAAGCCTCTTTAGTATGCATTTTGCCTATCATATGGGCTTGGGGGGAAATTATGTAACAAGGAGAGGTGTTGCTTATAGGAAGCAAAGTGGCACCCTCTGTGCCCCCCACCATTCCTGTCTCAGACTCCAGGAAACTGCTTCCATTTTCCTACAGCTGCCAGAAGCAGGCAGTGGGCACCAGCACCTCCTTCCTTAATTGAGCCTGGACATCCTGGCTGGGATTTGCCCACGGGGAGAATTTAGAGGGTGATATCCCACTATTGTCCACAGTTCATTTGGTGGAAGTTTATTCAGAAGCATTTCCCTGAATCTTAGGGGGTGAGTGCCTCTCTGACAGCCAAACAGAATGTGACTTCTTTCTTCCACCGTTCCCAGCAAAGCATGCAACCCCTGACTCTCAGTGGAGAATTTACTCCCTGAAAACAGCAGATCCTCGTTCTTAGACCTCCTAATTCACCACCATTGGTTCCCCATTCCCCTGTTGGCACAGGCTCGGGACATCTGAAACAAGTTTAATAGCAGCCTAGTTTCAATCAAGAAATTTACTAAAATTTTTGTTTTTGTTTTTGCTAAAAAGAATAACAATACAAATAAATATAAAAACGTCACTTGGAGGTCAAACGTCTTATGAAAGTAAATACTGTGCTTGTTTTTTAAGGCAGTCAACATTATTAAAATCCCCCATTTGGAAGATGGAGATTGGTTGGTTCTCCACTGCAGTAGGGTAAAAGTCTGGAGAAGAAAAGCCTGGGTAGCTTTCTTGATGCTGCCTTGGTCCTTTGGGTGGGACGTTAGAGTGCAGTAAGGAGAGAAAATCAATAAGAAGGTAGAAAGGAAGCAAAAGAGCTTAGGACCAGCCCTAGCAAAAGCAGGGACACTACCAGAGCCTCTCTGGCATCTTTGTTCCCTCCAGTGTGGGAAAATGATATCTGGAAGGAAGTGTGAGAGGATGGCACCTATTCCACACCCCTGATCATTCTTTCCCTTTGGAAGGACTTCCATTAGCACCAGACTCTTGGCCTCTCTCTTTACAAACCTTCACTCTTTCCTCCATAGCGACAAGGAGTGAGTAACCAAGCACAGGTCAAGAATGTTTGAATCTCGCCAGGTGCGGTGGCTCACGCTTGTAATCCCAGCACTTTGGGAGGCTGAGGCGGGCGGATCCTGAGGTCAGGAGATCGAGACCATGGTGAAACCCTGTCTCTACTAAAAATACAAAAAATTAGCCGGGCGTGGTGGCGGGCGCCTGTAGTCCCAGCTACTCGGAGAGGCTGAGGCAGGAGAATGGCGTGAACCAAGGAGGCGGAGCTTGCAGTGAGCCGAGATTGCACCACTGCACTCCAGCTTGGGCGACAGAGCAAGACTCCGTCTCAAAAAAAAAAAAAAAAGAATGTTTGAATCTCAGTTTTATAGGTGCTATGAGATATTGGGTTAAGATTTCAAGACATTCCTCCAAGTCACCTTCCAAATGTATTTGTAAGTTTCTTCACACCAAGGGTCATGCGATATACTTCTTTGTGAATATCTGTCAACACCCGTTCTTTCATGGAACAGAGGTAATGTTTGGGAAAATGCTAACTTCCTTTTCTTTTTTGCATTTTTCTGTATTTCTCCAACATGAGGCAGCGTTGGTCCAGTTATGAAGAGGAAGCACCGTGGTTAGGCAGAGGTGGCCTATTTGGTGGTCCAAGGCTGTCTGGGTCTACTGAGCCAAGAGTTGGTGGCTGTTAAGGTGACTGAGAGACGTATAGGCTGGGTCAGGGACAGATGAGGGATACGCCAGACACTCAGCAGTGACTGCAGCACCATCAGCTGATGAGAAAAGGCCAAACCTTTAGGACCCTGACCAACTTGCACAAGAACAGGCCATGAGTTCATCAGCCATAGTGACCAAAAGCACCACCAACGTGTGGATCGGCTCTGGCAGCCAGAGCAGAGTCAAATCCACTTTGGGGGCCCCTTTCCCCAGGCCACATAAGTTAGCCCAGCCTCTGCGGTCCCTGGGGTAGCATCTCAGAGACAAGCCAGGAGACAGAGGACCAATCTGAAAGACTGCTCAATTCTACCGAAAAGGCTGAATTAAACCTCAAAAGAGAGTGTCAATTTTTGTTTCCAATGGAGATTTAAACTGATCTAAAGATTTTCTCTCCACTACCTAGCAAATGGGCTCCCAGCTCATAAAAAAAATGAGATCAGTTAGAGATTAAATAAAGAATCCATATCCTCTTCAAACATCCCACTTGTAGTAGGAATAATGTTGGCCAGGCTTTTTGGTATCATCTATTTATTAAAATAGTAGTGTTGGCCGGGCACAGTGGCTCACACCTGTAATCCCAGCATTTTGGGAGACCGAGGTGGGTGGATCACTTGAGGTCAGGAGTTCAAGACCAGCCTGGCCAACACGGTGAAACCCCATCTCTACTAAAAATAGAAAAAAATTAGCCAGGCATGGTGGTGGGCGCCTGTAATCACAGCTCTTCAGGAGGCTGAGACAGGAGAATCACTTGAACCCGGGAGGCAGAGGTTGCAGTGAGCTGAGATCGTGCCATTGCACTACAGCCTGGGCAACAAGAGTGAAACTCCATCTTAAAAAAAAAAAAAAAAAGAAAGAATAATGTTGTGATCACGTTATATCCATTCCTTCATTCATGTATTCAACAGATAGTGATCACACACCTACTACACATTAAGAATTGTGCTAGGCACTCAGGATACTGATTGAACTTGAGGAAGATGACAGATTTTTTTATGGTCCAGCAACAATGCTGTCTTCCTAGACAATCACAGAGGGGCCTTTACATGTGCTGGAAAAGTCAGACTCTTCAGCTAAGATGTGTGCCTTAAATAGCTTAAGTCTTCTAAAGTTCTAATTCTCTGGTAAAATAGTTATTATTCCACTGAGAGTAACTGGCTTAAGTTTATTGCTGCTGACTTTTTCTGCAATGGGATGAAATGTGGACTATAATGAGACCACAGAAGGAAAGCATAGAGCCCAACCAAGAGTGGCTCCAAATATTTTTTCAGTAACATTTACGAATCAAAATATCATTGTGTCCAGGCATGGTGGCTCACGCCTGTAATCCCAGCACTTTGGGAGGCCAAGGAGGGGGGATCACTTGAGGCTAGGAGTTTGAGACCAACCTGGGCAACATGGTGAAACCCTGTCTCTACCAAAAAAAATAAAAAGCTGGGCGTGATGGTGCGTGCCTGTAATTAGTCCTAGCTACTTGGGAGGCTGAGGTGGGAGGATTGCTTGAGCCTGGGAGGTGGAGATTGCAGTGAGCCAAGATTGTGCCACTGCACTCCAGCCTGGGCAACAGAGCAAGACCCTGTCTCAAAAAAAATTATCTATATATACTATTATATAATATATAATTATATATTATATAAATATTTTAATTATATAATATATAATATATATTTATATAAATTATTTATATATAATATAATTATGTATATGTTTACATAATTATATATGTATATATTTGTACATAATTATATACTTTTATATATATTAAAAATTGTATAACCAATCCTCAGAGCAATGAAAGAATTAGGTAGTTTATGGAGACCTAATCAGCTGTGCAAGTTTTCTAAACCCCATTGTAAAACTGATGAATCCAAAGCACAGGAGAAATTATGAAATCTATCACACTGATAATTGGTACAAGAGGAAATACAAATAACAAACATGGAGAAATAATTTATATCTTCACAAGCGTAACCAAAGAACTGCATACTAAAGCAAACTTGAGGATTTATTTCACCTGAATTAGCAAAAAAAAAAAAAATAGTATCAGCAATTTGCTTAAAAAAACACTGTTATACATTCACTGCTATATTACCGTTGGCATTGGTATTATAAACATTTTTGGGAAAAGAAATATGACAAAGAACAGGCAGAACAACAAAGATTGTCATAAACTTTAGCCTAGCAATTTTATTCCTAAGACTTTATTCCAAGAAAATAATTCAGTAGAAGCAAAAACCCTGTGAAGAAAGAGGAAATGAAAAAAAGTCACAATTTGAACAGTCAACAAGAAAATGTAGTTACATTACACAATAAATTAAGATGCAGACACTGAGAAAAATAGCTAAGAAAAATATATGGCAATGTGAAAAATGTGAAGTGTTATTAAAATAAAAAGCAGAGCTAAAATGATACTACAATTGCCGCTATATAAAACATGAACATTATAATAAGCAAAAAATGGCAGCGGTTGTGTTGGGATGGCATGATTACCCTTTTTTCAACATTTTTAACACTGTTAAACATCTCATTTCAAATAAAAATGTATTCACAAATAAAATCTAAGATCTCCCTCAAATATATAATGGTGCATTCTCTGATAAATTTCAAAAATAGTCCCACATATGATAGCTGCACTTCAGGGGCTGGGAAATGGCTTTTAACCAACATCTATAAGGAGTGTGTTGAGTGGTTTGAGGTGTGTTCCGAATAGAAGCAGCACATAGAGAAAAGTCATCGCTTCTTCCAGGAACCACATTAACCAGCTCCCTATCACTCAGCACATCAGACAGGGCCTCAGGCTTCCCAGAACTCCCACATGCTGGTGGAAATACTCTACAGAAAGCATGGAACAGCCAAGCCAACCAGCCAGGCTGAAAGGTTTTTAATTAGATCAGAAGCGTCCAGTGTGATCTGGATTTCACATGAAATCTATTTTTTTCATCTATTTTCTTATACTCAAATACTACTATTGTTAGTGTCTCTAAGAGACATTCAGCCTGGTTTAACTTATTATTTATTATTTTATTACTTTATCTTACTTTAATTATACAAATGTTACTTTTTATAAGACACAGTACTTCCTGGGTGTTTGAAAAGGAACCTACCAGGGCCCTTCATCTAAGCTTACTCACAAAAACAATGTCATGGATCTTTTTATTCAAGTGCAGAAAGGCAAGGAACTGAAAGGGGCAAGGAAGCTGGCCCACCTCTTTTGTTTGTGCTCAGCACTTTTGATCCCAAGACTTCCTGAGAGAAAAGACAGCACAAACCACCCATGCAGAGAGGCAGAGTGCAGCTGAGTTTTCTATTGCTCCAGTTTCCTCAGGAGGACCACCTCAGAGTGACAAGAAACGGAGAGACCATAACGCTGCTATTTTATGTTTTGTTTTATTTTATTTTATTTTATTTTATTTTATTTTATTTTATTTTATTTTAGAGACAGAATCTCACTCTGTCACCCAGGCTAGAATGCAGTGACACAATCTTGGCTCACTGCAACCTCCGCCTCCCAGGTTCGAGTGATTCTCCTGCGTCAGCCTCCTGAGTAGCTGGGATTACAGTCGTGTGCCACCATGCCTGGCTAGTTTTTGTATTTTTAGGAGAGATGGGGTTTCCCCATGTTGCCAAAGCTGGTCTCAAACTCCTGACCTCAAGTGATCCAACCACCTCAGCCTCTCAAAGTGCTGGGATTACAGGCGTGAGCCACCACACCCGGCCAACGCTGCTATTTTAATAAATAGATGATACCAAAAGCTTTAGCCGGCATTTCACAAAACCTCTCCTCTGACAGAGGAGGATTCTCCCTGGCATCTCCATGCACCTTAAGCAAACTCAGGTGACTTGTGCAGCACGGTGGGTTAATGTTTCAGTTTCATCTCCTGCAGGGGGCTTAGTCCTATCAAGAGCAAGTGAGAACAGCTAGGAAAGCTGTTTCCTTTAAGCTCCAGCTTATTACTCAAAATGAACAGTTTTCCTTCAAAGAGCTTTTCTCTGATTATTTGTTACTAAATAACGAGAATAAACAGCCACGAAGTTATCTCACTTGAGATATTAAAGAGTACACTGAAAATAGACTCCAAAAATTCATATCCACTAAACTTACATCATCTTCTGTTTTGCCTTCTGACAATCATGTGAAAATCCCAAGGATGTTAGAATTTTATGCATCTATTATTAGGCCTGGGCAGGAATTTCCCCATGGAATTGCATGCACCCTACTTTGAGGAGGAACACCAGTAATGCAGCTTCAAAATTGCATAGCAAAGATGTTAAGGGAAAGGCTGTATCAAACCTGCTATTTCCTACAAAATAAGAAACATACTGAGCATTTCTTGAGCTTCTAAAACCTGGCCAGACAATGTGCTCTCACGCTAAAAAAATCCAAAGCTTGGAAAATCATTTCCCTGTATCACCTTTTCAGGACAATGTCTATATTCTTAGCTCTAGAGAAAATTCCACCAGTACATAACCCCACTCTGTCCTTATAAATGATCCTCAACTGTTTCTTTAAGAGCCGAGGAGCCTATTTTCTAAAATGTAAATTACTTTATAAACTACCATAAAATTCCAATTTAATTCACATACATCAGAATAAAAGGGATGAGGCTGGCACGGTGGCTCGTGCCTGTAATCCCAGCACTTTGGGACGGGGAGGTGGGCAGATCACTTGAGGAAAGGAGTTCGAGACCAGCCTGGCCAATATGGAGAAACCTCGTCTCTACTAAAAATACAAAATTTAGTCAGGCATGGTGGTGCACACCTGTAATCCCAGCTACTCAGGAGGCTGAGGCAGGAGAATTGCCTGAACCCAGAACCCAGTGAGCCGAGATCGTGCCTCTTGCCTGGGCAAGAGAGTGAGGCTCTGTCTCAAAAAAAAGCAAGAAAAGGTAGTGGTCTTGATCTGGTTACCTTCCAGAGTCAATTGGCAAAACCTCGTCTCTACTAAAAATACAAAAATCAGCTGAGGGCAGTGGTGCATGCCTGTAATGCCAACTACTTGGGAGGCTGAGGCAGGAGAATCACGTGAACCTGGGAAGCAGAGGTTGCAGCAAGTGGAGATCGCACCACTGCACGCCAGCCTGAGCAACAGAGTGAGCCTCTATCTCAAATAAATAAATAAAAGAATATTAAAGTATAATAATAATAAAAAACTGAAAAAAAAAGAATAAAAAGGCTGAACATTTTCAGGGCACATACTTTATGTGGGCAGAGAGAAGGCAGATGTGGTAATGATAGCAAGGGAAGGAAATTCTGGTATTTTGGCCCTTTCCCTATAGTGAGGTATAAACTGGCATGAAAGTACGTCTCATGCAACCCAGGTTACTAAGACAGCCCTAACATGGCCATAAACCAGTGCATCCTATGAAACTGTTCTTTATAAAACATTTCCTTCCCAAATTCACAGCTACTTAGCCATAGCTACGATTCCTTGGTGACTGAGGAGAGATTTTATCACTTGAACTGTTTTAAAGAAAGACCAAATAAACTGAACAAGTACAGCATTTGCAACCAGTTTCCCTTACAATTCTCTCATTATGACCCCACTTCATCACCAGTGTCAGCTCTGTTCAGGAAGAAGTTCCTACACAGTTCCAGAGAGGATTCTTCATCTATAAGAGAAGTAATAATAATGATGTTTTAAGGCTGTTATCAGTGTACTGAAATACTAAAATAACAACTGAGGTTTTTCTGCTCTCTCCCGTCTTATAAAGCCAGGAGCTTCTAACGACAGTGGTTGCTGGTAAGGGATTTTATCAGGTATGATTCTACCATCAAAATTCAAATATGATTTTTCATGCATTCCTGTGCACTTACCTCCAATAACTCCACAAGTTTTTCTCTGCATCTTTTATGGTCTTCTAAGGAATTGGTAGGCTACTCACTTCTAGTTTCATCTCCGAGGCCTCTTTGCTAGTTTCTGTGTCTCTTTGGATGTTCAGCACAATAGAATCAACCAAATTCTCTAAGGAAACATGTCAGTTATTTGTGAGAGCATAGAGGACAGCCCTTCTTTTGGTGCTCTCTTATTATTACTGAATGCATAAAATGCTTTCTACTGTAACCCTGAGGAAAATGAGATTTCAAAAAAAAAAAAAAATGCCCAGTGCGGTGGCTCACGCCTGTAATCCCAACACTTTGGGAGGCCAAAGCAGGAGGATCATGGGTTAAGGAGTTTGAGACCAGCCTCGCCAACGTGGTGAAACCCCGTTTCTACTAAAAATACAAAAATTAGCCGGGTATGGTGGTGCACACCTGTAATCCCAGCTACTCAGGAGGCTGAGGCAGGAGAATCACTTGAACCTGGGAGGGGGAGGTTGCAGTGAGCCGAGATCATGCCACTGCACTCCAGCCTGGGTGAAAGAGCAAGACTCCATCTCAAAAAAAAAAAAAAAAAAAAAATCCAGCTCTCTGGAGATGGAGGTGTAGAGGAGAGGACAGGGAAATCCCTCATCAGAACTTACAGAAGACACCGTCACTGAGAATTCAGGCTTAAAACAGGGAGCAGGAAGTAGTTGTCCAATAAGATGACCAAATTTTCAACTAAAAGAGAAGTCTTTTGCTGGTTATGACATGAAGATTGCATGTGCTGTCCCTTTGGAAAGACACAGCCACTATTAAAGCTACATTATGATTAATGGAATCAGGCCCAGATGTTAAGTTTCAGAAACAGGTAAAGAAGTCCTGCTTCCCAGACCTTCCAGCATAATTACTCAAAAGGGAGGATGGTAATAATTGCACATGCCCAAATCCTTGTGGGCACAGTTTGAAATTACCTACTATAAACCAGAAATTACTTCATAGTTTCTTGTTTTAACTTGAAAAGTTTTGTGAGTTGTGTATTCTACCCCATAATATACCTGTTTATTTTAATGCAAAAATAGTGTTTTAAATTGCCATTTATGTTTCCCTGGTGCACTACCGGCATATTAAGTGCCTCCACTTAATAAGTACCAAGTGTAGGGCATAGTTTAGACTTCTACACAGCGCTTGAGAGCCTTGCTACAATGCAGATTCTCATGGCAGCGGGGGCAGTGGGGACCAGGATTCTACATTGTAACAGGCCCTCCGGGGGACTCTGATTTAGACTAATTAGCCAGGACAGTAAGAATTGGGTCAGCCAAAAGTAGGGATTAAAAGTCTTTGGGTCCTTAGAAACTTGTATTATATGGGTGGCTTAAAGATCCATGCCAATGGCTTAAAATCCAGAAAAGGAACTTCTCAGATCTCATTCAGGAGCCAAGAATCGGAGCTGAACTCATTGTGAGCAGGGTGGTGGCAACATGAGTACGTTGCACAGTAAAGAAGCAGAGTGGGTGACCAAGAGCTGTGTCTGCAGAAGAAATTAGGAACCAGGCACTAAGAGGAAAGGAAAGTTCACCAGAACAACTTCCACCAGCATGATGAGCTCAGCATTTAAGCCAGAGAAGTATGTTGGGGGAGAGGGCAAATATTCCTGCTGAGCCAATGTGTGATCAAATTGTAACTTACCTGAGATATAGAATATTTATTTCTACAAGTTAGCAGTTGCTCTTTGGGAAAGCGTTACTTCATGTACATTAGGGTCTTAATCAATTTCCTTAGGAAAATTTCCAACTTTGTTCTTCATTGTGTTCTAAAGAATGTATGTGAACTCATTTCTTTTTTGTGTGTTTGCTTGTTTGAGACAGTGTCTTGTTTTGTCACCCAGGCTGGAGTGCAGTAGCACAATCTTGTCTCACTGCAGCCTCAACCCCCCAGGCCCAAGTGATCCTCTCACTTCATCCCCCCGAGTAGCTGGGACCACAGGCATGCATCACCTCACCCAGCTAATTTTTTAATTTTTTGTAGAGAGGGGGTATCACTATGTTTCCCAGGCTGGTCTCCATCTCTTTGGACTCAAGTGATCTTCCCACCTCTGCCTCCCAAAGTGCTGGGATTACAAGTGTGAGCCACCACACCTAGCCTAAACTCTTATTTTTAAAGGAGAAAGGGATATGTCCAAATCTAGATAGAGCTAACTGTAGAGAAGAGTTCTAGAGGTCAGGTTCAGAGGGAGCTACAGCCCAAAAGTAGTGAGCAGGAACCTGTGATCATGGGCAGTCAGGAGAGAAACAGCTGCAGGAGAGAGTTGGGGCCACTGCTCCCCTCACCCCTGCTCTTTGCCTCTAAAGCTGAGCCACCTCCCTGCAAGAAAAACTTGGAATTTTCCTCTGCTCTTTGCCTCTAAAGCTGAGCCACCTCCCTGCAAGAAAAACTTGCAATTTCCCTCTGCTTGAGTCATAGCCTAAGACTAGGATTCCCAAATTGAACTTCAAACTGGTGCTCACATATGAGGTATGTCCTGCAGAGGTATGAGATGTGGCTTGGGATTTCATCATCATGCCTCAGACCAAAGAGTAAGCAAAAGGTAGAACCATGGCAGTGTCAGTGCTCCAGCAAATGACGGGCAGTTGTTTTTTGCTCTGTTCTATTTGGTTTTTTTATGTCCTGAGTTTTAAGGACAGATTTTAATTCATAAGTAGTGTCTAGGTAGAGCATGAGCTTTGAGGAGCATCTCACTCTCCACCTTTCCCTAGGTCTACCACAAATGATGTACTGTGGCTCCAGTTCTCCCTCTGGCCTCTCTGTGGGTTGTCTCTACCTCTCCTCAGAAAAGTGTCAGCATGTCCTGGCCAACGAGCAACCCGGATGATCTGCTGTAGTATCAGCAGCCCCAGTCTAAGGAGAAGGCTGCTTGAGGTGGACAGGCCACAGAAAGCAGTGTAACCTTGCCTAGCCCTCGAGCTACAAGGATCAAGGGCTTTCCTCTTGCCTAGCCTTCATCTCTCTTCTTCATCCTCTCTCTAGGGACCTTTATCTTCCTCACTCCCCATTCAACTATTTTAGAAAAGACAGAACACTTATACACTGCTGGTGGAAATATAAATTAGTACAGCCTCTATGGAAAAGAGCATAGAGATCTTTCAAAGAACTAAAAGCAGATCTACCCTGCGACCCAGCAATCCCATAGGAAAATAAGTCATTATATTCAAAAGACATCTGCACTCCTATGTTTATCACAGCACAATTCGCAATTGCAAAGATATAGAATCAACCTAAGTACCCATTAACCAACAAGTGGATTTTTAAAAATGTGTTACACCATGGAATGTCTCTCTTTCTCTCTCTCTCTCTATACACACACACACACACACACAATGGAATACCACTCAGCCATAAAAAAGAATGAAATAATGTCTTTTGCAGCAACATGGATAGAACTGGAGGCCATTATCCTAAGCGAAGTGACTCAGGAATAGAAAACTAAACACTGCATGTTCTCACTTATAAAAGGGAGCTAAGCATAGGGCACACACAGGCATACAGAGTGGCATAATAAACATTGGAGATGCAGAAGTGGGGAGGGTGGAAGGAGTGTGAGGGATTGAAAAAAATCACCTATTGGGTACAATGTACACTATTCAGGTGATGGGTACAATAGAAGCTGAGACTTCACACTATACAATTCATCCATGTAACCAAAAACCGCTTGTACCCCTAAAGCTACTGATATTTTTTAAAGAAAAGACAAGACAGGAGAGGGTAAATACAATTGCTCTGAGAGTATTTGTACAAAAAAATTATATAGAAACCTACATACAAACAGGTTGTATAATCTTCCTGACCCTGAAAGGCTCTGTTCAAACAATTTATAAAGATTTAAGTCAAAGCAGTTAACACCTAAGACCCAATAGGATATTCAGAATGAGAACATTCCATTATTAAACCCATATTTATCAAATTGCTAACAGGCACTGAATACTATAGTTTATAGGAAGACTAAACAGCTTATAGACATACAGGTATCCTCAAAGTTAGTTTCTTAATTGCTGTTTCCAGTTATGCTAAGGTTTTCTGCATTCTATGTACTTGGTTACTTAGAGAGACAAGGCCCTTAGTTATGATGAAGAAATATGAATTAAAGCATAAATCAGACACCCCAAGGAGCTTGCCTGGTTTGCCAAATACAGATACCATGCACATAAAAGTTGAGCTATAGAATGTGTTTTATTGTGATTATTGTCAAAACAATCCTCATTAACCAGAATAGAATATATGTTTCCTAATAATCACAACACAATGCATAACATTTGTTGAGCAATTACTAAGAGAAAGGCAGTGCTAATTGCTTTAGATGCATAATATAATTCACTCCTCACAAGATACTTGCTACAGAGGTGGAAACAGGACAAGAACTACTTGAATGTCTGTCAATTCCACTAGAAAGAATGAAATAAAACCAATCAATTTCCAGTTTTGCATAACCCCATTGTTTCACCAGAATGAGATTCTGATTAGCCAAGCCTAGTGGTATATTCCTGTTCCTTGACTATGCTCTGGTGCGGAGAAGGATCTGGTAGGAGCCTCCAGGGACACAATTGTCTTCCTAGCAAGAGGGCCACGCTGTCGATCTATTTCACGAAAGCTTCTCCCAGAGTAAAAAGGTAACTGCCTTGCAGCAACTCAGAGCACCATTGAAAAGGCAAAATGCTGGGTGCTTAGGAAAAATGCAAAACACACTCAGAGAGGTTAAATAAGTTGTTATCCAAGTTCACATAACTACCAAATGTTCATCTGCAGACAAGAAGACAGGATGCCTCAAGCTCAGTGTATGTTCTGTTACAACTTGAACTACTGTGCAGAAACCAAAAGACACACACACAAGGTCAATGTGTTTTAAGATGTGAACTGGGCTGGGTGTTGTGGCTCATGCCTGTAATCCCAGCGCTTTGGGAGGCTGAGGTGGGCAGGATCACCTGAGGTCAGGGGTTCAAGACCAGCCTGATCAACATGGTGAAACACTGTCTCTACAAAAAATACAAAATTAGCCAGGCATGGTGGCACACACCTGTAATCCCAGGGACTCGGGAGGCTGAGGCAGGAGAATCACTTGAATCCGGGAGGTGGAGGTTGCAGTGAGCTGAGATGGTGCCATTTCACTCCAGGCTGGGCGACAAGAACCAGACTCCATCTCAAAAAAAAAAAAAAAAAAAAAAAAAAGATGTGAACTGATCAATTTCATCCTTCCTTCTCCCCATTGAGCCAGAAAGTACTTCAGAGAAGCCAGGGCTTCAAAATGACAAACTTGTGTCAAGAAAGTATTAAGTAAATAAATAACAAATGGTAAAGACTTTAACGGACTCATACAGGTCTGGTTTTAAACCCCCCCTTCTGCTACACGGAACCTATGAGGACTGAATTATATTATGCAGCCAAAGCAACTAGCTTGGTGCTTTTCCCTTAGTAATTGCTCAATAAATGTTATGCATTATAATGTAATTATTAGGAAACATATTCTATTTTGATGGATGAGTTTTTCTTTTGAAAATATAGCAATTGAAGATAACATTTCAATTGAAGCAATTGATGATAAAGACTCTAGAATAAGGAAAGGTTTCTTAAAATTTCTTAAACAGATGACATCAGCACTCACCATAAAACAAAACCATAATAAATTGAAATACATAAAAAAAAGTAAGAACTTTTGTTTATTAAAGAAATCAAGAATGGGAAGGAAAGCCAAGAGTGGGGGAAGATATTTGCAATACATATAAATGCCAAAGGACCCTTATCCAGCAACTACAAAGAACACCTCATCTATTGCTTGCTGTAGGACAAGTTATCCCAACATTTAGGGCCTAAAACAACAAATATGTATTATCTCACAGTTTCTGTGGGTCAGGAACCTGAGCATGACTTAGTTGAGTGCCTACGGCTTAGAGTCTCCCTTGAGATTGCAGTTGAGCTGTCAGCAGGGGCTCTGGTCATCTCAAGGCCTCACTCAGAGAGGAGCTGCTGTGGGCAGGAACCAGGTGCTTTCTGGCTCTTGGCTGGAGACATCAGTTTCTTGCCATGTGGCCACTCCATAGGTGAGCTCACAAGGCAGTTGGCTTCTCCTAGAGCAAAGGCTCCAAGATAGATAGATAGATAGATAGATAGATAGATAGATAGATAGATGATAGATAATAGATAAAAAGATAGATAAATAGATGATAGGTAGACAGATAATAGATGATAGACAGATGATAGATAATAGATAGATAGATGATAGATAATAGATGATTGATTGATAAAGATAGCTAGACAGACAGAGAACCAGCAAGATGGAAGTCACCATCTTCTTGTAACTGGATGTCAGAAGTGATGTCTTTCTCACCTTTGCTGTATTCTACTCATCAGAATTGAATCATGGTTGGGCACGGTGGCTCACCCCTGTAGTCCCAGCACTTTGGGAGGCCAAGGGCAGATTGCTTGAGGTCATGAGTTCAAGACCAGCCTGGCCAACATGGTGAAACCCCATCTCTACTAAAAATACAAAAATTAGCTGGGTGTGGTAGTGGGCACCTGTAATCCCAGCTACGTGGGAGGCTGAGGCACGATAATTGCTTAAACTGGACTTGGTTTGGGGCGCAGAGGTTGCAGTGAGCTGAGCTCACACCACTCACTCGAGCCTGGGTAACAGAGCAGGACTCCATCTCAGAAAAAAAGTGAGTCACACTCAAGGGAGAGGTACACAAGGGTGTGAACACAGAAGGGGAGGGTCCCTGGAGGCCGTTTTAGAGGCTTCCTACCACATTCTCACAAATCAATGAGAAGAAACAAACAGCACAATAGAAAAACAGACAAATAATTCCGCCCACACTTTACGAAATAAAATATCGCAATTGTCAATAAACAGAGGAAATAGTACTCATTAGTCATGAAAGAAATAAAAATGAAAACCAAGGTGAAATACTTCCACATAACCAACAGAATAGCTAACAATAAAAAGGCAGAACATACACCAAGTGTGGGCAAGGGTGTGGGACAACTGGAATTCTCATATACAGCTGGGAGGAATATAAATTTGTATTATCACCTTATAAAATAATTTGGCAGTATTTATTAAAGCTAAACACATATATTCTATGACCCAGCACTTCCACACCTAGAAAAATGCCTAACAAAATTGCATGTATGTGTACACTCAAAAGGTGTGTGTAAGAAGATTCATAGCAGCTTTACTTATAATAACCTGTTCTCACTCATAGGTGGGAATTGAACAATGAGAACTCATGGACACAGGACGAGGAACATCACACTCCGGGGACTGTTGTGGGGTGGGGGGAGGGGGAGGGACAGCATTAGGAGATATACCTAATGCTAAATGATGAGTTAATGGGTGCAGCAAACCAACATGGCACATGGATACATATGTAACAAACCTGCACATTGTGCACATGTACCCTAAAACCTAAAGTATAATAATAAAAAAATAATAATAATAACCAAAAACCTGAAAACCTCCCAAATGTCTGCCAACAATAGAATAGATGAATAAATTGTAAATAATCATGCAATCAATTACAATAAAGCAACAAAAAGCGACAAACTACTGCTATATGTTAATAATATGAATGGATCTCATGAAATAACATTAAATAAAGAAATGAGCCAGAAAAACACACATCCTGTACAATCGTATTGATATAAAACTCAGAAACTGGCCAAACTAATCCATGATGAGGAGAATGAGGAGAGTGGTCTCTTTTTGTAGCAGTCTCACACTCAATGACTGTGAGGGATCAAGGTGGAAGGGACTGGGGACCTAGTTAATGTCCTGTTTTCTTGATACAGTGATACGGGCCATTAACTTTGTGAAAATTCAATGTGCTGTGTACACTTATGATTCATGCACTCTTCTGTATGCATATATTTCAATAAAATTTTTCCTAAAAAACCTTCGTGACAAACTTTCTTCTGCTCTGCTATTCAGAATGGCACTTGTGAATAAACTTACTAATAAATAAATTTATTTAAAACTGAAAATCTGTATCCATTGATGCTATGTCCTAAGTTCTAGTTCCTAAGGCTCTAAGTATCAAGATTTATCTTTTAACTGAATTCCTGGAAAGAAAAAATTCATCAACTTTTTTTTTTTAACCTTTTGGTTTCTCTTCTCCCACAAAGGAGCGTTAGAAATGTTCTCCACTTTGCGCCAGGCACGGTGACTCACGTCTGTAATCCCAGCACTTTGGGAGGCTGAGGCTGGCGTATCACCTGAGATCAGGAGTTCGAGACCAGCCTGGCCAACATGGTGAAACCCTGTCTTCACTATAAACAGAAAAATTAGTCGGGCGTGGGTGTGTGCGCCTGTAGTCCCAGCTACTCAGGAGGCTGAGGCAGGAGAATTGCTCGAACCCGGGAGACAGAGGTTGCAGTGAGCTGAGATTGCACTCCAGCCTGGGCAACAGAGTGAGACTCCACCTCAAAAAAAAAAAAAAAAAAAAAAAGTTCTGCACTTTGGAGGAAACCAAAAGTTGATCTGTTGTTCCCATCTTTAATGAGCCCACAGATTCCTCTTGCTAAAACATCTCAGTCTTAATATGAGAAAAAGGGTTTATAAAAGATTTAGATGTTTTATTTTCTCCATTAACATTTATTATGTACAAATTATTTGACACCCAATAGTTTGTAGCTCTTTATCCAGCACCTATATTCTCAAATCTGCAGAATCAGGACACCGATGTTTTGCATGGTGGTATCATGAGATATCACCGTGTGTGTATGTGTGTAGATGTGTGTGTGTATATATGTATGTGTACATGTGTGAATACATGTGTGTATATATGTATGTGTACATGTGTGAATACATGTGTGTATGTGTATGTGCATGTGTATGTGTATGTGTGCGTTAATGGGGTTCAGAAGAAACTGGTTCTGGGAGGGTTTTATGGAAATAGGTACAGATGGGGAATAAGACAAGGAGACCCAGAAAAGGAGAGATTTAGGAGAGAAGGAAGACTTGCGAGATTTCTTAGCCATATGTTGAAATTTCAAATACACTATCATGTTGATACCTGCATGCAAAACACATGTCCTGATTCTGCAGGTTTGGGAATATGGGTCCTAGATAAGGAGCTACAAACTATTCAGTGTCACATAACTTGTAGGTAATAAATATTAATGGAGAAAATAAAACATCTAAATATTTTATAAACCTTTTTTTCTGTGAAAGAGTGAGAGGGGCATATAAGGACTATGGCAGCAAGAAGTATAACCAAAATGTGGCCACAAGCATCATTTTTATGGCTTCATAGAACGTTGGGTTTGAAACAGATTTTTTTTTTTTTTTTTGAGTTGGAGTCTTGCTTTGTTGCCCAGACTGGAGTGCATTGGCGCAATCTCGGCTCACTGCAACCTCCGCCTCCCAGGTTCAAGCGATTATCCTGCCTCAGCCTCCTGAGCAGCTGAAATGATAGGCACGTGCCACCACAACCAGCTAATTTTTGTATTTTTGGTAGAGATGAAGTTTCACTATGTTGGTCAGGCTAGTCTCAAACACATGACCTTGTGATCCACCCACCTCAGTCCCCCAAAGTGCTGGGATTACAGGCGTGAGCCACCGCGCCCAGCCCTGAAATGGATCTTAAGAGTCATGTAATCTTACTCCAAAGTTGAATCTTAAATTTCTCTTTCATAAACTTCTGAAAGAGAGGTTTTAGTGGAGAAACAATGAGAGTAATAGATGGCATAGATTCATATATGTGTGATAGGACACTTGGTCCCTCAAGAGTCGCTAATTTAACCATTTGCATCCACTCTCTTTTTTCTCTAACATGACATTAGACTGGTTTTTCCATGAGATTTGAGGGTCCATATTGTTTTATAACCTCAGCACTGAAGAACTGTAAACAAATGTGCATGCATACTGAATAGCTATATTCAGTACATTTAGGAGCAGTAAAACTTGTGTTTTTAAGCACTTTAAGTTATAGCTACTGAACAGCAAACACCCCATTGGCCATGCCGGGGAAGCTAGTGCTCTTCCAGAAAGCAAACTTTGAAAAGGTCTTCTTGCTCTATACCACCACCAACTCTTCGCTAACCTCCCAGCCTCCTTTTCATACTAAATGTGTATCCCTCTCTCCGAAGCCATGGTGACACACAAATGATGAGAGTTGCTAAGTGGATATCTTCATCTTTGTTCTTCTTTTTCCAACTTCACTGAAAACTCTGCTTCAGAATGAAAGCTTTCTACATGCATCCAACATAGAAATCTGAAAAACAAACAAACAAACACACAAACAAACAAACACCTACTCTTTCTTTGTGCATCACTTAAAGATCTATGTAAATGCCTCCTAGTGAGGAATACCTCCTTTTGTTTAAGATTTGAAATCATTAGTTTTAAATTAGAATTAATGTTTGACATCAAGCAGTAGGCATTGATGGCAGAAAATTGATCAGTCTCAGGAAACTAAATAGTGGATTAAACACATACATGCTACAGAGTATATCCTGTGTACTGTCTAGTACGTTAAATGCATGTTTCTTGGGCATCGCACATAGATAGTTAAAAACAATGATTTTCTCATAAACTCTCCTATACAAAAGACTTGTTTTCTTCAAAGGTCAAAAATGGATGCATGAGTGCCGTATCTGAATGCAAACCTCATAGACTAGTAGACTGTGATGGAGTCACAGTGTCATATCCAGTTGGATGGACCTTTTCTAATAGTTTCCATTTTTATCAAAGGCAAAATGAAAGCTATTTTCAATGCAGAAGCAATTCTAAACAACACCCACCAGAATTAGCGAAGCAACGTTTCATCAGAAAATCACCTGCAGAATTTAGAATGCAATTTAGAATTACTAATTAGTGTGCTAAATGGATATATTCAGAAAGTGGGGGGGGGGAATGAGTCAACACTTCTGAAAGAACCTTAATTTCAGAATTTCCTGAGTGAGTGCCCCAAATTATAAGCCTACCCACACATTAGTACATGGGTTAGAGAAGTCGGCTCACCCAGACATTTGTTGTGTGCATAATTTTAAAAAGAATAAATACTACTTTGGAAACTGCTCTGGTTCATTTTGCCAAAAGTAACACCCTTTCTGGGCACAATGCCACTAGATACTCACCCTGCTTTCTTTGTGTCTGCAGGACCCTGAAACATTGTTTGCAATTTTATCAAAGGATTCATTGGATCAGAGGAAAATCAGAGAGAACATATTGTCCATTAAAATGTAGAAAGGTGGGCCTAAGATGCCTTAGAAGAAAGCAAGCTTTTATCGTAACACATTGTTTACCTTTTCGTTATTTATTTTAAACTTGAATCCTATTATTTCACCATCTCTACTGTCACCCAGCCATCATTTCTTACCAACTCTTAACTAGGCTATTGCAGTAGCTCCCTCCGTGGCTTCCTGGTCTTCAGCCTGGTTCAATACAGCTCAGTTTCCATTCAACAGCCAGCATGAGCTCTCTAGAGCTGCCTGGACAGCTGAGGCTCTGCAAGCAGGAGAGGTGATCGCATACCCAGAGGAGGCGCCCATCCCTATGAGGACAAACCTCCAGCTCCTCCAAGATGGGAAGACCCAATAGAGTCAACTCACTGTTACAGCATCTGTTGGTCCCCTTGGGGAACGGTGCCTTGGTGAGGGCTCAGTGCTGGTATCTGTTGCCGACAAGCTGGGCATTCCCTCCGAAACAGCAGTAGTGAAACAGACCTTGGTGAGTGAAGCGCATGCTGCTGGGCTCATTGGTAACCTCTGTCTTTGTCACCAAGGCCATGATGCTCATGAGCCTATCATGGCAGCTCTGGGTGGCTGGTGACAAAGCTGACGAATGTCAACCAGTCATGTCATTTTATCTATGTGGTTACTCAGTGCCGTTTCCGTGGTAGGTGGATGCTTTCTGGGCATTCATGCATGATACCAACATCTTCATGCTTTGTGCCCACTCCCATTTTCTCATGCACATGTCCCTCCTCCAGAACCCCTTGTCCCAATCATTTAGCCCACTTCCTTCTATGCCACCGTCCAGAGATCTGATTGTATTCTCACCTCTGGCAACTTCAGGTGTGCTGCTCAAAGCTTTACCCATTGGGAGAACATTTTTTTTCCACCATCCAGTCACCCATGAATGTGGCTGCAATGCAACTCCTGTTCATTTTTGGCTTGCCCCCACATACAGAACCAAGTCATCTATAGACCAACTTTGAAACTTTCTCTTGTCTTTCATTCTTACTTTTTTTTTTTTGGAAGAGTCTCACTCTGTCGCCAGGTTGGAGTGCAGTGGCACAATCTCAGCTTACTGCAACCTCTGCGTCCTGGGTTGAAGTGATTCTCCTGACTCAGCTTCCCAAGCAGCTGGGACTGCAGGTGCATGCCACCACACCCAGCTAACTTTTGTATTTTTAGTAGAGACGGGGTTTCACCATGTTGGCCAGGATGGTCTCCATTGCTTGACCTCATGATCCGCCCACCTCAGCCTCCCAAAGTCCTGGGATTACAGGCATGAGCCACCGCGCCCAGCTGAAACTTTCTCTTTTCTTAAGAGACAGAGTCTCTTTCTGTTGCCCAGGCTAAAGTGCAGAAGTGCAATCACAGCTCACTGCAGCCTCCAACTCCTGGGCTCAGGCAATCTTCCCTCTTCAGCCTCCTGAGTAGCTAGGACTGTAGATATGCACCCCATGACTAGTTAATTAAAAAAAATTTTTTTTTGGAGAGATTGGGTCTTGCTATGTTGCTCAGGCTGGTCATCAACCTTGAACGTTTAAACGTTTTCCTCCTCCTCGAGCTGGTCATAGACAGTAAGTGCACTAGTGCAACTGCAGTGAGTGACAAAGGGGTTTGGGCTACCTCCTCGTGCAACTGACATGTGCCTGCTGGCCCTGCTGTAATTTGATCCCAGATGCCCCATTTTCATCTTAGAGTGGACTTTCTGAGCTTATTGGCTTTAGGACTTGGAAGGTTCAACGGATCGCAGTTCATAAACAGAAGTTCTAAACACATGGTCACCCGCTATCCCACAGCTATGTGTTCCAATTCTATCAGGGCCCAGTGATGCACAGGGACTGTTTCCCAAGGCATGTCACTCTCTGCTGAGGATGACCTGGCTTCACTTCAGAATCACAGGAGCCTGAGTTGTGATTTTCCTACCAGAGCTTGTCATAAGTTTCATACTGCATCATGCCTTCCCCACTGTCATTTCCCAAACCATAGGGTCTGCCTGATCAGATGATCCCAACAGCAGAGCTGATTGCTTCACAGCCCGGACCCAAAGCAGTGCTCTTTCCCACTCTGAGTGCTGTGCAAACTGGTAGCCTTCTTTGTTATCTGGTACATGCGCTGGAGCAGTTTTCCCAGGGTAGAATATGTGGCCACCAGATTCTAAAGCGGCTCACTAGGTACCACACTTCTTTTCCTGCATGAAGAATTCAAGATGTCGAAATGTGCATTTTTTTTGAAAAGTATATCCCAGCATGACCGTGACCAGAGGACCCCCTAAAAACTTCACTGAATTGTCCAGTGATCTTCATAGGGTTTCTCTCCCACCCTCTAGAGCACAGGTGACTTTCCAAGGCCTCCAGGGCACTGCTGTTTCTTGCTCATCCCATCCAAGCAGCATGATGTTGATAAGATGGTTGGTGTGACTGGGGAATGGTCCACACCTCTTCACACTGTGTTATGACAGAGCAGGACGACTAATATAGCCCTCGGGAAAAACTACAAGTGAACATTGTCCTTTTCACATCAACATGAAGTGTTTCTCATCCCTTTTCTCTTCTCTTCTTCCTCTTCTTCTCCTTCTTGGGTTTTTTTTTTTTTTTTTTGTGACAGGGTGTCACTCTGGAGTGCAGTGGCTCAATCATACCTCATTGCAGCCTCAACCTCCTGGACTCAAGCAATCCTCTCACCTCAGCCTCCCCGTTGGCTGGGACTACAGGTGGGTGCCACAACTTCTGGCTATTTTTTTGTAAATTTTTTATAGAGACAGGGTCCCACTATGTTGTCCAGGCTGGTCTCAAACTCCTGGGCTCCAGCAATCCTCCCAACTCAACCTCCCAAAGTGTTGGGATTACAGGCGTGAACCACTGCACCCAGCCTCTGATACTTTTTCCTAATTGAAGTGAAGAAGAATACACTTTGCCAACTGATGACTATATCCCATGTAGCTGAGCTTAATCTGCTTTTTCAGTAACACCAGAATTGGCAAGCAATTTCCAGGATGGCTATAGTTTGGTTAAGCCTGTGGTACTCTTAAGTCATTCCCCAGGACCAATATGCTTTCTCCAGGGACCAGCCTCGCAAATTAAACTGAGAAATGACAGAGACCAATGCTCCTACATCTTTCAGGTCACTAATCTCTGTCATCTGTTCACAGTATCGGTTAATTCTATTTGGCCTTCTTAATTATAAAAAATTCTTACTCTACAGACCAGGGACACAATGTGGGATTACTCCAATAGTCAAATGCATAGATTCCACTTACACGCTTAGGAACTGGAAAATGGCAACAGGCAAGTCTGTGGACCTAGGGGCCCACTGTGAGCTGAACTTTAGCCAGGACCATGGTTATTACTACTTAGTTCCTGCAGGCCCCATGCGGACCAAGAGCCACAATGATGCCTTGGGTCTCAGAGTACCAATGTCGACTCAGACTCTGTAGCCAATTAGTTCTTGAAATATCTGTTTTATTCTCCCTTTCCACAGGGTATGGTCACCTAAATAAATGGCTATAGGTCACTTTGTGGAAGAACTAGAGAAGTGTCACAGGATCTACTTGTCATGATGTTATAGGATCCTGTAGGACCTGGCTACCTCTTAGTCAAAGGGCTACAGGTCTGAAAATTGGCTCTGGTGTGGGGACCAACCACCAAATTGTAACTTGTTATTGGGACAACCGCTTTCAGACTTTGACTCCTCCATTCTAACTTTGTTCTTCTTTTTAAATTAAAGATATTAAGTGGCACGTTGGTTGGCTGCTGTCAAGGGCAGTATTCAGCAAACTACGGTCAGATCCAGCCCATTGCGAGTTTTTGTAAATAAAGTTTTATTGGAACACATTCATACTTATTAGGCTCTTCATTCTTTCCCTTGCTGTCTATGAAGGAAGCTTAGACATCTCTCCTTTGCTGAGACTTGCCCATCATTTTTTCCTGGCTTGTAGGAGCCACTCCCATCAAATTAGTTTGTCGTATCCCCTGGGGCTTTGTTAGGGTGATAAAACTAAATCCTGAGAAAATGATCCCAAATCAATGAATTCTTGGTTATCCAGCTTAACATTCTAGCCTCCTCAACCAAAAACCCTCAAGTCTAACCCCAGGAGTATTTGCATGGTACTGCCAGTACGTACTGGATAGTTGTCTTCTTTCTTTTTTCTTTTTCAACAGGGTGTCACTCTGTTGCCCAGGCTGGAGTGCAGTGGCATGATCAGGACTCCTTGCAGCCTCTACTTCCTGACAGAGCAGGAGTATCACCATCTTGGACAAGCACTGTCACTTTTAAATTCAGAATCAAAAACCACCTAAATCCAAAGGCATCAGCCTAATGGCCAAGGTCAGCATGACCATAAGCCACAAATAACATCTCTGACCAGAAACATTCCAAACTCCTCCCGAACCAGAAACATGCTAGCCCTAAGATAACCCACCTCTGGCCGGGAAGATGCCAGCCCTGAGATAACCCCCTTCCTGCTGGAAAGATGTCAGCCCCAAGATAACCTCCCCTCCACCCAGAGACATTCCAGCCCCTTCATAAACATCTCCCCCACACAGAAACATTCCAAGCTTGTAATAAGCCCCTCACCCTAAAACCAACATATATTCTTAGTCTGTAAGAGAAAGCGCTCCTGATCAAAATTGGCCAGAAGCCCCTCTCGGGTTTTTCTCTAAAATAAACCTGTCTTTGACTGTTAAGCTGCATTCTGTGTTTCTTTCCTCTTTCTTTAACTCTTATACTTCCCAGGCTCAAATGATCCTCCTGCCTCAACCCCCAAGTAGCTGCACCATCATGCCCAGCTAATTTTTTTGAATTTTCGTAGAGATGAGGTCTCCCTGTGCTGCCCAGGATGATCTCAAACTCCTGAGCTCAAGGGTTCCTCCTGCCTCAGCCTCCCAAATTGCTGCAATTACAGGCATGAGCCACCATGCCCCACCACCTCTTATTTCTTTCTGTGTAGATCTCTTTCTTGCCTCACAAGGCACACCTTGACTGTATCTGTGTTATCTTAGAATTTCACTCTATCAGTCTGGGAGCAGGAATGGAGATGGAGACAGGTCTCAAGGGCTGTGTCTCTCTCTTTTGGTGAGGAAGACTCTGCAGCATCTTTCAGCATGGTCAAAGTGCTAGCTCTTACTAGGGAAAGATGGGCCACCCATTCATGCCCAGAGGATGGGGGTGGGAATGTTGTAGAGTCAACATCACTAAAGACATCTCTCCAGATTTCCCGCTTAAAGGAGTGTTTAATGTCTCTGGTGCTCTGAGATCCTCATAATTAGGTCTTGAGCTTGCCTTTTATTGTGCCTGCCCTTCAGCTATAGGTGGTAAAGAGTTCTTTATATGCAACCACCATTATCACTGGAGTCTCTATGTTTCCCACACTTAGCTATTAAGTGCATATTAACGGCTCTCAGTCTCTCATTCCCCACTAACACGCAGTCAATGCACTTAGCCTTAGCCAGCCAACTGCGCTATATACATATATATATATATATAAATATATATATATATATATATTATTTTTTTTTTTTTGAGACGGAGTCTTGCCTTGTTGCCAGGCTAGAGTACTGGCGTGATCTCGGCTCACTGCAATTTCCACCTCCCGGGCTCAAGCAATTCCCCTGCCTCAGCCTCCTGAGTAGGTGAGATTACAGGCGCACATGACCACACCAGCTAATTTTGTGTATTTTAGTAGAGACGGGGTTTCACCATGTTGGCCGGGACGGTCTCAATCTCCTGACCTCGTAGTCCACCCACCTCAGCCTCCCAAAGTGCTGAGATTACAGGCGTGAGCCACTGTACCCGGCCCAATTGTGCTATACTTATAAGAAGTTTCCCTCATATTTCCAAATGCAGATATCATCACACCCATCACAGCATTTGCCCTGACAGGAACGTTTTCAAGGGCCCCTACCAGTGAAATATTAGCAGTTGGACTGCACCTTGCTCCCAGGACCATACATGTGCTTCTGATCTGCCAAGTAGGTGAGTTAATTTTACAACTCCACCTTGCTGTCTGTTTTCTCAAACCACTCTTGGTACCACTTGTGTTAACCCAGATCCTCTGAGAAGCTGACATTGACAGGAGTAATATGCAAGGATTTTATTAAGGAAGACGCTTGAGAAAAGAAAATGAGGGCAAAAGCTGGAAAAGGATGGGAAAGATGTCAGGCTAGCGGCAAGTGTGAATCTAAGTGAAGACAAGTGGCAGAGAATGTTGGATGGAACTGTCCTAGACTGTCATGCAGTCTAAGGAAGCTTCAACAAAGCCAGCAGGGATTCCTTGAGTTTACATTGCCAAAAGAGGAGTTTAATGTCTCCCGGAAATGAATCTGCTTTTGTAGCCCCGCCACGCTTAGTTCTTGACAAGGGAGCAGTGTTGTCCAAGTAAGGTGTGGCCCCGGCCAAAATACAGCAATGTATTTCAAAGCATAGCATCTGGGGCTCTGGTTGCACTCCTTATAGTGGGAGCTCTGCAAGCCACAATTTTATGGCAACCATAGAAAGTCAGTGTAATTTCAATCAAAATCTTATGTGGATTTTTTTTTTTTTTTGGAAATTGACAAGCTAATTCTGAAATGTAAACAGAAAAGTAAAGGACCTAGAATACCTAAAACGATTTGGAAAAGGAACAAAGCTGAAGGACTTAGACAACCTAATTTCAAGACTACAGCAATCACATATAGAGTCATGTGTTGCTTAATGATGAGGATACGTTCAGAAATGTGTAGGTGATTTTGTTGTTGATTTTGTATGTGTGAACATCATAGAGTGCACTTATCAAACCTAGACAGTAGAGCCTCTTATATACCTGGGCTATATGGTCTAGCTTATTGCTCCTAGACTACAAACCTGTTCATCATGTTACTGTACTGGATACTGTAGGCAATGGGAGCACAATGGTAAGTATTTGTTTCTCTATACATACCTAAACATAGAAGAAAGTATAGTAAAAACATGGTATTATAATCTTTTGGGGCCACCATCCAGTATGCAGTCTGTCATTGGCCAAAATGTCATACAGTGCATAACTGTAAACATAAATTAATGAAATCAGCTTGACAGTACAGAATCCAGGAATAGACCCCTGTCTACAAGCTCTATTGCAGGGCTGTCCAAACTTTTGGCTTCCCTGGGCCACATTGGCAGAATGTGGCAGAATTGTCTTTGGTCGCACATAAAATACACTAATTCTAATGATAACTGATGAGCTAAAAAAAACAAAATCGCATAATGTTTATGAATTTTTATTGGGCTACATTCAAAGCCATCCTGGGCTGCATGCAGCCCATGGGCCATGGCTTGAACAAATGTGATCTGTTGGTTTTCAAAACAGTGCAAAGATTACTCAATAGGGAGAGATATTCCTCTCAACAAATGATGCTGGAAAAATTGGATATTGAGGTGCAAAAAATGAACTTTGATTCTTACCTCACACTACATATAAAAATTAACTCAAAATGGATCATAGATCTAAATAACAAATCAAAACTATAAAATTTCCAGATGAGGATATGAGCTCATCTTTGTTGTTACCTTGGGTTAGGCAAAGATTTCTAAGAACATAAAAATCATGAAGGAAAATTTTGATAACTTAAACTTTATTGAAATTTAAGCAGCTGGGCACAGTGACTCATGCCTGTAATATCAACACTTTGGGAGGCTGAGGTGGGCAGATCGCTTGAGCTCAAGAGTTTAAGAGCAACCTGGGCAACATGGTGAAACCTCGTCTCTACAAAAAGTTAAAAAAAAAAAAAAATTAGCTGGCACACACCTGTAGTCCCAGCTACTTGGGAGGCTGAGGTGGAAGGATCACTTGAGCCCAGGAGGCAGAGTTTGCAGTGAGCCGAGATTGCACCACTGCACTCCAGCCTGGGTGACAGAGCCAGACCCTGTCTGAAAAAAAAAAAAAAAGAAGAAGAAAGAAATTTAAAACTTTTGCTTTTGAAAATACATTGTGAAGACATTGAAAAGAAAATGCACAGACAGGGAGAAAATATTTGCAAAACATATATCCAGAATATATGCAGAATAGATAAAGAACTCTTACAAATCAATAATATGAAGACCACAGCCCAATTTCATTTTTTTTTTAAAAAAAGAAGGGAAAAAATTTTGAACTGATATTTCACCAAAGAAAATATATGAATGGCAAATAACATGAAAAAATGTTTGATACTAATAGCCATTGGGAAATACTAATTAGAACCACAATAAAATCCTACTACATATGAACTGGAATATCTAAAATTAAAAAGTCTAGCAATACCAAGTATTGCCAAGGATGTGAATACCAAGTATTGCCAAGGATGTGAATGCTCATGTATTGCTGGTAAATGCAAAATGGTACAACCACTTTGGAAAACAATTTGGCTGTTTCATATAAAGTTAAACATACAGGTGCCATTTAATCCAGCAATCTCACACCTATGCATTTACCAAAATAAAGGAAAATATATATTCACACAGACTAGTGAATTCATGTTCATAGCAGCTTTATTTATAATAGCCCCAAATTAGAATCAACCTAAATTTTGGCATATCTGCATATTCACACAATGGAATTACTTCTCATCGATAAAAAGGAATGAACTACTAATATACCCAACAACGTAGATAAATCTCACAACAATTATTCTAACTGAAAGAGTTCAGACACAAAAGACTATATGATTTTATTTATGTGAAATTCTAGAAAGGACAAAACTAGAGTAGCAGATCAGTGGTTCCCAGGGCCTGGAGCTAGGGAGAGGAGACTGTCAACACATGAGCACTGGGAAATGAGGGGATGATGGAAATGTTCTGTATATCATGAGGGTGGTTGTATAGGTGTTAAAGACAGAGAAAAGAACTCAAAAAGCAGCTCAACAGTCAAAGACAGGTTTATTTTGGGAATAAACCTGAGAGGGGCTTCTGGCCAATTTCTGTCAGGAGTGCTATCTCTTACAGACTAACAGTATATATTGGTTTTAGGGTGAGGGGGCTTATCACAAGCTTAGAACGTTTCTCTGTTGGGCAGAAGTTTTTGGCAGGGTTGGAATGTCTCTGAGTGGAGGGAAGGTTATCTTGGGGCTGACATCTTTCCGGCTGGAAGGGAGGTTATCTCACGGCTGGCATGTCTCTGTTAGGGGACATTATTTGTGGTTTATGGTCATGCTGATCTTAGCCATTGGCTGATGCCCTTTGGATTTATGCGGTTTTTGATCAAGGTGAAGCTTAAAATGGCAGTGCTTGTCCAAGATGGCGATGCTACTGCCCTGACAGGTAGGAGTTACCCAACTTTATGCATTTGTCAAAACTCATTGAATTTTACACTTCAAATTGGTGAATTTTGTTGTATATACATTATACACCAATAGACTAATTTTTTTAAGTAAGAGAAAATAAAATAATGGTGGAGACATAAAATGGAACTTGTAGTAATAATCTTAAGGTTATTAAATAATTTTATTTAAAATTGACTTGTATTTAATGGACTGTGCATTTGTTTCTCAGGTTTCTAAGTGCTATCTTGAAAACAGAAGTCTAATAATTTACAAAATTGACTTCTCAATTCCAGGATGAAGTAAGAATTTTCTTCTGTGCATAAAGTGGACATCATTTGAAATAGCAACAATATTGTCATAGTAGACCCAACAAAGACTTTCACTGGACTGTCTCTCATACTGACCCATTACACAGGTCCATAATTCAGTGAAGCTATTGGGGATAGTCATTACAATTCTACGTAAATCAGCAGTTCTTTACCAAGCTGCCGTAATCCATGGTTAGATTTTAGAACATCTGAGAATATGGAATACTGTATGATCTCCAATTATTTTTGCTAAATATTAATTCTCTCAATAAGGCTTTTGACAAACATTTTGGGAATTAGCTCGCGGTTGCATTTCTTGGCATGGGCAGTGCTAGAAACTACTCAATGGTGCGCATGACCACAGACCCCTAAAATCTTGAACTGATCATTGAGCTGGAGGTAGAAATAACCTATTTGTGGAGGTCGAGGTCTCTAACAAGGGAGGAGTTGGCTAGATTTACCCTTTACCATTCATTCTCCTTTCGTATTTTCAATAGGAGAAATACAGAGAAGTTAATGGCATTTAGCAGTTCCATTGTCTACTGCCTTTCAGAGATTGAAAAGCTTGAGCCAGTTGTATGTTATTTTGAGATTCAAATGTATTAAATAAGAAAGATATGCCAAAACAAGTCTCTAAATATTGTGACAAATTTAAGTGTTAATAATTAATAACTTATTATGAATCAATAATTCATAAATCTACTGTATATTTACCTTCATTTGGAGATAAGTCAAAAGACTACATTTGAAGCCCCTTTTGTGCATGATGTCCTGGGAAAATGCCCCTCTTGCAGCCACTCACCCCACCCCAAATAGGTTCTATTCTTCTAGGGTAACCTATTTAATTGGGGTCAGCAAAGTCCTATGAAAAGAGAATGAATAATTATTTCTATATGCCAAGAACGCTTTTAAATGCATTACTGGTATTAACTTATTCACTTTTTAAAAATGTGAGAATAGGATTAATACTATGAGATAAATCTTATTAGATGAGGAAATGAAGATAGAATAGTTAGTAACTTGCCCACAATCATGGCTGGTAAGTGGTGGAGCTGACTCCAAAGTCTGTGCTCTTAACTGTCATGTTGGAGGTTGGATCATGTAAAGTAGCCAATTGTCAATCATGTGTGACTGACAAAATTGGAAACTTCATATGGTTCAACTTGATTTAATGCTCAGATTGGCTGAAGCTATGTTTTTATGAGCATGAATATATGGGGCACATTTGTTTCTATTGCCAGTCGAGAATACATATCAACCTTTTATCTCAATTTGACAAATCCAGTATTTATATCTGAGTTCTTTTTGCTCCAGGGCAAAGACATTTTAAAATTCATGTCTGCTTTGAGAAAGGGTTGGGGGCACAGCTAGCTTGATCAGAGCTTAACAAAAGGAGGGACTTTCTAATGACTAGAGCTGTCAAAGCTGGGCTGATGGTCACTATGGACAGTGGTGGGAGCTTCTGTCCTGGAAGGCGCCCTCAGAGATGGGATATGCTATTACTCAGTAAGTCTACCAAGGGTTCCTGCCTCATTACAACTCAGCCAGGGCAGGAGTTGGACATCCATCAAACTCCTGCATGCCCAGAATGTGGCAAGCTTGCCCTGCTGGACTTTTTACTATGGGTACTCTGTTTTTCTTCCTAGATGTCATCATTTAGAAATCATAGTGTTACCAGGGGGTCCTTGCTCCCAGGGCTCCCAAGATGGTGGTGGGCCGTTTCCAAGATGGTGGCAAGCCTCATGTTCTCTGACCTGGGGTTCTTGGCCTCACGGATTCCAAGGAATGGAATCTTGGGCCGTGCAGTGAGTGTTATAGCTCTATTAGAAGCCGTGGGTCACAGAAGAGAACCGTGGAACCCAGTGACTGTGTTCAGCTCAATTAGGATGAACCCGGGCACTTAGCAGTGCAGGAACAATGGCAAGCCTTTAGCTCAATCGGGACCAGAAATGGGTGCTTCGTTGGATCAGGAGCACAGTGGACACCCTGCTGGATCCAGAGGGATGGAAGTCAGTGACAGGTCTGTGATGGCAGGAAACAGCAGCGGTGGACGGTGAGCGAAAGCTCAGCTCGAGCCCTAACAAACACGGACCAGAAGAGTGTGCAGTTGCAAGATTTAGCAGAGTGAAAACAGAGCTCCCATACAAAGGCAGGGGACCCAAAGAGGGTAGCCGTTGCTGGCTCCAATGCCTGGGTTTACATCCCGATCATTGTGCCTCCCACTGTGCTGTCAGGCAATAGATGATTGGCTATTTCTTTACCTCCTGTTTTTGTCTAATTAGCATTTTAGTGAGCTCTCTTTACTACCTGATTGGTCGAGTGTGAGCTAAGTTGCAAACCCTGTGTTTAAAGGTGATGCAGTCACCTTCCCAGCTAGGCTTAGGGATTCTTAGTCGGCCTAGGAAATCCAGCTAGTCCTGTCTCTCAGTAGTGAAGGGGATTCTATTGAAAAATGGGGAGGTTCCTTTTGCTCTGGTTGAATATTTTTGTAATTTCATGAAGGATTCAGAGCAAAATAGTGCTCTGCCTCTCAGAAGCACATTGAGGGTCCTTAAATTGCATAGTCTAATTTTACAAAATCTCTTTCTTGTTTCCATAGGTTACTAGAAACTATTTGTTTCTTTCCTCTGGACAGAGCCCGTAGAATTCATAAGATCTTCACCATTGGGATTTAGCAGCCTTGCATTTGCTGGAAATTGACTCTGAAATGGTAACCAGATCAAGACCACTCCCTTTATTTGCTTTTTTTTTTTTTTTTTTTTGGAGACAGAGTCACTCAGTTGCCCAGGCAAGAGGTATGATCTTGGCTCACTGCAACCTCTGTCTCCTGGGTTCAAGCAATTCTCCTGCCTCAGCACTGCCAAGTAGCTGAGATTACAGGCATGCACCACCTCACCTGGCTAAATTTTGTATTTTTAGTAGAGATGTTGCCCAGGCTGGTCTCGAACTCCTTTCCTCAAGTGATCTGCCCGCCTCAGCCTCCCAAAGTGCTGGGATTATAGCTGTTACCCACCACACCTGGCACTTTACTTGCATTTTGTTGATTTACATTGCTTATCTGTGTAAACCCTGATAACAGAGATACACCCACACTGCCTCTCAGCAGCCAGCCAAATCTGCAGATCCCTGACTTTAGCTGGAAGCCAAGGCTACTGCCAAGATTCCATACATCAGTTCATTTGGCTCAGCCTGACTAGCAGGACCACAAAGATGAATAATGCCTCCAAAAACAAAATCAAACTGTCCTGGAGGCTCCACAAAAAGAGATGGAGAATTGTCTGTCAATTCTGGGGCAGCATTTTTGCAGGGTAGAATTTTTTTTTTCTTTTAGGATAGCCAATTTCCCGTTTACTGTGAAATTTGGTATTGCCGATTATAGCTTGTAATGATCATTCGGCTCAGTGGATCATATCTGACTTTTCCAAAAGCCATTTTATGTGGGCACTAATGTGTTTGTCCCATGCTTATTCTGGTCAGTGGGGCATGCAGTTATAAGGATCAGATGGAAAGTAATTTCTCGGATTTCCCTTTGATGTTTCCAAAGGGAGGAAGATTCTCTCTATCCCTCTGGGTGTTCCCTGACAGTGTGGAGAGCCCTGTGACGGCTCGAGGTGGGAGATCCTATTTTCTACCCCCAGTCACTTGACTGGTCCACCAGGAAGCTCTGCATTCCCAGGTTTTTGAGACATGTCTCAGCCACAAGTCATGAGGCTTACCTCTTAGGAAAGTCATCTCAAGAAAAACATCCAGAAGGCTGTTCTTGGATTTCTGGGGCTGAGATAGGGATGCAATGCCCCTCACTGCTTCCCTAGTCCACTCCTATGGGAAGCTGATACCCCTTCCACTTTTCACTCATCACCTTTTCTCACTGTGCTTATTGATCCTGAACAAAAGCAGCAGCTCACAAGCTCTGATCCAGCAGAAGTGACTGAGAGCAGGACAGCAGGCCCGTCCACCCTTGCCGTCTACCACCAGGCAGTCTGCGTGGTTCCTGCTGAGCAGACTTATCCCTAATGGCCGGAAGCGCTCCTCTCTTTGCCCACCAACCCCAGCCCCGAGGCAGATGCAAGTGTCTCCATTTCCCTGGTCTCACTTTACTCCTCTGCCTCCTGGGATCAGAATAATAATTTCTAGTTCTCTGGATTGGCTCTGCTTTGCAATATATGACTCACTCTCTTTTCCTTCAAGCTTTCCCTTAATGTGGTCCACACTCAAGGATGCTGGCTGGGTCTTTATCACAGGAGAATTTTCAGGTGTTCAGCAACTGAAGAAAAAAAAAAGACCTATTGAACACACCTTTCCCTGCTCTCAGTCAGGTCACACAGAGTTCTTGAGAGAAGAAAAACAGCAAACGTGAAACTGATGCCAGTCATCTTCTTAGAATAAAGGCCAACAAGTAGGAGTGATTTTTTTGTGTGTTGGTGCATGCATGTATTTTAGTGGAATGAAAGAAACAGCCATGCCCTCAAACACCTCACTCTTGTGTTTACGCAGCTGGCCCCCACTGGAGGACACGTCTGAGATTGCATTCCATGATATTTCACCAATACGTTCAATAACCACGTCTTCTTTTCACATCCAGATCACATTGGAAACCCATTTACTTTATTCATAAAAGTGTAACATATTCAGCCCTGAGTCTCCAGTTATTATCAGCATTTGCACATGACCGAGCATAGTCACTGAAGCTTCTGCTCTCGCCATCACACATTTCTGAGTATTTTGAACTGTGATTTTTACTTTTTAACCTGGGGGATCTTCGACTTTCCTAAAGAGGGGAAATCCAGATGAGAGCACCAGATCTTACGCTATCATATTAACTAGACGGAGGAAGCAAGAATAAGTGCAATAACAAGAGCCAGGTGAGATAATTAAAACCATCTTAATCCCTTCACACCGAGAGGCGGATGTCAGCCCATTTTTTTCCTTTCTCTTTCTTCTTTCTTTCTTTTTTTTTAAACTGTGTAAGCTTTAGTTCTGATTTCATTTCAAACAGCCTTTCCCATCAGTGCTTGTTCTACAGATGTGAATCAGTAGAATGAATTAAATTTCGCCCAAGGCATTTAGTAGAGTAATAATCTGCTTCTCAGAGGAGGGGAAATAAAGATGAAAAAATTTAGCAAAGAGCATCTACCCTACAATGCCAGGTCGGTAATAAAACATAAAGATGCTTAGAGAAAAGCACTCCCCAACCAAAGCGGATCTACTAGAAGCAAGTTTTGCCATGATTGCCGAACCCTTCTGGAAAGGGTTAGGAAAAAAAAAATCACTGTCAAAAATCATTCGAGTATAAAAGTGAAATGAAAGTCATCTTTTTAAATGTGGTATTCAATGTGGACATAGAGTGGAAGGATGCAGTGCAGTCATTAAGGGAGACAAATAGAGGATGTGCCCAAAGGGCAGTGAGATCCCTGTCATGTGATGGTGTGGAAGACCTACTGTGAATAAAGACCCCGCAAAGCCCAGAAAGCCAGGTGGGAAATCATTCCTTTATCTTTCCTGGCCCTGTGCTGTGGCAGAACAACGAAAATGAGAGTCTATCGGATTGAGCCCCGGCTCCACCCCCTTGGGGCATTCTGTTTCCCCATTTAGAGAATGAGTGAGAATAGCGAAACCTGCCTCAGCCATCCCAGAGGATTGTCCCAACAGTTCAAAGAGATCAAGATTAGGAGTTGTCTTTGCAAAGAGTGAGGAGAGCCAGGTGCCTTGGCATCTGCCTGGAGTCCCACCTATGGGAGGATCTACTGGGCCCAGGAGTTTGACACTGCAGTGTGTGATAATCATGCCTGTGAATAGCTACTGGGCTATATATAGCCTGGGCAATATAGAGAGACCTCCTCTCTCTCTTTAGAAAAATTGCCTGGGTGCAGTGGCTCATGCCTGTGATCCCAGCATTTTGGGAGGGTGAGGTGGGAGGATTGCTAGAGGCAAGGACTTTGAGACCAGCCTAGGCACCATAGCAAGATCTCATCTCTACAAAAAAAATTGTAAAAATTAGCCGGGTGTCGTGGAGTGTGCCTGGAGTCTCAGCTACTCAAGAGGCTGAGGTGGGAGGATCATTTGAGCCCAGGAGTTTGAGGCTGCAGTGAGCTATGATCACACCACTGGACTCCAGCCTGGGTGACAGTGAAAGACCTTATCTCTAAAAAAAAAACTATTGAATTTTAAAAACTTTTTAAAAGGATGAACATATCTCTAAGGTAACCTGAAGTTGCACCCAAGCAACTATGATTTTTCAGTATTCTCATTAATTTTGGAAAATCTTTCTGGGCAAACTCTTTAAAAATGGGAAATATTTAAAATATTTAAAAGTGGGAAATAAAAGAAGATAGAAAACTTCACTCTATTGGAGGGTAATGAGAGTGTGGGGAAAAGAGATTTTGTTCTTGTTTTTGTTCCCAGCAATTTCAGCACGCTTTGATCAATTTAGTCTTATGAAAATGAAAATTTCAAAAAGAAGCAGCCGGAGTCATTCTCCTAAAAGCACATCTGGTCATGCTATTCCTCTTTGTACAATCACACAGTGGTGTCCTGATACCTTCAGGAAAAGATTCAATGTCCTTAGAATGGCATTCATGGCTCTCGATGGTGTGCCTTAGTGTGACTTCCCCATGCCACTTCCCATGCCTGGAGCATCCTGCTTTGCCCCTGTATCCCCCACACCTGCCCACATCCCCTCTGTGGTCGCCACCACCGGGAAGCTGCCACGGGACATTCACCAGCAGGAATGAGTGGCCTCCGGGGTGTTCATGCTGGATGGTGAATGTTGACCTTTTCCCCTCTATTTGTGAGTGCTTTCAGAATAGCAAATATATCTTTCTTCTGGCTGTCTTTGGTATCAGAAGCAATGTCTGGAAAATCAGGGGGCACAGAATAAATGTCCTTTTATCTAAAGAAGAAAGGAAAGAAATTAGTGTTGATTCTATAACTTACCTACAGTTCTTCAATTTTAATTATATAAATGCCCCTTTTATTGTTTTTTTCATATTTGTGAACTACCTGTTGTAATAGCATTTGCTTATTTTGCTTTAATTAACAGCTTACTTTTAAAAACTTAAATGTAATTTAAGAGAAAATGTTTTATCACTTTATCATACATTCCATGAAAGAAAGAGCTGTGCTTTGTTAAGCACTGAATCCCTAGTACCTTGAACTGAGCCTAGCACAAAACAGGTATCCTACTCTGGTTAAGTGACTAACTGGAAAATTAGTACAACTGGCTACTAATACATGGTAACATGAATAATAGATATAAAAAATGAAAGAATACTAACAATACAGTAATTGACCTCAAACCTAAGACTCACCCCTTCTTATGGTTTGGATCTTTGTCTCCGCCCAAATCTCATGTCAAATTGTAATCCCCAGTGTTGGAGGCGAGGCCTGGTGGGAGGTGATTGGATCATGAGGCTGGTCTTTCATAAATAGTTTAGCAACATCCCCTCGGTGCTGTTCTTATGGAAGTGAGTGAGTTCTCATGAGATCTGGTTGTTTAAGATTGTGTAGCACCTCCCCCATCTCTATCCTCCTCCTGCTCCCGCCATGTGAACTACTCGCTCCCCCTTCACTTTCCGCCATGATTGTAAGTTTCCTGGGGCCTCCCCAAAAGCAGAAGCTGCTATGCTTCCTGTACAGCTTGCAGAACCATGAGCCAATTAAATCTATTTTCTTTATAAATTACCCAGTTTCAAGTATTTCTTTAGAATAGTGTGGGAACTGACTAATACACCTCTCTTTGTTTAAAGGGGATGCCAGGATTACAGCAATGTTAGGACCCTCCAGAACTCAAATGCGAATTTCTCCTTGATTAATTAAAAGGATTGAAAGATAACTGAAATGACTAGCTGCACACTGAGTAGTCTAGTGTCATTTCACACACAGTCATTCCATAATCATCAAGCACCTGTACCACGGGTCTTTCCGCCAGTTTGGGAAACATCACCTATGTTATTCCTTCAAGTTCCTACTCCTCTTCTACAAAAGCTGACCAATAAGGAGTTCCAACCCATCAGGAGACTAAAACTATCTGATAAACTCATTTAAATGGAAGTATAGACCCCAAGAGGAGGGTAACTGTTAAAAAAAATCCTGGAGCTTCTTATATGTTAGTTTTGTATCATTCCCACCTCAGTTTTTTTCCCCTGTGGTTAACAACACGAGAGCAAAAACCTTGCATATGAAAAATATGTGCTTCTATTCATAATGTATGTCACTTTTTTTTAAAAGACAGATAGGGTCTCACTGTGGTTCTCAGGCTGGAGTGCAGTGGTGTGACCTTGGCTCACTGCAGCCTCGACCTCCCAGGCTCAAATGATCCTTCCATCTCAGCCTCCCTAGTAGTTGGGAGTCGTGTGCCACCATGCCTGTCTAATTTTTGTATTTTTTTGTAGAGATAGGGTTTCACCATGTTGTTCAGGCTAGTCTTGAACCACTGGGCTCAAGCAATCCTCCTGTCTTGGCCTCCCAAAGTGCTGGGATTACAGGTGTGAGCCACCACGCCCTGCTATGTCACCTCTTACCGTATTAAAATACAGACACTTGGAGGAAGAATCACAAGATGGGGCACAGTGGTGAGTGGCTTGTTAAGGAGGCCTGACTGTCCACAGAAATGTCACCTTCCCTTCAAGGTTATATCTTCCTCCTGTTATTCCTTACCCTGTAAGCTAGTGCCTTGAGCACAGGCACGAATACTTTCTTTTGGCTTTCCTTTATGTAGTTGAAGATGGCAGGACTATGCTAAGTGAAGAAAATAAACGTTTGTAATATAAGAATACAATATATGAAGCCTAAAAACATTCCAACACATAGAGCATGTAAAATAGCTACCCAGGGAGATAAAAACTTCTGGTAGAATTAATCTACCAGAATATAGCAGGGAGTGGGGGCTATTATAGTTACACCAAATGCGTATGTCTGTTTACAAAACAACAGGAACAAAAACTTTGGGAAACACTGCTCTATACCCAAAGGACTACCTTTACTTTCTTACACCAGGACAAGGAAAGAGCTCTTTTGCTAAAAAATAAAGCAAAGCAATAACAAGAAAAGCAAATTTAAAAATAGAAACAGAAATCCATTTGCAGTGAGATCTTAAAGCTTATTCTCCAACAATAACCAGACATGAATTTGGGGTTGCCCTTCTCACATTCCCCCAAACTCCCTCTTGATCAATATTTGCTTTACTCTTCCTCAATGTTTCTCTGTGTATTTTTCCTTTCCAGACAATGGAACCTGTTACAAATGTTGTGTAGAGAGGAGCTACAGTGTGATCTGCACCAGACCTTCTCTAGTCAAGACTGAACCTATGGCTGGGTAGACAAAGTGGCTGCCTAGAAAGTGTATGACTCGAAGGCAGAATGAAAAGTTCCCAACCTATATTAGTCTATTTTTATACTGGTATAAAGAACTGCCCAAGACTGGGTAATTTATTTAAAAAAAAAAAAAGAGGTTTAATTGATTCACAGTTCAGCATGGCTGGGGAGGCCTCAGGAAACTTACAATCATAGCAGAAGGTGAAGAGAAAGCAAGGCACCTTCTTCACAAGCCGGCAGGAAGGAGAAGTGCTGAGCAAAGGGGGAACAGCCCCTTATAAGACCATCAGATTTTGTGAGAACTCACTCACTATCATGAGAAAAGCATGGGGGAAACCACCCCATGATTCAGTGATCTCCACCTGGCCTCACCCTTGACATGTGGGGATTATTACAATTTAGGGTGGCATTTGGGTGGAGACACAGCCAAACCATACCACTGCCATTCTCAGATATATCTCTTCCTTGGTCTCCTTGGAATCCCTAAATGATGGACTGAATGACTTTAGACTGAAGCACTGGATGCCCTGTTGAAGTACAGGTAAAAGCTGAGAGAGTGGGTCACTGCCAGGGGGTGCTCTGGCCTTTGGTTGTTAAATGCCAAAGCTGCATCTCACCTTAAGTCAACTGCCTGAACTCTCTTTTCATTTTTTCCATAGTTCTTAGGTAGTCACAATTCACTTTTATTCATTCATCCATTAATTCATTCATTCAGCACATTTATATTGAGGAACATTTACTTAGCATTATGCCCCAAAGATGCATTGTTGAAAAAGACAGATGTTCCTGCCCTTATGGAGATAAAATGGACATTAAACAGCCAATTACACACAAATGCAATTACTATTGATTTACTGATTCAATAATTATATATTAAGCAACTACTCTGTAGTATGTACTATGCTTGGTGCTGGAAACTTACTAGTTAACAAAAATGGCACATTCTGTGCTTTCATGAAACATGGAACTCATAGTCTAATCAAATATGACATAAGAGAATATAAAATTGCATATAAGGTAAGTGCTACAAAGGAGACACAGCTCTATGAGTACATATTACAATAAATATAACTACAATAACTTTTAATAGATGTGCAATATAAAAAGATGTAAATTGTGACATCAATGACATAAAATGTAAGGGGGGAGTAAAGTTGTAGTTTTTATATGTGATCAAAGTTAAGTGGTTATCAGCTTAAAACAAGCTGTTATGAGATTGTTATTTAAGACTCATGGTAATCAGAAAGCAAAAATCTCCAGTAGAAAAACCAAAGATAAAGAGAAAGGAATCTAAGCCTACCACTATTAAAAAAAAAAATCAGGCCAGGCACTGTGGCTCACACCTGTAATCCCAGCACTTTTGGAGGCCAAGGCAGGTGGATCATGAAGTCAGGAAGTTTGAGACCAGCCTGGCCAAGATAGTGAAACCCCATCTCTACTAAAAATACAATAATTAGCCTGGCACAGTGGCAGGCACCTGTGTAAAAAGTAAAGTAGAAGTTCCTCTTCAAAGAGACTTTCCTCCCCCTCTAATTAGGAATAAATAGTAACTTCTCTTAGAAGCAAAATTTATTCAAAGATCTGTGCTAACATTCTTCAATATCTGCTAGCCGTAATAAAGAAATAAATGTACTTTATGTTCTTAGCTCCCACTGTTTAGCCTAAATATTTGCCCTGACAGGCTTATACTGGTTCAAGCAAGCATTAGGTCACAGCCTGTTCTTCTTCATTATTTGAAGGTGTTTTTACCTTTCTCAGCATTCCACAAGTTACTTGCTCCTTCCTTTGTTCTCCTCTGCCGTTGTCTCTTTTAAAAAATTCTAAGTTGCTAGCCAGTCGGGACAAATACGGAAGGTGAGGTCCCGTTTCAGTCAATGGAAATCGGACACAGCAGTAGGGTGGACGTGTCAGGTTATAAATGACCCTGTCTCCTTTGTTTGGTGTACTCTTCTTGGCAAAACCGCTGGCGAGTGTACACTTTCTGCAGAAAGTAAAAATGGCCTTGCTGAGGAAATTAATGTTCAAGTGCTATTTCTTTACGGCACCAGGGAACAAGCATTTCTAACAGCCTGTAATCCCAGCTACTCAGGAGGCTGAGGCAGGAGAATCACTTGAACCTGGGAGGCAGAGGTTGCAGTGAACTGAGATTACACCACTGCACTCCAGCCTGGTGACAAAGTGAGATTCCGTCTCAAAGTAGCAAACAAACAAACAAACAAAAAGTTAAATCATAAAGGAGAACTAGAGAGAAACAATGGAACAAACTACAAAACAAGCAGAAAACAATCAACAAAATGGCAATGATAAGGCCTTACCTATCGATAATTACTTTAAATATAAATAGATTAAATTATCCAATCAAAACATAGAAAGACTGAAGAGATTTAAGAAACAAAATTCAGCAATATACTGACTACAAAAGATTCACTTTAGCTTTAAGAATACACATAGGCTGAAAGCAAAGGAATAGAAAAATACATTCTATGCAAATTGTAACCAAAAGAGAGCAGAGGTGGCTCTGCATATATCAGACAAACTAGACTTTAAGTCAAAAACTGTAAAAGAGATAAAGTCTTCATATAGTGATCAAAGGGCCAGTTCATCAAGAGGATACAATGATTGTAAATACATATGTACCCAACTTCAGAGCATCTAAATATATAAAACAAATATTAACAGAACTGAAGAGAGAAATAGATAGCAACACAGTAATAGTAGGGGACTTTAATACCACACTTTCAAGAATGACTACATCATTCAGAAAGAAAATCAATAAGGAAACAGTGGACTTGAACAACGCATTAGACCAAATGGATCTGAAAGACATATATAGAACATTCTATCCAACAACAGCAGAGTGCGCATTCTTCTAAAAAGCCCACAGAATACACTCCAAAATAGAACATATGTTAGGCCACAAAACGAGTCTTAACAAATTGAAGAAGGTTGAAGTCATATCAAGTATCCTTTCTAACCACAATAGTATGAAACTAGAAGTCAATAACAGAATGAAGATTGAAAAATTCACAAATATGTGGAAAAGAAACAACATACTCTCGAAGAACTAATTAATTAGTCAAAGAAAAAATCAAAAGGGAAATACAAAAATACCTTGAGGTAAAAAAAACGGAAATACAGCATACCAAGATTTACGGGATACAGTAAAAACAGTTCTAAGAGGGAAGTTTATAGCAATAAATGCCTCCATTAAGAGAAAAGAAATATGGCAAATAAAAAACTTAACTTTACAAGAAAGTAGAAAAAGAACAATAAACTAAGCCCAAAGTTAGCAGGAGGAAGGAAATAATAAAGATCAGAGCATAAATAAATAAAATGGGGACTAGAAAAACAATAGAAAAGATCAATAAAATTAACAGTTGGTTTTTTGAAAAGATACACGAAATTGGCTTTCTTAGCTAAACTAACCTAAAGAGATAGAGAAGATTCAAATAAATAAAATTGTAAATGAAAAAAGAGGCATTACACCTGATCTTACAAAATGCAAAGGATCATAAAAGACTACCATGAACGATTATATGACAGCAAATTGAATAACCCAGAAGAAATTGAATTTCTAGAAACATACAACCTACTGTAGGAGCCAAGGGAAAACTTTCTCTTTGCCCTCTGAAGGTTCACTGAAAATGAACTGAAAAAGGCGGATTAATAAGAGAAAAAGCATACAAATTTATCTATGTGCAAAGAGAGGGAAATCACAAAGTGCAATGAGGTACAGATGGTTCTATACCCTTCTTCTTAGAGGACAGGGAGACAGGGAAGTGTGGATGACTTAGGAGGTGTAGGAAATGATTTTTAGGGGAATTCAATGGGCTTGAAGAACATACAATGGCCTAGAAAAAAAGTCCCCTGGGCCCACAGAGCAGACACAATGATTTGTGAGAAAAGTCTGTCCAGGTGTGTTGACAGACTTCAGTCTTTCTTTCTGCCATACGAGTTCAGTTCATGAAAACTTAAGAAAGGGAGCAGAGGTGATTGTTTTTTTCTTGAATGGGTCCAAACTTCTGGCAGATAAAGGAACTTCACAGAACAACTTCATCCTTTGCTTTGACAGAGATGAAGAAATGAGAGGCAGGAGAAGGAGGAGGGTCCAAGAGACCTTGAGGCTTCTTCAGTTCATCACATCCAAGTGCCGTATTTTGGGGTATCAGTTTCTCAGCCCCAACAGGGGTAAACCTAAAGCTTGCTTTCTCAAACAAGCATACGAATATCCAACAGCTCTATTAATTTCCAAGAGTACTGTAAAATATATTTTTTCAATAAAATTATATGAATGATCTGGTTAAAAAAGACTTTAAAATAAATACATAAATATGCTTTTAGGACTAATAAAACCAAGAAAGACTGCTTAAAATAAATACATAATATGCTTATACTACTATTTTAAAAAAGAAAGACTGCTTACACAAAGGAATTAAATTTTACCGAATTTAACAAGATGCACACACCCTCACTTCTAAGGTAATACCTGAAAAATATTCTCTGATTAATGAAATTAAAAGGCATAAACATGATCTGTAAAAAGTAATAGGATTTCAATCCTAATAATTAATATGTTAACTAATTCCAGAAGCAGATCAAGTGATACTAAAAAGCTTCTGCATACCAAAGGGAACAAGCCACTAAGTTAAACAGAAGCCTATAGAATGGGAGAAAATGTTTGCAAACCTCCTATCTAATAAGGGGTTAATATCCAAAGTATAGGCTGGGTGGGGTGGCTCACGCCTGTAATCCCAGCACTTTGGGAGGCTGAGGAGGGTGGATCACTTGAGGTCAGGAGTTTGAGACCAGCCTGGCAAACATGATGAAACCCTGTCTGTACTAAAAATACAAAAATTAGCCAGGCATGGTGGTGTGTGCCTGTAATCCCAGCTCCTCAGGAGGCTGAGCCAGGAGAATTGCTTGAACCCGGGTGGCGGAGGTTACAGTTAACCAAGATGGCGCCACTGCACTACTCTAGCCTGGGTGACAGAGCGAGGCTCCTTCTCAAAAAAAAAAAAAAATCCAAAGTATACAGGGAACTCCTTCTAGTCAATAGCAATAATAATAATTATCATCATCCAATTTTTAAAATGGGCAAAGAGTGGAATAGATATTTCTCAAGAGAAGACATACAAACAGCCCACAGGTAACTGAAAAAGTGCTCAACATCACCAATTATTATACATAAATCAAAATCACAATGAAATATCACCTCATACCTGTTAAGGTCCTTATTATTGAAAAAGCAAAATATAACAAGTGTTTGGGAGAATATGGGGAAAAGGAACCTTGGTACACTGTTGGTGGGAATGTAAATTGTTACAGTCACTAAGGAATACAATAAAGGTTCCTAAAAAAGTTGAAAGTAGAACCACCATGTGATCCAGCAATCCCACTTCTAGATATTTATCTAAAAGAATTGAAATCAGTATCTTGAAGCCATAGCTGCACTACCATGTTCACTGCAGCATTGTTCATCACTGTAAAGATTTGGAAACAACCTAGATGTCCACTAACATGCAAATGAATAAAGAAAGTGTGATGTATACATGCATGGCACACTATTTAACCTTTGAAAAGAAGGAAATCTTGTCATTTTTAACAACATTGATGGACCTGGGGAACAATATGCGAAGTGAAATAAGCCAGACACAGAAAGACAAATTCTGTGTGATCTTATTTATTCTTTTATATGTGGAATCCAAAATAGTCAAACTTTTAGAAGCAGAGAGCGAATGCTGGTTACCAGGAGGGTGGGGAAGGAGAAATCGGGAGGTTATGGCCAAAGGGTACAATGTTACACAGGATAAATAAGTTCTAGAGATCTACTATGCAGTATAGTGCCTGTAACTAACAATACTGTATTTTGTACTTAAAATTTACTGAGAGGGTATATGTTATGTTAAATGTTCATAACACACACACACACACACATAAAATAATAATAAAGGGAGTGGGCAGGAAATTCAGGAGTTAATGGATTGATGAATATATTTATGAACTTTATGGTGGCTATGATTTCAGGAGTGTATACTTATCTCCAAACTTGTCAAGTCGTGTACATTAAATATGCATAACTTTCAACCTGTCAATAATATTTCAATAAAGTGATTTTTCTAAAAAGAAGATACTCTCATGTTTTCTTCCAGAAGATTCATTATTTAATCATTTATATATAAGTCTATAAATCTACCTCTAATTTGTTTTGGTGTATGTTATGGGTAGAGGTCAGATTTCATTTTTTTTCTCCTGGACAGATATTCAGTGGACCTATCACTGCTTGTTGGAAAAGACCATTCTTCCACTTACAGAATTGTAGCAGTGTAAAATTAATCAGGTGGCCATATAAAAAGTGGTATGTTTCTGGGCCTCCTTCCATTGATGTATTTATATACCCTTGGTCCATACCATGTGTGTTTTTTTGTTTGTTTAGACGGGGTCTCACTCTATCACCCAGACTGGAATGCAGTGGCATGGTCATGGCTCACTGCAGCCTCAAACTCCTGGGCTCAAGCAATCCTACCACCTCAGCCTCCTGAGTTAGCTAGGACAACAGGCATGTGCCACCACATTCAATTAATTTTTTATATTTTTTGTAGAGACGAGGTCTCACAATGTTGCCCAGGCTGGTCTCAAATTCCTGGGCTTAAGCAACCCTCCCACCTCAATCTCCCAGAACGTTGGGATAATAGGAATGAGCCACCACCGCTGGCTCATACTATATCTTAATTACTATAGCTTTGTAGTAATTCATAAACTTGCTGGTGTAAATCCTCCAACTTTGTTTTTCTTCAAGACTGTCATGGCTATTCTAAGTGCTTTGCATTTCCAGATAAAGTTTAGAGTATCTTGCCAATTACTAAAATTAAAAAGCTTCCTAGGGCTTTGATTTGGATATCATTGAATCTTTAGATCAAACTGGGCAGAAATAACATCTTCAAAACACTGAGTCTTCCAATTCATAAAGATGGTAAACCTCTCTATTTAGGTCTTTAACGTCTCTCAGCAATGTTTTGTAGTAAAAACTAAAAAGTGTAGACGCCTTGTATCTTTTTTGGGAGAATTTATTTCTGGTTATTTGATGGGGTTTGTTAGTGCTATTTCAAGTGCTATCGTTTACTTTCAATTTCAAATTGTTTATTGTTAATATATAGCAATAAAACAGATTTTTACATATTGACATTATATGCAGGGATATAATAAATTCAGTCTTTAAGTGGAATAAGGAAGCTTTTGGATTTTTTACACATACAAAACATGTCATCTTTATAGAAGATAATTTACTTCCTTCTTTATAATCTTTAAATTTTGTGTCTATTTTTCTGCCCTACTGACTCACTGGAATATCTAGTGCAATGTTGAATTGAAATGATGAGAGTAGACATCCTTACCATTAATGTAGTAAATGATGTTGTTTGTTTGTTTGATTTCTAATAGCAAATTGACTAAAATTCTAAAATATATATTGTATATTGATTTATTCTATTCACTATGTTTTTGTTTAAGATCTTTGCATCTATGATCATGAAGGATATTAGCCTATAACCTCCCTCCCTCCCTCCCTCCTTCCTTCCTTCCTTCCTTCCTTCCTTCCTTCCTTCCTTCCTTCCCTCCTCCTTCCTTCCTTCTCTCATTCTCTCTTTCTTTTTTGCATCTTGTTAGGTTTTAATATTGAGGCTATGCTGACCTAATATAAATGTTTGGTAGTTGTATTAGTCTGTTTTCATACTGTCATAAAAAAGTACCTCAGACTGAGTAATTTATGAAGAAAAGAGGTTTACTTGACTCACAATTCTGCAGGCTTAGCAGGAAGCATGGCTAGGAGGCCTGAGGAAACTTATAATCACGGTGGAAGGTGAAGGGGAAGCAAGCGCATCTTACCATGGTAGAGAAGGAGAGAGAGGGAGACCAAGGGAAGTGCTACACTTTTAAACCATGAGATCTTGTGAAAACTCCTCACTACCTTGAGAATAGCTTGCGAGAAATCTGCCTCCATGATCCAATCACCTCCCAACAGTTCCCTCCCCTGACATGTGGGGATTACAATTCTACATGAGGTTTGGATGGAGACACAGATCTAAACCATATTAGTAGTATTCGGGTTTTTTTTCTATTCTCTGGATATATTTGTTTAAATTTGATATGGCTTCTTTTCTTAATATTTGTAAAATTTTATCAGTGAAACAATCTGACCTGGAGTTTTCTTTGTGTGAAGGTTTTTAATTACAGACTCGATATGAGACTATTCTGTTTTTTTACATTTCTTCTTCTGTCACTTTTGATGCATTTTCTTAGGAATAGTGTGTTCTATCTAATTTTTTAAAGCTTTGACATAAAATTATTCATAATATCCCTATATTATTCCTAATGTCTCTAGAAGATGTATTTTTGTCCCTCTTTTCTGTCTTAATATTACTAATTTGTGGGGTTTTCCAGCCATCTTCTAAATTGGCCTTACTAGCAATTTGTTAATTCTATTAATGTTTCCAAAGAACTATTTTTAAAGCTTCTACTCGTATCTATTTTCTTCGGATATAATACACAAGTCTTTTTCTAGCTTGTTGGTATAGAAATTTAGATTTTTAAGCTTTCTTTATTTCCAACAAGTGAATTTAGAACTCAAAACTCTTCTCTGAGCACCTCTTTAGCTGCATCCTGCAAGTTTTCATGTTTTATTAGCTCATTAGCATTCAGTTCAAAATACTCTCTAATTTCCAGCATGATTTCTTCATTGCCCATGAGTTATTTAGAAATGTTTTACTTAATTTCTAAACATTTGATCTTTAACATATCCGTTATTTATTTTTAATTCATTTTTTCTGAGGTCTAAGACATATGTATGACATCAATTCTGAGATATTTCAAAGAGCTTTCTTTATGGCCAAGCATATGATCTCTGCGTGTTTGGTCAGTTACAGAAAAAACAAATAGAGTGTTAAAATCTTCAACACCATGATTGAGAATTCGTCTGCTTAAAAAATAATTCTATCACTATTAGCTTTATATGTTTTGGAGTTTTGTTTTTGGGGAGAAAAGAATTGTTCTATTTTATTCTTGAATTATCTTTTAATCGGTACCTCAAATAAAATATCTTGTCTTATGCCTCATCTGATATGAATATATGTACAAGTTTCTGATGTGAATATAGGTATAGGTTCTTTTGGTTGATATCAGTACGGTATATCTTTTATCCATCTTTTTTTACTTTTAACCTTTCTATGTCTTTATATTCATACATGTTCTTCAACTTACAATGAGGTTACCTCTCAATAAATTCATCATAGGTTGTAAATATTCTATGTTGAAAATGCAATGAGTACATCTAACCTAACAAACATCATGGTTTAACTTAGCCTATCTTAGATGGGCTCTAAACACTTACTTTGGTCTAGAGGTAGGTAAATGTAAAATGGGACAAAATTGTGTAACACAAAGCCTACTGTGGTGAATACTATACACAGATGGGCATTTTGTAGACATGAAGGTGTCAGAGGTATGTGAACCAGAGCAACTCCATCTTAAATAGGAGCTGGGTAAAATAAGGCTGAGACCTACTGGGCTGCAATTCCAGACAGTTAAGGCATTGTAAGTCACAGGATGAGACAGGAGGTCAGCACAAGATACAGGTCATAAAGACCTTGCTGATAAAACAGGTTGCAGTAAGGAAGCTGGCTAAAACCCATCAAAACCAAGATGGCCACGAGAGTGACCTCTGGTCATGCTCACTGCTGCACTTCCACCAGTGCCACGAGTGTTTACAAATCACATGGCAATATCAGGAAGTTATGGTCTAAAAAGGGGAGGCATAAAAAAATCCAACCTTTGTATAGCCTATTATCAAGAAATAACCATAAAAATGGGCAACCAGCAGTCCTCAGCACTGCTCTGTCTATGGAGTAACCATTCTTTTATTCCTTTACTTTCTTAATAAACTTGCTTTCACTTTACTTTATGGACTCGCTCTGAGTTCTTTCTTGCATGAGATCCAACAACCCTCTCTTGCAGTCTGGATCGAGACCCTTTTCTTGTAACAAAGGGATGCAAAAATATAAAACACAATATCAAAAAAAATCCTGGAAACACAGTACACTGTAAAGTATTCATTATTTACCCTTTGTGATTGCACGGCTAACTGGGAGCCGTGGCTTGCTACCTGCCCAGCACTGCAAGAGAGCATCTTCTCACCTACTGCTAGCCCAGAAAAAAATTGAAATTCTAAATTGAAGTAAGGTTTCTACCAAATGTGCCTCATTTTTGCACCATCCTAAAGTCAAAAAGCCGTAGAGCAAACCAGTGGAAGTTGAGGGACTGTCTTTAAAGTGTTGTGTTACAAAGAGCACATAGTTGCTTTTCTTATTCTGCTTGGCAGTCTTTAATATAATTACTGATATAGTTGGACTTCAGTTTACCTTTTTAAAAAAAGTTTGTGTTGTGATATCACTGACTGCATGCTGGGTGTGCTCCTCCTTCCCCCTTTTAAGGTGTTAGATGTCAATACCTACCATACCAAACAGAGCAGTCATGGTAATCTAAATGTCTGTTATTTACTTAGGTCTATGCAAAGCAAAGGTGTTTCCTTGAGCAAAGAATGGAGTCCAGCAGCAATAGAGATCTTTGAAGACTGATTGAGGGAAAGACAGAGAGAGCATACAGTCTGGGGGACAAATATTTCTGGAACAAGACCCTCACAGTGGGATTTTTAAAAGATGCTATTTCAGGCAGTCTTGGGAGATCCAACTAGGCAGGGTAGGGTGCTGTGCATGCAGCTTATTGAGGTGCAGCTAAAGTCAGTGCAGTTCATATTTCCTGGTCCTCACCCAATAAATTCAAATGAGTGTCTATCAGTTTTCACCCTGTGGGTACAACTGAGTAGACCACCAAGTTCATTTGACAGGTATTCAATGATTTAATCAAAGGGCTTGATTTAATGGCTTAAGTGTGAATTTTCTGGGGATGAATCAATTGTATTTCTCCACAATTTGTGCCTTCTGTTTTAATTCTTTTATTCCTTCTTTTGTTCATTCTTTTAGATTAATCAAATACATTTTTAAAGATTTCTCCTTTCTTTTTAATTATTTAGTGTAATATTGTTGTATAATCTGCAGCCTTACCTAATTACAATCTGCCTTATTAAAAATTAATATTTGTATTATGTCTCAATGCAAGAATTGTACAATTCATCTCCATTTACTTTACTTGTCATTAACCAACAAGATATTCTTAATTTTCTTATAAACCATCAGTATTATTTGATATTTACTCCCATATTCACAGTTTCTAGTGTTTTTCATTATTCTTCCAGTTCTGTGCTCCTATCTTAAATTATTTTCCTTCAGCTCAAAGATCTTTTGAAAATATTCCTTATAGTTTTAGTTGTCTGGAGAAAAAGGTTCTCAACCTTTGATTGTCTGAATATGCCTTTGTTTTTGCCTTCAATTTTGATCTTTATTTTATCCCATCTTCTCATAGAATTTTAACTGGGTTTTTTGTTTGTTTGTTTGTTTGTTTTGTTTTGTTTTATTTACTTTCAACACTTTCAAGGTGCCATTCTATTGTCTTCTGGCTTTTACAGTTTCTGTTGAAGTCAACCATCAGTCTTATTTTAAGCTTCTACTTTGAAAATAACATTTTTTCTTTCTCAGGCTAATATCTAAAGATTTTTTGTTTGTTGGTTGGTTGGTTTTTTTGTATTTAGAAGTTTTAGTGTGATGTGCCTAGGGATGGTTTCTTTGTATTTATTCTGTCAAGGGCCCACTGAGTTTTGTGACTCTGTTGGTTTGTGTCTTTAATCATCCTAGACAATCTCAGCAATTATCACTTCAAATATATATTTTTTTTAGTCTTTTTTTTTATTATTATACTTTAGGTTTTAGGGTACATGTGCACAATGTGCAGGTTTGTTACATATGTATCCATGTGCCATGTTGTTTTGCTGCACCCATTAACTCGTCATTTAGCATTAAGTATATCTCCTAATGCTGTCCCTCCTCCCTCCCCCCACCCCACAACAGTCCCTGGAGTGTGATGTTCCCCTTCCTGTGTCCATGAGTTCTCATTGTTCAATTCCCACCTATGAGTGAGAACATGTGGTGTTTGGTTTTTTGCCCTTGCGATAGTTTACTGAGAATGATGTTTTCCAGTTTCATCCATGTCCCTACAAAGGACATGAACTCATCATTTTTTATGGCTGCATAGTATTCCATGGTGTATATGTGCCACATTTTCTTAATCCAGTCTATCGTTGTTGGACATTTGGGTTGGTTCCAACTTTTTGCTATTGTGAATAGTGCCGCAATAAACATACGTGTGCATGTGTCTTTATAGCAGCATGATTTATAGTCCTTTGGGTATAAACCCAGAAATGGGACTGCTGGGTCAAATGGTATTTCTAGTTCTAGATCCCTGAGGAATCGCCACACTGACTTCCACAATGGTTGAACTAGTTTACAGTCCCACCAACAGTGTAAAAGTGTTCCTATTTCTCCACATCCTCTCCAGCACCTGTTGTTTCCTGACTTTTTAATGATGGCCATTCTAACTGGTGTGAGATGCTATCTCACTGTGGTTTTGATTTGCATTTCTCTGATGGCCAGTGATGATGAGCGTTTTTTCATGTGTTTTTTGGCTGCATAAATGTCTTCTTTTGAGAAGTGTCTGTTCATGTCCTTTGCCCACTTTTTGATGGGGTTTGTTTTTTTCTTGTAAATTTGTTTGAGTTCATTGTAGATTCTGGATATTAGCCCTTTGTCAGATGAGTAGGTTGCAAAAATTTTCTCCCATTCTGTAGGTTGCCTGTTCACTCTGATGGTAGTTTCTCTTGCTGTGCAGAAGCTCTCTAGTTTAATTAGATCCCATTTGTCAATTTTGGCTTTTGTTGCCATTGCTTTTGGTGTTTTAGACATGAAGTCCTTGCCCACGCCTGTGTCCTCAATGGTATTGCCTAGGTTTTCTTGTAGGATTTTAATGATTTTAGGTCCAACATTTAAGTCTTTAATCCATCTTGAATTAATTTTTGTATAAGGTGTAAGGAAGGGATCCAGTTTCAGCTTTCTACATATGGCTAGCCAGTTTTCCCAGCACCATTTATTAAATAGGGAATCCTTTCCCCATTTCTTGTTTTTGTCAGGTTTGTCAAAGATCAGATAGTTGTAGATATGCGGCATCATTTCTGAGGGCTCTGTTCTGTTCCATTGATCTATGTCTCTGTTGTGGTACCAGTACTATGCTGTTTTGGTTACTGTAGTCTTCTAGTATAGTTTGAAGTCAGGTAGCGTGATGCCTCCAGCTTTGTTCTTTTGGCTTAGGATTGACTTGGAGATGCGGGCTCTTTTTTGGTTCCATATGAACTTTAAAGTAGTTTTTTCCAATTCTGTGAAGAAAGTCATTGGTAGCTTGATGGGGATGGCACTGAATCTATAAATTACCTTGGGCAGTATGGCCATTTTCACGATATTGATTCTTCCAACCCATGAGCATGGAATGTTCTTCCATTTGTTTGTATCTTCTTTTATTTCATTGAGCAGTGGTTTGTAGTTCTCCTTGAAGAGGTCCTTCACATCCCTTGTAAGTTGGATTCCTAGGTATTTGATTCTCTTTGAAGCAACTGTGAATGGGAGTTCACTCATGATTTGGCTCTCTGTTTGTCTGTGATTGGTGTACAAGAATGCTTGTGATTTTTGTACATTGATTTTGTATCCTAAGACTTTGCTGAAGTTGCTTATCAGCTTGAGGAGATTTTGGGCTGAGACGATGGGGTTTTCTAGATATACAATCATGTCATCTGCAAACAGGGACAATTTGACTTCCTCTTTTCCTAATTGAATACCCTTTATTTCCTTCTCCTGCCTGATTGCTCTGGCCAGAACTTCCAGCACTATGTTGAATAGGAGTGGTGAGAGAGGGCATCCCTGTCTTGTGCCAGTTTTCAAAGGGAATGCTTCCAGTTTTTGTCCATTCAGTACGATATTGGCTGCGGGTTTCACTTCAAATATTTTTTGAACCTGTTCTCTATCTCCTCCTGGAATTCCATTCAGACATATTAGATCTTTGTCTGTCTTTCATTTTATTTTATACTTTATCTGTTTTCTTCATTCGTTTTCCTTTTTCTCTGTGCTTCACTTTATTTCTTACTGATCTATCTTTGAGTTCATTAATTTTGCCTTTTGATGTTTCTGGTTTGATTTTAAGGCCATAAATGATATGTTAATTTTGAACATTGTGGTTAATATCACTAGACCATTCATTTGATTCTCTCTTATGGATTACAGTTCTCTGTTGAAATACTTTATTTTTACCCATTTTTGCAAATCTTTCCTATGTTCTCTTTAACATATTAACCAAAATGACTTTGAAGCTCTTGTCTCTATGTCTATGTCTTATTTTCTGTGGGTCTGCTTCTATTGCTTTATATTTTTCCCGGAATATAGATTGCATATTCTTGCATCTTCAGTAGTCTGGTAAGTTTTGATAATGTACTAGACAGTGCTCCCAAAAAAGTCATAAAATCTCCAGATGATATTTTTCACCAATAACAATTTTCTCTTGCTTTCCTGTTAGGTAGGTAAGGCAATTGTCTAATCACTTCAACCCATTCATAGATTGAGCCAAAACAAGACTTGTTAGGAGTCTTAGTATGACAAACTTCATCCTTTATACAACCCTTATTTTGGGGGATAGAGTGAGTGGCCCTTCTGGGCATTTTTCTCAAGTGCCTGATGGAGTTTTGTCTCCTCATCCTTGGGATACTGCAGTGATTTCAATTCTGTACTTCAGAAGTTTTGGACTTAACTCTTTTGCCTCTTGCTCCCCACTGCGATAACCAACCTCTTCAACTCTCCCCAGCAGCTCTGAAATCTAGGAAATTTCTTGAAGAGGAGGCAAGTTGGGTGTTTGAATCAGGCTAACTCCCTCTGGTAGAACTCTTTTTCCTAAGCCTCCTAAGATTATAGAAGATTTTACTGAGCCTTTGAGAAGCATTTGACGTTTTTAAAGTCTTCTATTATTTTCAGTTATCTAGTGCTGTCTAACAAACCACCCTGCAACTCAGTTGCTTAAAGCAATAATAGCCATTTATTTTGATCATGAATCTGCAATTTGGGAAAGGTTTGATGTGGATGCTTCACTTCTTTGCTGTGGAGCATTGGCTGGAGTGGTTCAACTGGGTTTGGAAGAATCCAGTTCTATGATGGCTTACTCACATGTCTGGCAAGTTGGTACTGGCTGTTGGCTGGGAGCTTAGCTGAGGCTATTGGCTAAGATTCCTCTCCACATGGGCAGGTCCATGTAGCTGTTTGGATATTCTCACAGCATGACTGCTGGGTTCTAAGAGGCAGGAAATGGAAGCTGCCAATCTTTTAAAGCCTGGGCTTAGAATTTGTTTCAGCATCACTTCTGTAGTATTTTATTTGTCAAAGCAGTCACTGAGCCTGCCTAGATTCAAGGGTGAGGGACATAAATCCCAACTCTCAATGGAAGAAATATGAAAGAATTTATGACCATCTTTAATTCACCACACACATGCCATCCCAAAGTTCAATAAATATTCTATGAGAAAAACAGGCCGCACTTTTGGGTCTCCTTAAGATTCCGACATGTCATTTCAGCCTTTCACAATCTTTGAGAGCCTTGTTAGTTTCACTTTCCTTTAGTAGTGTGCCTCTGAGTTAGTTACTCAATATAATCCTCAGTTCAGGCCCAGAGTCTGAAAATGTTCCCAGTGATGAAACCACTGGGGATGATTATTCACCTCTGAATGGCATCCCCTGTCTGGAATTCAAATTTATCCATGTTGTTTCTGTAGCTCTTCAAAAACTTGAAGCCATGGTAATTATTGAGACTTCTCAATAAAGAGAAGAGTGCCCAAGAGAGAATCTCAAGAACCTCTAAAGTTAAAGAAACAGAGATGAAGGTTAGATCAACAAACAACAGGCACAGGGGTAGGAACAAAACCAAGAGAGTGGAGTGTAATGGAAGCCAAGTTTAAGTGTTGACTAGCTGGGAGTGCTCTACAATGTCAGTTGTTACAGAGAGGATATAAGATAAAGAAGAAAGCTTGCATTGGATTTCGTGACAGGTAGACAAGGTTCAAGAGGTGGTTAGGTGCAAAGATGAGTACAGCAGCTAGCAGGCCATGGATTAAGGAGCAAGTGGGAGGTGACTGATTAAGTGAACACAATGTGAGTGAAAAACTCTTTCAGTGAATATGTTACAGGAAAGGGGCCCCAGTCCAGATCCCAAGAGATGGTTCTTGGACCTCACGCAAGAAAGAATTCAGAGTGAGTCCTGAAATTCTTGTCTTCTATTTAACCAGGAAGCAAGAATGAATGCCTGTGTAGCTAAGTTTTAGGGAGCAGACAATGAAGATGGTTTCTTTCTTTTTTTTTTTTTCTTTTGACAGAGAGTCTCTCTCGGTCGCCTAGGCTGGAGTGCAGTGGTGTGATCTCAGCTCACTGCAACCTCCGCCTACCAGGTTCAAGCAATTCTCCTGCCTCAGCCTCCTGAGCAGCTGGGATTATAGGCTTGTGCCACCATGCCCAGCTATTTTGTATTTTTTTAGTAGAGATGGGTTTCATCATGTTGGTCAGGCTGGTCCCAAACTCCTGATCTCAGGGGAACTGCCCGCATAGGCCTCCCAAAATGCTGGGATGACAATGGAGGTGGTTTCTATAGAATGGACTTCATTTATAAATAGAAATTTAGTTCGCTGCTAAACATATGAGAAAGCATGCAGGGGTAGAAGATTTGAGAAGAAATGATGTTTGAAATAACCTCTGTGGGGAATAAAAAAGACAAATACAAAATAATTATGGAGCAACTTTGAGTCCAATCTTAGTCTTACCAGTCAGAGATGTTTGCAATGTAAGAAAACACGGAAATCAAACAGCTGATCTGGAGTTAGGTTTTTTGGGGGCATGTGTAACAGAGGGACAACAGATCAAAGGAACTGAGGAGTTTGGCAAATGAGTGGACAAAGCAATAGATGATGAAGTCTAGGCTGTAAGGATGTGAAGTTAGGATACAGTGATAGGATGGAATAAATTAGAGCAATCAGAGATATTTGGATGAGGTCAAAGAACAGTGATGAGACGAAAGGGAGAAATGTGTGGCCAGAGAGTAAGATGTGAAAGTTAAGCTTTCAGAGGTGGAAGAGTTCTAAGTGATGGCAAGGTGAACGTAGCAGCCACCTGAGTAGAGGGCTGAAGTGAAGAGCTAGTGAAAAGCCATTGACGCTGGGGAAGTCAGTCAAAGAGCAGCAAAGTCTAGAGGCGGAACTTGCAGCCCAAATGAAATCAGAAAAAATGTCAACAGGATTAGGGGTGTCAATGAAGACCATGAAGCTGATTTCCAAGTGTATGAATGAGACACCCTGACCAGGGTATGGGTGAGTGACAGCAATAGAGAGAGCAAGTGAATGTTGGCCAAGATGGGGCATGACCTTCCAAGGAGCAGGAGCAAGGACTGGTATAGATTTGGAAGTGGCATTGGGCCTCCAGAAGGATGAGGACTACTCCATCTCTCAAGGCTCAGGTCTGTGAAGTGTGGGCCAATGAGCGCCATCTTTTTAAGAAGGCCACAGACAATAGGAATTCTCAGAAGGGAAGCCTCGTCTCTTCTGCTGTAAAGAGAAGCTGCTCCTGATACTGTCATCTGCCTCCTGCTCTCACGGGTCATAGACCAACCTCTGTTGAGACAGTGGGCTGTTTTTAGATGTGTGCTGGTAACTGTTCACCTAACCAAGAGGAAGCATGCCTGCCACCACACTCTCCATCCACACAACTCCTTCTGAAGATGGTGAGACTGTCTTTGCAAAACTTATAACAGTGAGAAAATTATGGCAGTGAAAGACATCTGATCTAATGAATCCCCTTCTTGCCTTTAGCCTTCAAACTCTCCTTAATCACTCCTAGGCCTGGGCCAGGCTAACTTTGGGGGACATTTAGTTTGTAGTTTAAATGATAATAGACCTTCCCCCAAACTAAGCTGTCTTTGTAAAGCTAATAAGAGGCCACCAGGCTAGGAGGATGAAAAGAGTCTAAATTCTGTTAAGGTGTACACATAAACAATTGCCATCCTCTATTCCAGAGGTTACAGAATACTGATGAAAAGAGTCAAACTCTGGACAATTTTTTAAGAGATTTATTCTGAACCATATATGAGTGACCATGGCCCCTGGCACAGACCTCAGGAGGTTCTGAGAATGTGTGCCCAAGTTGGTTGAGGTGCAGCTTGGTTTTATACATTTTAGGGAGGCATGAGACATCAATCAAATACATTTAAGGAATACATTGGTTTGTTTCAGAAAGGCGGGACTACTTGATGTTGTGGGGGCGGGTGCTTCCAGGCTATAGGTAAATTTAAACACTTTCTGGTTGACAATTGGTTAAGTTTGTCTAAAGAGCCAGGATTGATAGAAAAGAAATGTTCAGGTTAAGATAAAAGACTGGAGACCAAGATTCCTTTGAAGTCTTATAGTGGCTGCCCTTAGAGACAATAGATGACAAATGTTTCCTATTCAGGTCTATAAAAGGTGCTAGATTCTTAGGTAATCTCTTTAGGATTGGGAGGACCTGGAAGAAAAAGATCTAGCTACATTAACAGAGATTCTGTACAAATGCAAATTTTCCCCCAGAAAGGATGGCTTGCAGGGCCATTTCAAGATATGGCAAATAAACATGTTTTGGGGCAAAATAGTTTGATTTTCTTCCTTGCCTTGTAATGTTATGCCAGAGACCATTTGGAAAATAAGTCATGATATATAGGGTTAAGTAAAACCCATCTAACGGGGATTTATGTTTTGTAGGGCATGACTCCCCAGATCCCTTAGATAGGAATTTGGGCAAGATAAAAACATCAGAGCTTAGTCCTCAAAGACATGCAATTTCTCCCAATTTCTCCTGCAGATAACATCACCATCGTAGAACCTAAATTTGGCCTTTTGCGATGTCTTTTTAGGTTTTTTGCATGTCTGACAATGATGACTTCACCTGGACCCATGAATGGCTCCTGTGGCCCCACGCAGAAGTGATCCTGCACATTTGAGGAACATTTCCTACACCCTTATGACTGCACCCCAACCAATCAGCAGCAAGTGCCCATTGCCCAGCTAGCCCTCCTCTTCCCCCAAACTATCTTTGAAAAACCCTAACCTCTGAATTTTCAGGGAGGCTGATTTGAGTACAAATAAAATTCTGATCTCCTGTTTAGCCGGCTCTACATGTATAAAACTCTTTATTGCAATTCCCTCCCTTGATAAACCAGCTTTATCTAAGCAGAGGCCAAGAAGAACCCATTGAATGGTGACAACGGCACAGAACCCCCAGACTCTGGAACCTAGAGCTCATTCACAAAGGCAGGGCTACTATCTGGGCATGGTCCCCTTGCCTGTGCAACCGACAGCTTCTCCCACTACTGTTCTCTCTTTCCCCAGCTCCCACTCTCCCAAAGCATCATGACATTAACTGCCACAGGTTAGTGCAAGAAAACAGAGGCAGACTTTATACACAAACTGACGCTGACGTTCTGAAAGACCAATGGCTCAGTGTGCTATAGACCTAAAAATTCACTTTGATTCTGACACAGAAAAGTGAGGCAAGAACTGAGCCACCGCATGTTCCTCTGTTAGCCGAGACAGGGCCGACTGACCAGAACACGTGTGGCAGCGGCTCTTACCAAAGCATAGGTGAGTTTCTGCAAAACAAAATCAGGCATCTCTTTAAATTAATTGGTACTAATTTGAATGTCACTGGCTTTATAGGCTTGTTTCCATGTTATTTGTGAATGCATTTAGTTTTTTCGAAGCTATAAGTGTTTTTATGTTTGTATAAATTTAAGTTACATTGTAATTCAACACTGATCTGTGGATTATTTCCTGGGAAGAGGTTATATCTATACATTATTCTATTTTGAGAAACCCTGATACAAAGGAAGCCAAACAGCAGAGAAGTCTCAGCTGAAGTCGGATGACAGCAGTTGCACTGGGCCAAGCCTTGCAGTCCTCTAGGATGCCTGTGAGGTTTGAGGATGAGAACACAGGTCTTTAGAGTGTTTGCTCCAAATGCCCATGAAGGAAGAGTTCAGCTTTGCAAACACTGTGTTGTTCAGCCTCTGCTTTAGCTCACTAAAGAAGGGGGTCGGGGTGGGAGGGAAGAGATACTTTCGTCTGTGTCTGGGGGTACCCTAGGGAACACGTGTATGGAATTACACTGTCTCTTACGAGCACTTTTAGTTTGCTATGCCTGCAATTCAAGGATGGCAGAATGCAAGATAGCCTATACTATCAAGATGGCCCCGACTCAGAGCTGCTTGGAAATGCCACCTGTAATCTTAAAACAAAACCCACCTTCCCTCTTCAAGAACAGTCAGTAGTTTAATTATGCTAAGTACTTTCAACGTAGGAAGCTTCCGGTTGCTGAATTAAGCAACAGAACAGCACTCTTTTAAGGCTTAAGACTATACATTTAGAAAGCTGATAACATGTCTCACGCCAGAAAGCCTAAAGTCTATTAGGCAATTTCCAAGGATTACATTTCACAGACTCGCTTTCCAATCCAAGTACAGATATACTCAAACACCCTCACTCTTACAAGTGACCCTTGGCTTCGCTAAGGCTTCCTAGATAAGTGTAGATGGAGACTTAGAACCAACAAAGACAAACATTTTGTTGAACATGTAAATGCAATTGTTCAAGCTGTAAATTAAATTCAATTACGTACAGAGAGTAGTATCTTAAGCCTCCTGCTAATTATACTTGTGAGTTTCAACTCATTAAACTTGGATAATGCCCAGAAAGACAGAATCTGGCAGCAGCAAGCCATGCATCCTGCCGGCCTGTCCCCTCTGTGGCTTTCATCACTGTGGTTCTGTATGTTGGCAAACCCAATTCACATCCAAAGAGTCTTTAAGAAAAAAGGGGAGAGAGACATTCAGAGTGTGACCATAGAAAATGTAGCCAAGAGCAGAGGCCCGATGTGCACCCTCTGAAGTTATCTACAAAATGCTGGTTTGGGAGTACAAGGGAGAATGTAAGGCTTTCCAAGAGAAATGCTAATACTTTGAGGTGATGAATCTTACCCTACACCCACCCACATATGCCCCCAGGGCAAGAATCAACAGAGCAGGCAGATTCCATTTCTCCTCTCCTTCGAGTGGGCAATTCAGCCTTTAGGTGGGCTCTTGGGAAGCAGAGCTGATTCAGCAACACTGGGAAGCATGTTCAGCACCCTGTGTGGTCGCAGGGGCCCTTTTCACCCCTTTCGGCGTTACTTCTCCTTTTTGCTGTTTCTCTTACCCCAACTTTGACCCCTTGGTGACCAGGACATCTGATAAGTCCATCGGCAGGAAAGGGATGACAGTGTCCTAACTAAGCCAGGAATGTTTGCATTTTTTAAAAGGCCCCATGGGAAACACAACTTCAACACAGAAAACAAATTGCTGATGTGGAAATTTTAAGTATTAATCAAGGGGATGTGTGGAGAGAGGAAGCTTTTCCTACAACCTTCAAGTCACAGTCAGTGGGCCATTCCAGCCACAAGGCCAACCCTGATCACAGGCTAATTAGATTGGTTCAAAAGACGGTGATTTAGAGGCTCCTATAAACCAGGCCTTGTACTAGTTTCCTGCTCTGGAAACACTTTTTAAGAGGGCATGGGGGTAAGCCTTAAAAAACACAAGAGTTCAAATTCACTTTGAGTGAATGTACTTTGTTATATCATAACCATTTGTTATGGATGTTAGATAACCTTACACATTCTTCACAATATTTTGGAGACCAGAAATTATGTCACTGTATTGGTTATCTACAGCTGTGTAACAAACCACCCCAAAACATGGTCATTCAAAGCAACAACCACTCGTTTAGCTCATTATTCTCCTGGGCAGTTCTTGCATGGGCCCTCAGGGTCTCTGCTGGGCTTGGTCCTGTGTCTGTGCTGATCTGGTAAACTGGCAGGATGCTGGCTGGTTCCAATGGCCACACTCACATGGCTGGTGCTTAGCTGGCTATTGGCTGGAGCAAGTGGGTGACAGGGCCATGCTCTTCTCATCATCCATCAAGCCGGCCAGGGCTCCTTGGCATGACAGAGGCAGTGTTCCAGGAATACGTGGAGGGTAATATGGTTTGGCTCTGTGTCCCCACCCAAATCTCATCTCAAACTGTAGTCCCCATAACCCCCACATGTTGAAGGAGAAGCCCGGTGGGAGATAATTGGATCATGGGGACAGTTTTCCCCATGTTGTTCTCATGATATTGAGTGAGTTCTCATGAGATCTGATGGTTTTATAAGGAGCTCTTCTCTGTTTGCTTCTCACTATTCTCTCTCCTGCTGCCTTGTGAAGAGGGTGTCTGCTTCCCTTTCTGCCATGATTGTAAGTTTCCTGAGGCATCCCCAGCCATGCAGAACTGTGAGTCAATTAAACCTCTTTCCCTTCAACTGCCACTTTTTGTTTCCCTCTTTTAGTCCATCGACAGAGAACTGAGTTTTTCCCACAATCAGGAATGATCAAACACTGACTTCTAGTCTTACCTGAGTCTCGGGTGGTATCTTCATAGCAGTGTGAAAGTGGGCTAACACAGAGGGCAAACCCAACCTGCAAGCTCTTTTCAGATATCTGCTTCTGTCAGATTTGTTGCTGTCCCATTGGTTCAAGCAAATCACATGGCCCAGCCCAGACTCACTGTCCAGAGGGGTTCACCCAAAAGTGTAGATGCTTGTGCTTTTCTTCTTGTAAAGTTCAGCTAATGCTCAGAAGGAAGAAATCAGGCAGCAGCAATGTGGACCATTACTGAAAAAATCAACCCAAGTTACCAATTATAGTACATGGCTTTAAAAACACAAACAGAAACCAAGAGTCCTGACCTCTGAAGTGACACTTCCTAGACTTCTGAGTTATTTGGATGTATTAGTCTGTTCTCACACTGCTGAGAGAGTGTGAGACATATCTGAGACTGGGTAATTTATAAAGGAAAGAGGTTTAATTGACTCACAGCTTCACATGGCTAGGGAGGCCTCACAATCATGACAGATGGTGAATGAGGAGCATAGTCATGTCTTACATGGCAGCAGGCAAGAGGGCTTGTGCAGGGGAACTCCAGTTTATAAAACCATCAGATCTCATGAGACTTATTCACTATCATGAGCACAGTATGGGGGAAATCACCCCCACGATTCAATTATCTCCACCTGGCTTCACCCTTGGCACATGGGGATTATGATAATTCAAGGTGAGATCTGGATGGAGACATAGCCAAACCATATCAGTGGACTAATAATATTTAAGAAGAAATAAGGAAGGTAGGAGTGAAACATAGGCTTGCTAAAATGTTTATATTGTCAACTAAGAATATTAAATAACAAACAGGTAATTACCATCTACTGCCATGAGTCTTTTAATTTAGAAAAAGGCCATTTCAATACCAAAGTCGAAGCAAGACTTGAGTTTAGAATAAACATTAGTTATTTAATTTGAATAAATTTGGTGTTATGAAAAGCTATCTTCATTGTCCTTATTTTTCTCATTTCACTGAAGATCAGTGGAAATTCTGATTTTAATGGCCCTGTTCTGGAGGCTGACATCTTAGAACAACTGGCCTAGAGAAAGATAACAGGGTAAGGCAGGCTTTGCGGATTAAGTAATTAAGTTAACTACTACTAAGTTAGTTGTTATTTAAGCCTGTATTGCATGTGCTTGCTAGCACTGCCCTACTTTATTTAAGGTATGATATAAGGTAAAAGAGCAATCTTCCTCAAGCCTTCCATAGTCTAGCCTGGAAGTAAAGACTGGGCATTAATATAGATGGTCAAAAATCTAGAAAACAGAAGTCCCAAAGCAGAGCTCAGAAGGGAATTGCAAAAGCAATAGAGGTGAGGCTGAAATAGGACTGTGAAACCAGCTCACAAGCAAGAAAGAACAAGGTTGCTAATTCATTTTACATTTAGCACATTAATCCTGGCTTGAATAGAATCTCCCTGGAGCCACATGGAAGAATATTTTCTTATGTATCTCTGGGATTCTGTCTTGTCAGCTTAGATCATAACTCTACCAGGCAAGAATAGTGTCTACTTCTGAGCTGTGAACAACATTAGCCTAGACTACACTGGTTGCATGAGTACGACATCCCTCCAAACGTGTCGCTTTTACATATTTGAATTTACTGATCACACTGAAAAGAGAAGTGAGAAAATGGAGTTTCCAAGTCCATTGCTTTCTAAGATTCTTGGAATCTTTTTGCAGAAGAGGTGCCAGTTGAAATGACACTCATGCCAGGAACTTGCCATTCTTCCTCTTTTTGAAACTCTGTGGCTACATTCTCCATAGATATAGAGGGTAGGTGAGCCCATAGTGGTTTTGCCTACGTGGGGAGGTTTTTACTAGTTTCTTGCCTGTGTTCCTGTTACTCAGCACAGCAGATGGGGGTGGCTCTCACTTGAATATCAGCTCGCCAGAAGCTGAAGAGGAACCACTGCCAAATTTTGATCACTAAATTGTTATCCAGTGTCATCCCACATTCAAATAAGATGCCTTCTTTAAGAAACCACCTTTTGAGACAAAGCTAATTTTAGAATGACTGGAATACAAAAACGCTCAACACAGAAATAAAGCCCTAGATCCCATGGTGTTGTTCCTTTTCCCAAGTATCCTTCTCTTTCAAGGCTTGTTTCAGCCAAAATAAAAGATTCAGTTGCTCACTCCCTTCAGTATTTCTAAGCAAGAGATTCCTCACGGATTGGGGAGTTCAGAAAGATCGAGCAAATTTCAAAGCATGCCTCCTTCATTCTCATCAATGATAGAAAAATCTATCTATCTATCTATCTATCTATCTATCTATCTATCTATCCATCCATTTGAACTGTGACAATCTAATTTAAGTTTGACATTTTTTGATTAGGAAACTGAGTACCTCATATCTAATTCAAGGATTAGAACCCAGTACTTCAAACCATCAGTGCATTATTCATTGAAATCTCCTCCCTATACTAGGAGGACCAGGCCGTGGCAGAGGTTACATAATATGTTTCACGTGTTCTGAAAGCCTCAGAAAACATGCCCCAAACACGGAACCATTTTTCTCCTTCAACTGCCACTTTTTGTTTGCCTCTTTTAGTCCATTGACAGATAAATGAGTTTTTCCCACAATCAGGAATGATCAAACACTGACTCCTAGTAGCACCATTTCCAATGCATAAACTCAAGTTGCTATTAGGAAGACAGTCATGAATTTAACCAAGACATGGCCTCAGTCATTTGAAACCTAATCAAAGGGATATCCCTTTCAAAGCACCCTACTCCAAGTTTTTCATGTTTGGCCTGATACGTATGTCACCACCCGTGGGTGAAGTCACCCACCCAAGTGACTGCTTTAGACCACTGCCATACACCATTTTCAGATATGCAGAGAATACTCACTGGTAGAAGCTTGAATTAGACATCCAAAGATTATCCCCTGTCTGCCTTTAGCAGGGACAGAGTAGACATGAAAAGATGGCCTTCAGAAGTGTCTAACTTTCCATCGAGGTCACCATGATCAGAAGGTACAAAAACAGCTTCCATCACATGATTACAGACCTTCGCCCCTTTGCTGGACTCCTATAGTACTCAAATCACATTTCAATTTTAACCCTTTGCAAACTATACATTGTGTCTTTGCATGAGCACTTTTTTGAATGAAGATGGATCAGAATCCTAATTTCTCATTACATACAATTTTCAAAAGAGTAACCAAGTTTTTAAAAAATTACCCTCAATTCTGGAACAATTGTCTGGTTTTTCCATATTTTCCTATAACTATTACATCAAAACGTGGGTGCATGTCAAGCCACTTACAGATTGGTGGGACCCAAGCACTGCACAAAGCATCACTGTGAATTGAAAGAAAGTGATAACATGAGTTGTCTTTTTAACACTTGTTAGAAATATTAGCCACTGCTTTCTGTGAGTCTATTCCCACTCTATCTTGTGTGAGATCTGGCAATGGTTCAAGGGAACTTCAAACCCTCATGGGGGACTTGCCTATCAGTTTAAAACCCAGAATAATCCTAAGACTCCCCTTTGAAAATGAATCCAAATTCACTACATTCTGATGTAAAACAAGTCTTACTATAAAATTGCATTTTAAACCAATCTTGCTGATATTCAGGTCACGTGACTCACCTGCAATGGATGCCATGGGTCTTCCACGTGGTTGGGGAAGATGTAAGGCAAAAAACCATTTCACCCCATTATTAGATTCCTGCTAGGTTGCCAGTCGTCTCCCCGACCCCTTGACCATGTCTACTCCCAAGATGAACCCCCTTAGGTAGATTACAGAGGAGACACATTTCACCTCTTAATAAAATGTCCCATTGGCCATTGTAAACAGCTATCTTCAATTGTTCTGTGTCTGGAAATCCAGAGATGATTTCTTGGCATTTTAAGAGATCACCCAGTAATAGTGAGAAAACACACAGACATTGTAACTCTGGGTGAGAGTGTGAACCCACCATTTGCAATGATAGCAACTGTTAAGAAGAGGGAAGAACATAGAGAAAACACTGAAGTGAGGCTTTCCTAAACAGATAAGAAGTGCATAAAGGCACAAGTGGTGTGGTATGTGGGGATGAGACTGTTAATCTGAAGATCTGAAGGAAAATTTTCCAGAGTAGGGAAACACAATTGGTAAAATAATACGAATGGAAAGTGTGCCTTGAAAGAGATTCTGTCTGTGTCCTTAGAGTTCCGTTTGTGGTTCACGTGCTTTGCTAGTAGAAATAGAATGTATTGAATAAGTAAAATTAGGCAAACATGTTTCTGTCAGCAAAAAATACATGTCTCAGTCAGCAAGACACTCATAGATACAGGAATAGTGAAGAGGAAGAAACCATAGGGTTTTGATGCTTTTGTAGCCACGAGGAGTGGAACTGGGGTGAGGTTTGCTAGGGAATTTGTACACTGGACATAAGATGAATTTATGGGAGGATAGTGTGAACAGTGGACAAAAGGGATAGACAGAGCCTGCCTCCTAGAGGGTGTCTACTACCTGCCGAGTGGTCCTGAATGGTATATTTGCCACCATCACAAATTAACCTGTGAACTTAATAAACTCAATCTCTGAAGACCTTCATTGGCTCAACTGTGCACCTGGTGGGTCCCATGAGCGAAGGACTGGGGAGCTCATTTCCAGGAAGCTTCCAGATTTGGCCTGAACTGCTGATGAGCCAGAGAGAGCAGCTTGCTCACTTCACTCACTGCTTTTCCTTCCCCTCTCTTCATGCAGAGATTTGGAGCCTGCCTTACATGAAAGGGAATCAGCAGCTTGGTGTATCCTTTGTTTTTGTCAAAGACCCAGTGCTCTCTCTGCTCATATCTCAAACCAAACCATGTAAAGACACAAAATAACAAACCCAGCCACTCCAAGGAATGAATACCTAACAAGTGATTAATTCTCAGATATATTTCTGATATTCTAAGGGCCTGTTGGTGGCTTGGTTGTGTTCTTGGCTAGCTCAGAGTCTGTGTTTGAGGCAACGAATCAGACTGAGAAACTCCATTGTCAGTCCCCTGCAGTTGCTAAGCTTGGAGATAAACAAGACACCCGGCCCCAGATCTGGAGGGTTGTGTGGCTGAGCCCCTGCCTTTGCTTTTTACAGTGGCTACACCTCTATTTTAAGAAAGCCCTTCTGTGTTCTGGAATATGAATTTCAGGTTAAGGCCTTGTCTTGGTCCTTTTGTGTTGCTGTAAAGGAATACCTGAGGCTGGGTCATTTATAAGAAACAGAGGCTTATTTGGCTCATGGTTCTACAGGCCGTACAAGAAGCATGGTGCCAGCGTCTGCTTCTGGTGAAGGCTTTAGGAAGCTCCACCCATGGTAGAAGGTGAAGGGGAGCAGGTGTGTAGAGATCACATGGTGGGAAGTAAGAGAGAGGGGAGGAAGCTGCCCATCTTGTTAACAATCACTTCTTGCAGGAACTAATAGAGCAAGACGTCACTTATTACTGTGAGGATGGCACTAAGCCATTCATGAGGGATCTACCCCCATGACCCAAAGACCTCCCACCAGGGCCCACCTCCAACACAGGATCAAATTTCAACATGAGATTTGGAGGAGACAAACATCCAAACCATATTATGACTTTTCCCCTTAAGTCAAATGCCTGCCTTAAGCATGGCAGAGTGAGAGTGCTCACAGGTGGGGCTTTCAAGAGAGGTTAGAAAGGTCGCTTGTGAAGCAGTCTTCTCCTCAAGTCTATACTGGTGCCCACAATACCTCCACTAGAGTCATCCACTGGGCGGTTATTTACCTTGAAAAGATACTGCCAGGAGGCAGATAAGTCACTCAGGAGGAATAAACACTGATCCACAACTATGAGCTATTTGTGCTGGCCTAGAATTCTCAAATTAGTTGGCAAGGCTGAAGGGGACTATGCAAAATAATTTTTTACATTTGGTTTCTTTCTTAGTTTACATACATTTTCACAAACATTATTTTAGCCAATCTCCACAACAACCTATGAGAGAAGCACATTTGATTCCTTTATGCTGATGAGAAATCTAATACTCAAAAACGTAAAAAGAAAAAGGCAGCCCAGGCTGCCTCTACAAAATGCTGTAGCTTCTGTGGCTTAAACAACAGAAACTTATTTTCTTGCAGTTCTGAAGACTGGAAGTCCCAGATCAACGTGCCAGCAGGGTTAGTGTCAGATGAGGGCTCTCTCTTTGGGCTGCAGAAAGCCACCTTCCTGTTATGACCGTTCTTCTATTTGTATACATTGAGAAAGAAAGAGGGAGAGAGAGATCTCTGGTGTCTCTTTCTCTTTTTATAAATTCACCAGTTCTATAAATTAGGGTCTCACCCTTATGGAAGGTAATTTAGCCATAATTACTTTCCTAAATGCCCTATATCCAAATAAAGTCACATTGGGGGTTTAGGCTTCAACATACAGAGTTTGTGGAGGGACACAGTTTAGTCCATAGCAGCTAGTATGTGTCAGAGTCAGGATCAGAACCCAGTCTCCTGACTCCATATGCCCTTCCTTATATGTCATTTACAGCTAAGTGTGGATAGAGGTAGAAGGAAACACAGAGGAGCAAGAGGGTGTGAGGAGGAGAGGAAGTCTTGGTGGGACACTGAGGAGGTGGTGGGATCAGAAGGAGGAATCCTGGGTGCTGAATCTGCAGGTGATGGGAGGCTGGGGAGGAGAGAGGGAAGTGAAACCAGATGATGGAAGGAATAAACTAGAGATGAAGGAGGGAGTCGAGGTCCATGCTAGGATCCACATGAAAGACTACCATAGACTGAAATGTAAATCATCAAGAGCATTTGACAAAAACCTGTTGTATTTGCTACTTGAAGGAATATGGTATAGGAAAGAGAACATGGCACTGGGGATAAGAGAACCAGCCCTGGCCTGGCTTTGGATGTGTGACTCAACATCTCTGACCTCAGTGTCTTCACTGGACTCTCTCAAGACAAAGGCCCAGACTCAGATCATCTCGAATGTCCTGGGAGAGTCTCAAAGAGCTGTGATGCTGAATTGTGTGCATGTATGAGGTGGTGATGAGAGGGGTGGAGGAATAACATGGAAACCCAAACAAACCTTTACCAATTACCTATTTCATGATTTGCTTTAAGCCAAGCTGGGTAGAACTGACCTCTGAGCTGTAGGACCTGTGGACAAGATCCCAGTCATAGTACTTGAATGACATCAGTGATGGCAAGAGACACTTTGACCGAACGGGACTAAATTTAAACCATTTTCTCAAAGTATAGTGTCTTTATTGGCCTCTTCCGGATGCTTTAAGTAGCAAGACGAGGATAAAGGGAATTCTGAGAACATGAATTAGGAGCAGCCTTGAAGCCCTGGGGAATTTGTCCGTCTGGGCCTGTGCTGTGGGGCACACTTCAACATTTATCCACCCTTCCATCAGCCACCTTTGACCAACACTAAAAGCCCGTTACCAAGAAGACAGAGAGAATAATTTCTCTCCTATTAGTCCTTTCTCCTTCCCAAATGTAGTGTTAGCCACTGGGAGCTGTAATTGCAGGCATCACCCGAGGACTATGGATATAAATTTCACAAAGGGCAAGACCTTCCATTATGAGTGGGAAGATGGCTTTAATTAAAAAAAAAAATCAATATATTGTTTCCAATCATTAGAATCCCATGTCAGTGGCAAAATCAATCCTTTTCATATTAAAATGCTTACATTCACACTAAGATGTTATATTACACATGAGTCATTGAGGGAGGTGGGGAAGGGGGCTGTCTGAGGACCAGCAGGGTCCCCAGCCATGCTGGGCCATCCTTCGAGTCATGGGTTTCTTGAAGGCCAGTCTTCAGCAATGCTGTGAGCTGAGAAATTCTACACGCACCAGAGAGATTTGAAATTCTGTGCACTAGAGAAAGTGTCTCATCTTGACAGATTCTTTCCTCATTCTTCCCAATCCTCAAATGAAAGCAAGAAGAAAAAGAAAAGCTGAAATCACATTTTAAAGAACGGGAGTATTTTTCACTCTACAGCAGTTGCTCCCTATGCTGTGATGGTGAATTTTTTCCACAGGGTTCAACCAACAAGCACCAGGGCATTCCGATGTTAAAAAGGGGCTGTGTTTTTAAGAGATAATTTATTTATTCATGTAAGAAAATGCCTTTGATTTTAATCAGTGGCAAGGGATTGATTCTCCCCTCCAGTTTCCTGAGAAGCATCAGAGAACAGAGACAGTGTGGATCTTGCTGGAGAACGTCACATATTACTGAAATCGACTCTTGACAGCATTAAACTCCCAGAGGTGCTATTCCATTTCCCACACAACATAATAGTAATGATCTTATGAAGAAATTTTGCTTTTATGGAAACTGTTTGTTTCTAAGAACATTCTAACGTCAGGCTAAGTGTGAAGCTTCCTTAATAAAGAAGTAAAAGAAAACAAGAGTCCTAATTAAAAACATTGTTTAAGGAGACACTTGTGAGGTGAAAATCACACTTTACACGGAAAACTTAATCATGTATATTGCTAGAAAGCACTGCAGATTATTCAAGCCAATTTCCCAGAATCCATGCCTTGTCATTCTTTATGCTCTTCACGCCCAATTCTTCTGGGTACCGTTTTCCTTAACTCCAGTTCAGCAGACACTCCCTTTGAAGTTAGTGTGAACCTCCTGCCCAAAGGGGAGAGAGATGCTTGAGGAATATCCGCTAATTTTTTTTTCTCATTTCACTGGGTTTTGAAAAGGATAAAACAGTCTTACTGTCTGTCAAATGTTGCCCAGTTTGATTTCCTGCCTGTGTGAACAGAGCAGATATGTCTGGTTGATGCTCAGGCACTCAACAATTAGGACTGTGAAAATGATTTTATTAGCATGTTGAAGAAATCATGGGGCTGGCTTTATACACTCACATATTTACAATGCCGTGGTGTTTTTCCTGCCTTTGGGAAGCAGACTCTACTAAGTTACTCCTTTGTGCTGATGTCAGCCTGGAGTAAGCCGGGAAGGACTCGAATGCTGGCTTTGTCCTGTTCTGTGACTTTGGGAAGTGACTTTACCTCCAAGTGCATTATCGCTTCTTCTATATAACTTGGAGAAAATACTACTGCCTTTCTTTTTTTGTTTGTTTTCTTTGAGACAGAGTCTCGCTCTGTCGCCCAGGCTGGAGCACAGTATCACAATCTCAACTCACTGCAACCTCCACCTCCTGGGTTCAAGCAATTCTCCTGCCCCAGCCTCCTGAGTAGCTGGGATTACAGGCGTGCAACACCACACCTGGCTAATTTGTGTATTTTTAGTAGAGATGCGGTTTCACCATGTTGGCCAGGCTGGTCTGGAACTCCTGACCTCAAGTGATCCACCCAGCATGGCCTCCCAAAGTGCTGGGATTACAGGCGTGAGCCACAGTGCCTGGCCATACTAGTACCTTTCTGACAGGGCTTTTTGTACCGAGTTATCAAATTCATTAAAAAAAGCCTTTATCAGCTAGGTACTAGTGTTATTCCCATGTTATAGGGAGGAAACTGAGGCTCAGACAGATGCATGCCGAACACACCGCTTATATGAGGGTTATGCATAAACTTGGCATATAGTATAATGCCTGTTACCTAGAAAGAGTGCAATACATATTAACTATCATAATAATAGCTTCAGATCATTCCAGTGATCCTTTAAAATAGTGAGCAGAAGAGTGGCTACAGGTAGAAACTTGGGGAGCATCAACAATTAGGAGATGGGTGGAAGAGAGGAGAGAATCGACAATGATAAGGACACAACCAATCAATAATGACATTGCCCAGCATTTATGGCTTGTATACTGTGTGCCAGGCACTATTCTAACAGCATCCCATGTTTTAACCCAGGGGTGTCCAATCTTTTGGCTTCCCTAGGGCACATTGGAAGAAGAATTGTCTTGAGCCTCACATAAAATATATTAACACTGACAATAGCTGATGAGCTAAAAACAAAAAGGAATATCGCTAAAAAATCTCGTAATGTTTTAAGAAAGTTTATGAATTTGTGATGGGCTGCATTCAAAGCCATTCTGGGACACTTGTGTCCCACAAGCCGGGGGTTGGACAGGCTTGCTTTAACCCATTTCATCTTCATTACAACACTCTGAGATAGGGAAGCATTGTATCCGCTATTTATAGATGAAGAGACTGAGGTATAGAGAGGTTTGGTGAATGCCTCAAGGTTGCACAGCTGATCAGTGGCAGAGCCATCCCTCCAGCCTGACTCCGAAGCGCACTTCTTTAAGTTCTCACTTTGCCGCTGTCCCAGGGCACTGACAGGCAGAACTGGAGAATTAGGAGAACAAGAGACTGTATCATAAGACCAGGGAGAGATTAAGAGGCTGGCAGTGTTAAATTACCTTACACAGGTTATGGTCCCAGCAGGAAAGAGATGGCATCCCCGAAATTGAGAAATTTGAAGAGAGTTTAGTAAAGGGACTATTTACAAAGGTATGGTCAGCTGTAGGCTATTTGACTCCTGCAATCCAGAGTGTTAAAGATAATAATGGGCTACACGGTAGCAGGTAACAGTGGAGGGTAGAGAGTGAGGTTAGCACCTGTTGGCCTGGATGGCTGAGAGGAGAAAGTATATGCTGGGGCCGGAAGCAGTGGTTCACTCCTGTAATTCCAGCACTTTGGGAGGCCGAGGCAGGAGGATCACCTGAGGTAAGGAGTTCAAGACCAGCCTGGGCAACATGGTGAAACCCCATCTTTACGGAAAATAGAAAAATTAGCTGACTGTGGTACTGCACGCTTGTAATCCCAGCTACTTGGGAGGCTGATGTGGGAGGAGCACTTGGACCCAGGAAGTGGAAGCTACAGTGAGATCCTGCCACTGCACTCCAGCCTGGGCAACAGAGTAAGCCCTGTCAGAAAGAAAGAAAGGAAGAAGAAAGAAAGAAAGAAAGAAAGGAAGAAGAAGAAGAAGAAGAAGAAGAAGAAGAAGAAGAAGAAGAAGAAGAAGAAGAAGAAGAAGAAGAAGAAAGAAGAAGAAGAAGAAGAAGAAGAAGAAGAAGAAGAAGAAGAAGAAGAAGAAGAAGAAGAAGAAGAAGAAGAAGAAGAAGAAAGGAAGGAAGGGAGGGGAAAGAAAGGAAGAAAGAAAAAGGAAGGAAGAAAGGAAGGAAGGAAGGAAGGAAGGAAGGAAGGAAGGAAGAAAGAAAGAAAGAAAGAAAGAGAAAGAAAGGAAGAAAGAAAAAGAAAAGAAGGAAGGAAGAAAGGAAAGAAAGAAAGAAAGAAAGAAAGAAAGAAAGAAAGAAAGAAAGAAAGAAAGAAAGAAAGAAAAAAGAAAGAAAAGAAGGAAGGAAGGAAATACTGGAACCCTAAGAAAATGAGGGAGGATGGGAAGGAGAGGGAGGAAGAGAAAGAGAGAGAGAGAGAGAGAGTGAGAGAGAGAGAGAGAGAATTGATTAGAAAGGACACCCTAACAGGACCTGTGACTTCTGTCAAGCTCCTGTTAGCAGGCAACCTACCCTTAGTATGTCCACTGGAAGGAAAATAACTGCCCGTCTCTGATGCTTCTTTCTCTTTCCTATCATCTCTAGGACTTTCCATTGGCCAAACTCACTGGCAGCCAGAGGACAAGGACACCACCGATGCAACTGGTGGAGTTCAGCTTCCCCGCACAAAAAGCATGGTGCAGAAGAGAGAATAGATTTAAAAGAGCACACAGGAGATACCCAGTCATGACTTAAAGACATTAAATAAAATATTACTGGGTTTAGCAACTCAAATATTACTGATGACTCTGTTGAGAACATATTTCAGTGGAGTCATGGGGTGCTGGAAAAGCTGGAGGTCCAGTTAGCTGAATATTGAATGGTCAGTGACAGCGTGGAGCCAGTGAACAGAGACTGTTTTCAAGAACTGTGGTTAGGCAGGGAAGGAAAGAGAAAGCAAATGAGGGCAATGGAGAAAATATTTATCAACACAGAGAAGAAAAAAGAAGTGGTTGAAATATAGACAATGGAATGAAATCCTTGGGAAGCTGAAGGAGTCAAGATCAAGATGCCTCTTCCAGTGGAGCAGGAAGAAAGGAAGGAAAGAAGCAAAAGAGCAAAGGGTTCATTGTGTAAGAAAATAACCTGTGGCATGGCAACAGTGATGCCATCTTGGAGGAAAACCACCTCCATGATGACCAGTGTTTGACTCCTGCAAACCAGTGTGTTCTCCAGCAAGGCCTTTAAACAACACCCACAGCCTAGATAAGCCCTCATAAAGAAACAATGCCTGTAGCATGGATAACCCCTCTCAAAGACACTTATCTAACCTCCCCAGTGGTCATGAGTTTCATAGGAAATCCTGAGACATGGCCAGCTGCACCTCTTTTACCCTAAAAGCTTGCTTCTAGAGGTTGGATGTGGCGATCCACCTTCTCATGGCTGCCCAAGACATCACTTCTGTTTTTGAGTTCCTATTTAACATGTCTTTCCTAGAACTGCAACCTCTGCCTCCCGAGTTCCATCATGTTTATTTTAATCTAGGTTCATCAGCTGATTCACACTGTAGATGAAGACTGAGTGAAGAACGGCACCACTGAAGATCAAGGTGGGGAGGAGGAGAAGGTCCCAGTGTGATCCTCCCAGGGCACTGCAGTCTAGGGAAGGCATCGGGTTCACACCACTTAGAGATCCTTCACGGAGTCCACAAAGAATTTCACAGTGGCTGAGAGTAGTGGTCACCGCTGGGAGTGAGGGAGCCAACTGCTCAGGAGAGGAACTCAGACAAGGGGAGACAGGCAGTTCGGGGGCATAGATGCAGTGAGGTGTGTTGGTGAGGCACTAACTCTGCTGCAATACCTTCCAGATGATGGAATTTCAGCCAGAGGCTGTGCACTGTGGCAGCTCCCCAGTAACACGCCCTCAGAGGAGGCCATGCCGCACCATCGGCTCCCTAAGAGTGGATGCTGTAGAGACCCAGGCAAGACAAGAAGACCTCCTGGCCCACTGCCTGGGCTTGCATGTGTGGTGTGCGGACTCTGGGCAGCAGAACTGACTTAGAAGCAGGGTCTGAACATTCTTGGAGGCTGCTTAACCACTTCAATCTGGATTTTCATCAAGAAAGAAAGAAAGAAAGAAAGAAAGAAAGAAAGAAAGAAAGAAAGAAAGAAAGAAAGAAAGAAAGAAAGAAAGAAAGACTTTTGCATGACACCAAAGATAGGATTTGACCATCTCTCAACTTTGAACTTGCAAAGAAGAATTTATGCCCAAGTATCTGGGATATCACCACTTAGCTGAAAGTTTCTTTCTCTTTTGAAGGGTTAGTGGAGGAAGTCATTTGTGTAGTTAGAAGACATTTGTGTAGTTAGAAGCAGCCTAAAATAAAGGAGGAGGATTAAGGTTTAATTGCCATATTTTTTGTTTTGCAAAATGTGTACCCAATTAAATGCAGTTGGGCAGCTCTGGGAAGAAATTAATAAACGGAGGGTGGGGGAGATGTGGCTGCAGAGAGAAGAGACTGTTCCCAAGCTGAAATTTTGTTTGCCAAGTTTCAACAAAGAGCAAAGCTTAACTCTGAAGGAGAAATCATTGAGAGACAGGGCTTAGAATAGTAAAGCAAAAAGAAGCCCCAAATGGGGTGGGTTGAGGAGACATTTTTCTAATGCAGTTTATCCTCAACAGGTGCTGGCAACATCTGTAATGAGACTATCCATGATAAAAAGCTCCTCAAACCTTAATCCACACTATATTACATTCATAAACACATTCCCGTCTATTCTCCTCCCCCTGAGGTGCAGGAATAAATAATGTGCTATTAAACTCACATCTCTGCTTTCTGTCTAACATTAAGAGTAAAATGAAAAAAATAGCTTCCACCATTACAGTATTCCCAGGGGGATGAAAATGGGAAATACCAAGAAACATTTGGGGTGAACCAATACAGGAAACTCTCATATCACCATCAGCACCATCAGTTAAGAAACCCCGGGCGTGGTGGCGGGTGCCTGTAGTCCCAGCTACTCAGGAGGCTGAGGCAGGAGAATGGTGTGACCCTGGGAGGCGGAGCTTGCAGTGAGCCAAAATTGTGCCACTGCACTCCAGCCTGGGCGTCAGAGCAAGACTCAGTCTCAAAAAACAAACAAAAAAAAGAAACCCGAAGACTATACATTGATTGGGTCCTTTGAAAGATACAAATAAATGAGGAATCTTAATTTAATTCAAATGTTATCAAAATAATATGAGTGCCCAAGTTTTAAAAATGGAATCAACTCTTTTTGTTTATTCATTTATTTATTCATTTGTCCTACAACAATATGTACTAAGTATTTACTATGTGCAAAACACAACACTACAGAAATTCAAAATATAGAAAAACCGTAGGAAGTACTGTATGGCACTTGGCTTTATGGTCTGTGGCAAAGGTGGCTAATAGTTTAATATGGTCCTGTCTTCCCACCTTAATTTGGCTACCTTTAATAGGAGCCTACTGTGCAATCCCACTAGGCCAGTACACGTGTAACTGAAGGTAGGGCTTTCTATCCTGGTACACAACCGATGTTCATAAAAAATAATCCAAGATGATTAAATTGCATGATGTTTTTCCTTCTGGTCTGTAGGAGACATACGTGACCTTGCATACACATACCTCACCTCCAATTCATTCATTCATGTATTCATCAAATGTATAGCCCTCATCTATTGAGCACCAGAAAATGCTTGGTGCTGGAGATACAAAGATGACTCCAATTGTCTTTTCTTTTTTGTTTGTTTGTTTTTTTTGTTTGTTTGTTTTTTGTTTTTTTGGATGGAGTTTCACTCTTGTCCCCCAGGCTGGAGTACAATGGTGCCATCTCAGCTCACTGCAACCTCCACCTACAGGGTTCAAGCGATTCCCCCCCTCAGCCTCCTGAGTAGCTGGGATTACAGGCACCCGCCACCATGCCCAGCTAATTTTTATATTTTTAGTAGAGATGGGGTTTCACCACATTGGCGAGGCTGGTCTCAAATTCCTGACCTCAGGTGATCCACCGGCCTCCACCTCCCAAAGTCCTGAGATTATAGGCATGAGCCACTGCGCCTGGCCCCAATCGTCTTTTCTTTAAAGGGACTTATGATCTAGTGGGATGCCAAGATAAGAGATGCATCTCTGTACAAACTGTCACAGGTGCTGGGACAGTCTGGGCAGAGTGAGACTCAGGAAAAAAAGACCATAGGAAGGCTTGATGATAGCTTCATCAAGTTCATGACTTTTGCACCGTATTTGAATGACAAGTCAGCATGTGAGGTGAGAAAGGAGGAAGATATTTAGGTGAAGGGAGTCATGAACCATGGCTAGAAATGTGAAGAAGCACCCACGCACCCAGGAGTGTTTGGGGAATGGTAAGTGCCTGTTCAGCCAAGCAGATGGGTCCAGAGTTGGTGGAGGCCTGGAAAAACATGAGAGAGGAAGACCCACCGTGGTGGAGGATTCCTTTCCCCACAGTGGTGATGTTGTGTGCATCATGGAAGAAAGACCCGCAAGATGAGTGTGGTGGTAGAAGGCAATTCTTGTCCACTCAAATCTCCTCTCTGCTACAATAGCTAGGCCTTTCTTTACTTATGACATAATCTAAGCTTACCTTTCTTGGAGGCTTTAAAAAAAATAGTCTAGATTCAGAGAAGTAAGGAGGACCTGAGAGATAATTCCAAGATTGATACTTAAAGTGATTCTACAGTTTATTGATTGAATGCATTGGAACATTTCAAGAAATTGCAAAAATAAGAAATAAAAAAACAGTTTCTAACTAACCAGCTGAACAATTTTATTCTGCAAAATAGAATTTATTGTAATTTACCAAGTCAGCTTGGATTTTTCAAAAAATTAGGGGTTGATTGCTGTGTAACACATCATGTAGAAAACATTTTTGAATGCTGAAATAGAGGATTCTAATAAGTGTGTACAGAAGAATAAACAAAACAATATCAATCTCATATATCTCCATGAAAGAAACTTAGATACTTGGTGTATATACATATTGACCAGGCTACTTTTTATACTCACTGGGTCTCTTTTAAAACTAATAATGCTACTCAAACCAACAAAACAAGCAAGCTTTAGAATATAATCTCTGTTTACAGAAAAAAAATATATTCAACATGAATTAAGCAAGGCTTGTTTATGGTACACAGAAAGAACAGGCGAGGCCCCTATGCCCAGCCCACAAACACACATTTAATGATACACCTACACGCTAGAATCACTTTGGATGTTTTCGCATTCAAATTTGCTGGAAACACTTAGTCTGGGTATGTACAATAAGTACAGTGGTCCCCCCTTATTCGAGGTTTTGCTTTCTGTAGTTTCAGTTACTCATAGTCAACTACCGTCCAAAAATTGGTGAGTCCAGTATAGTAAGATAATTAGAGAGAGGGAGAGAGGGGGGCCACATTAATTGACTGTTATTACAGCATATTGTTTTAATTGTTTTATTTTATTACTAGTTATTATTGCTAATCTCTTACTGCACCTAATTTATAAATTAAACTTTGCCACAGGTATGCACGCTTAGAAAAAAGCACAGTCTATGTAGGTTTGGTACTCTCTGTGGTTTCAGGCCTCCAGTGGGAGTCTTGGAAGTATCCCCTGAGGATAAGGGGGGACCACTGTATGCATGCCACAGTAGTGCCAACAAGAATAACTCAGATTTGATCTGCCATTTTATTCCATTATGGCTTTCTATGTGAGTCTCTGCCGAAGGAAAGTCAGGAGTGTTTCAGACCAAAATCTGTTTGTATGTTCCGTGGGACATGCACTCTTTTGCATTTACATTTTTTTTGAAATGTCCCTTATGCCTTTTTCAAATATGCATCTTCTATGTCACCAGCCAGACTGCAAGCTCCAAGCATAGCATCTGGAGCTACGACTATCCATGGCTATCATCAACTAGCCAGCTGACGTGTTGTCAGGTCTGAGCCTAAATCTTTATGCTTAGTGAATTGAGGACAAAGGATAACCTAATGTTGTTTCTGTTAAACCGAAATTGCTGTTTATGGCAGACTTTTTCCAAAGTACTAAACAACTCCATCTAGCAGATCAATTTGCTTAGGCGACCTGAGGGAACATTTTGTAGTTAATTCATTTGAACAGACCTGCTGGTAGGCAGTGCTGATCAAAATCAGATGTACAACAGGATAAACGCTCTAGTTCTTCATCAGAAAGACAGAAGACTGGAGATCTCTGCCAAAAAACTTTCCAAGCTGCAGTCACGTTTGCTTAGTTTTAGCAACATCTCTGGGATCATTTGTATTAGATTTACCTGGAAATTGGTTGAAAAAATATGCAAATTCCTCAGCACAAACCTGGACTCCCTCAATAGAATATCTGTGGGTGGAGTCTCAGAATCTAGATTTATAGAAAGTTTTCCAGAAAATTTATTTGCACACTAAAGTTTGAGGATGATTGTTGTATGGAATCCAGAGGATGTTGCTCTAGACATAAGGACAGACTGATTTTCTAGGGGGAAAAATGGCATCTCTGCTGTAGAAACTACTGTAGCTCATTTTACTGGAAGTGGAGGTTCCCATGTTAGAGCACAGACAAACCTGCCAATCACTCTGCTTAATCAGATGTCTTATACCATGTCAGCAGTGGTCCCTGAAGAAGAATTAAGTTCTCCCAAATATTTTAGCATCTAGCCTTTTATATCAAAAAGCTGAACATTTCACTTCTCTAACCACATTGAAAATGCATTGCATTATTGATCTCATTCCACCCAGATGAATCATCCTCAACTTTTCAATAATCACGACTGACTCACTAAAATGAGGGTGGTGCACTGACCAAGGTGCTATGGTCTGAATGTTTGTGTCCCCCAGCCCATTTCATATGTTGAAACCTAACACCCCATGTGATAGTGATACAGAATGGCTGGGCTCCTGGCTAAACCCCACCCTTAAGCCTGGAACTGCAGCCCTAGAAGAAAACAGCTGACCCCGTTTTTCTGCCCAAATGTTGCTTTTTTGACCTGCCCTGCCCTATCCTATGCCCATAAAAAGACTTCAGCTGGCAGAGCAATACAAGCGGTTGAGCACTGGGGATAAAAGCAGCTGAGTGGCAAGCAGAGAAGCAACTGACCATTGGAGACTACAGAAAGATGTGATTAACTTCAGAAGGGGCATTTTCAGGGAAAAATCACCTTCTTCCCACACCATCCCCTTTCCAACTCCCCATTCCACTTAGAGCCATTTCCATTTCCATCGCCCAATAAAATCCTCCATGTACACTACCCTTCAATTTGTTCATGTAACCTGATTCTTCCTGGACACAGGACAAGAACCTGGGTGGCTCACACCTGTAATCCCAGCACTTTGGGAAGCTGAGGCAGGTGAATCACCTGAGGTCAGGAGTTCAAGACCAGCCTGGCCAACATGGTGAAACCCCTTCTCTACAAAAAATGCAAAAAATTAGCTAGGCATGGTTGTGCACGCCTGTAATCCCAGCTACTCAGGAGGCTGAGGTAGAAGAATTGCTTGAACTGGGAGGCAGAGGTTGCAGTGAGCCAAGATCATGCCATTGCACTCCAGCCTGGACAGCAAGAGCAAAAAAAAAATAAAAATAAAACAAAAATACAAAACAAAACCTGAGTGCTGAGAGGGCAGGAGCTTGGACGTTGCTGTGGGGCCTGCACAGAGCCTGCTCCAGCCAGAGAGGAGTAACCAGCTGGTTCCAACATTCATTTGCTCCAGTTCCCACACTTGCTTGCTCACACACTCCCTCTCTCAAGGAGTGGCCAGCAGTGGGCTGAGTGAAATGAGCCACTCCAGTTCCCACCCATGAAAGAGGTCAAGGTCAAGGGAATAATCCAGTCTCAATAGTATTAAAAGGTGGGCTCTGTCTGGAGGTGATTGAATCATGAGGGTGGAACCCTCATGGATGTGATTGGAGTCTTTATAATAGAGACCCAAGGGAGTTTGTCCCTTCCACCACTTGAGGACACAGGTAGAAGACGTCATCTATAAGGAACATACCCTCACCCAACACCAAATCTGCTGGCGTCTTGTTCTTGTACTTCTCAGCCTCCAAAACTTCAGGAAATAAATATCTGTTGTTTATAGGTCACCCAGTTGATGTATTTTTTTATAGCAGCCCAAATGGACTAAGACACAAGGTGACAGAGTGGTTGTGTGATCTAGTTAATTAAGGCTTGGAGAGTGACTGGAGAAAGGTTTGGTATCAGCATTCAATATTATTTATTTGTAATGCAATTTGAGAACTTTCTCCATAATGAGGAAAAATTACACACAGCCATTTAATTCCTCAGGGTACTTGAGAGTAAAAAGCTGGCTTCAGAAGAGTAGAGAGTTACTGCAGCCTTTACTATAATAACCGCCAGCATGGAAATGAAATAAGAATCTGTTAGCTCCAGGTGGAAGGTTATCTGAGGAACCTAAATGGGCCTGTTGCTGATATACTCATGGTTGGCACAAGCAGAAAACCAGACATTCAAGCCCCTCCACTCAATCCCTCACGGTCAGCAGCACTAAAGCCCAGAAGCACACAATGAGTGAAGATATCGGTGGCAATAAATTTTTTTTTAGTTAATGGACTTCATGAACACATATATTTTTTAAGTTCGGGCTATTATCTAATTTCAAATCACCCCTTGCTAACATACTAATTTATTAACTTACAGAAATGACCATCCTACGTGATACTGGCCTCCCGACAACAGAGCTGAGTTTTGGCAGGGATTTATTTTCAGCAACAGTGGGGAGAAAAAGCATGAGAAACTTTTGAAGAATAATAAAAAATGGATTAAAGGGAATAGAAATAATTTATCATGTGCATATGTGCAGAAAGAAAAGATGGCAGCTTTGCAGCTTGGTTTTCTAAAAACCAAATTGTGGTGAAGGTGTCTTGCCCAATCACCAATTTGTGAAAACAGGGACCTAGATGTCTCATGAGCTATCAGGTGTACTAGCTTTCATAAAAATCACATGATCAAATGAATAGTCAGGAAATTCCCCTTCTTCTGACTAACCAAACCCAGACCTTGCAACCTTAATGAGAAGAGAAGGCCAGGAAAATCTGGCAGGTTCTTTGTTGAAAGCCAAAGGCTGTGTGCATGTCAGCGGCTCTCTAAGGAGGTTCAAAGCTGCCGAATGACTTGAAAGTCCTCTGCAACTTTCTGTAGGAAAGGATAAAAAGGTAAGCTTAGGAAAGGAAGGAAACATTGATTAAGGTATGACTTGCAGCTTCTAGAATCTTCCAAGGAGGAAAGCACTTCCAAAAAATGCTTAGAGGTTTCTTTTGTGTCTGAAAAGTAAATGAATTGCTCAATGAGTTCCCCTTTCATAGAAGGCTACTTTAAAAAAATTATTCTGTATTACTTTATATTATGCTCCTATATTTTTACTTTTCTATTAAAAAAAACAGGAAAATGTGTCATGGATTCTAGGAAGATTTACAATTAAAATAGTTAAAGTTTTTTTCTATTTTGTGACTTTGCTTTTCACACTCTTACAGGTGTCCTTTGATGAATACATTACTCATTTTAGCATAGTCCAATTTCTTCATCTTTGTCTTTATAGTTAGTTCTTCTTCTGTCCTTTTCAAAAAATAGTTCCATACTCATGGTCATGAAAATTTCCTCCCATATTATCTTCTGAAAACTCTACCATTTTGGCATTTAAACTTAGATCAAGAATCCACTTGGAACTGATTTTTTCCAATATATACATCGATTTTTTCCAACACTGTTTATTAAGATGATGGTTCTTTCTTTATAGTTCTACTGGGTCACATTGAGTCTCCCTGTGGGTCTGTTTTGGATTTTCAGTTTTGCCCTACTGATCTGTTTATCCCTACACTGACACCACCATGCCTTATTACTATAGTTTCTGATGAGTTTTGATATCCCGTAGGGCAAGTCCTCTGTTCTCTATCTCCTCCTTTTCCTCCTGGTCCTCCTCTTGCCTCTTCAAGAGTATCTTAGCTGCTTTTTGCCTTCTACTTCTCTGCATATATTTTATAATCACTTTGCCAAATTCTATTAGAAAGAAAACTATTGATATTTTAGCTGGGATTGTATTGCATCTATAGAACAATTTGGGAAAGAATTTACATCTTTGCAGTACTACTTTTCCAACACATTATTATTTTATCACTATATTTTATATATATATAATGTATATAAAATGTTTATGGGTATATATTTGTAATTAAACATGTTGATACATATTTTTATATGTAAGTACACATAAAACTAAAAATAAAAGTATACACATATATGTGTGTGTGTTTGTGTGTATATATACACATATGTTTAATAAAAAATATATACCCATAAAAATATTCAAGGAGTCATACTTTTTGCAGAAAGGTTATTTAATAGATACTTTCAATAATGAGATTTTTCTCCTGGGAGAAAACATGTTCCAATTACATTTTGTTCTGCATTTTCAGTTTGGTACTTATCTGCTTTTTGGATTTATAAACATTTAAATGATATGAGTTTACACTCCCATAAAGCTGTTTAGTAACTCTTGTATAGCTAGGAATCACCAGAAATTATTTTGTTTCTTCAGTGGCTGAAATAAGACTTCTTATGGCTTTCATAAATAACAAAAATGATTAAACAGAGTCGATATCTATTAGAAATATGTGCTGCTGCCTGAATTGGGGATATATATATATATATATATATACACACATACATATTTCTCCTTTTACAGTGTGTGGGGCCCACACTGTTTTTCACCCTCACAGATCTCTTGTAATGTATCTCTGATTCACAGAAGGGATTACTCACTAAGCAGTGTTATTTCAAGTAATGATATATTGCTGGCTGGTATTTTAGTAGATGCTTAGTAACCAGTTGTTGAAGAAAGAGAGGAGAGGACTAAAAGGAGTAAAGAAGTAGAAAAGAAAGAAAGGTAAGAAGATTTTTTTAAATGACTATAAGCCATAATTAAAGCATAAAAAATAAATGAGTGAAACACTAAATGAATGAAAGAAAATGAATTAATCAATAAAAAATTAATGACTGGATGAAAAATGAGTAGATGAATAAAAGAATTAGTAACTAAAAATCAATGGATAAGTGATGAAATGCACGAAAAATATATAACAATAGAAATAAATGAATGAACAAATGGATGAATGGATGAATAAATAAAAATGAGTGAATTACAGAGAGATGGAGTTGATGGATAAATAAATGAAGAATGAAAATGAATGAGCGAGGCCGGGCGCGGTGGCTCACGCTTGTAATCCCAGCACTTTGGGAGGCTGAGGCGGGCTGATCACGAGGTCAGGAGATCGAGACCACGGTGAAACCCCGTCTCTACTAAAAATACAAAAAAATTAGGCGGGCGTGGTGGCGGGCACCTGTAGTCCCAGCTACTCGGAGAGGCTGAGGCAGGAGAATGGCGTGAACCCGGGAGGCGGAGCTTGCAGTGAGCCGAGATTGCGCCACTGCACTCCAGCCTGGGCGACAGAGCGAGACTCCATCTCAAAAAAAAAAAAAAAGAAAATGAATGAGAGAATGAAACAATACCTAAATGTATGCAAGAAAAATGAGTGGATAAGTGAATACATGAAAGAATGAGGATCAAAGCTGTCAGCCTAATGCCTTCATTTTGCAGAAGTGAAAACAAGGGATATGTGGTTAAATGATTCGTCTTTGATGGGGAAACTAGAACCTAGTTTTGCTGAAGATGAATTCATAGCATAATTTATCTTGAGTTTCCCTGAATAGCAAGCCTGAGACGAAGACTTTGCTCAGGTACTTGATTTGGGAAGCCACTCCAAGGATTAGGAGTAAACATGCAAGAGGAATAAGACAGGAACGTAGAAAATGCCAATATAAGAGTGTGCTGTTGAGGTCATCTCTGTAGGCAATGGAGGTAGAGGAAAATCACTGGGAACTCCCCTCTCAGAACTGTCCCCCTGAAGGATGGGAGGCAGGAGCATGTATCCACCAGTGCCCCCTGGAACTGAGGGAGATCCCTCGGGTGTTAACTCCAGGTTGTGCATGTGCAGCAGGCAGACCGATCTCCTCCAGTGTCAGAGGAGCCTGGAGACCAAATGAAGATGGAAGCCTATGCTTGAGGCAAAGGTTGATAGCAGAAAGTGAGTGAAAGCCCATTGTGCTGGTTAATTTCATGTGCTTCCATCAGAGAGCTGGTGAAACGTTATTTCTTGGTGTGTGTGTGGGAGTGTTTCTGGACAAGGTTAGTGTTTGAATTGGTGGAATGAGGAGAGTAGATGGCCCTCCCCAAGGTGGATGGGCATCCTCAATCCATAGAGGGTCTGGAGAGAGGGCAAGGCAGACAAAGGTTGTATTTGCTCATTCTCTACCCGACTGGCTGAGCTGGAACAATGCTGGTTCTCAAGCCTTCAGACTGTGCTTGGATCTATATCACCCCCTCTCTGGCCCTCAGGTCTTCAAACTACACCTTTCTTGGGTTTCCAGCCTGCAAAGGGAAGACTGTGGGATTTCTCAGCCTCTGTAACTGTAATCCTGTGAGCCAACAGTTTAGAGTAAATTTCTCCCTCTCTCTCTCTCTCTCTCTCTCTCTATATATATATATATATATAATATATATATTATATATAATATATTATGTATATTATATATAATATATATATATTATATATAATATATTATGTATATTATATATAATATATATATATTATATATAATATATTATGTATATTATATATAATATATAAAAGGGAGCTAAACATTGAGTACATCATGGATATTAATAAATCTCTTTAGATATTATATATAATATTTATAATAAATATATATATATATATACACACACAGATACACATACATATACACACACACAGTATTTTCCTGGTGTTCATGGAGGATTGATTCTAGGACCCCAAGCCCCTGCAAATACAAAAATCCACAGATGACCAAGTCTGTCATACAAAATGGTGTAGTATTAGCATATAGCCTGGGCACATCCTCCAGTATACTTTAAATCAAGCTTGTGTAACCCAGGGCCACATGTGGCCAGGACAGCTTTGAATGCAGCCCAACACAAATTCGTAAACTTCTTAAAACATGAGATTTTTTTTTTGGTAATTTCTTTTTTAGCTCAGTAGATATTGTTCACGTTAGTGCATTTTATGTGAGGCCCAAGACAATTCTTCTTTCAATGTGGCCCAGGGAAGCCAAAAGATTGTACACCTCTGCTTTAAGTCATCTCTAGATTGCTTGCAATGTTTAATACCATGTACACGCTATGTAAGTTGTTGTTATACTGCATTGTTTACTGAATAATCACAAGAAAAAAGTCTGAACATGTTCAGAAGAGATGTAACTTTTTAAACAATATTTTTGATCCCTGGTTGGTTGAATCAATGAATGCAGAGTCTTCGGAAGATACAGAGGATCAACTGTGTGTGTCTTTGTGTGTGCACATGTGCATGTTTGCACACACAAGTATGTCCTATTGGTTCTGTTTCTCTGGAAGTCTAGTACACCCATACTAAACTGTCCACCCAGAGGTGGCTGCAGTCACAGCTGAAGTTACAAGGATGTGAATCATGGCATTAGAAACACCAGGAGCACTCTATCATGCTGATTTGTTCTAGGTAAGTTCTAGAAGGTACTAGAAAAAGGAAGATGACTAAACACTCATGATTTAATGTGTGGCTAATTAACAGGAACTCAGCCACAAAAATAAAATCAGGCTGAAGTTTCTGTTTCCTTCAGGCTCCAGGAGCTTCACAATCTGGTGTTAAATCCTGGTTCTGGTTAACAGATTATCAGAGTCTTAAGAGTTACTTTTCTTTTTCTTTCAACTCATAGCAATTGTTCATTTTATGGCAGAAAAAAGAAGGCCTTTTAAAATATAAGAGTATATACAGAAACATTCAAGAAATAGAGAAACTACCCTGCCAAGAAGCCTTTTATCTCTGAACAAGAACAATATGTAGTTCTTAGAGGTAAAGCCCATACTGCATACATGACCTCTTGTCTTTCCTCTTACGTTACAGAGATTCTGCCAGCTGTCGATTTAAGCTTTGGGTGTGGCCCTTCCTCTAATCTCTGCACTGATAATACTGAGCTCCAAAACCTCACCTTTTGCTGAGTGAGAAAAGAACTAAGCATTGATGATTTTCCTCCAAGCTTACTACTCTCATTTCTTCTCAGAGTGTCCCCAATCATTTCTTCATGGTGTCCCCTCAAGCCTCCTAATGTTTTCTCATCTGCCTTCCCCAGGTAACAGCCAATACTGACCTCAGGAAACATTATCTGCTTTCCTTCTATTCCCAAGGGCTCCCCATGCTGGAGGGCCAAGCAGATAAACTAGTCTAAACTAAGGTATTTAACGTCTGTCATGAGGAATCAGGTCTCCTCCCAAAGTAGAAGTTACATTTTAACAGGAACTTTGGTGCTATAATTCCAAATAATAAACAATATGGAAACTGCTGGAACTGTGGCAGGACCAAGGAAGGAGGTTCTGGAGGCCGTGAAAGGTTTTGCCACAGCACTATTCACAGTAGCAAAGACATGGAATCAACCTAGGTACCCATCAGTGGTGGGCTGGATAAGGAAAATGTGGGGCCGGGTGTGGTGGCTCATTCCTGTAATCCCAGCACTTTGGGAGGCTGAGGTGGGCAGATCACCTGAGGTAGGAAGTTCCAGACCAGCTTGACCAATATGGTGAAACCCTGTCTCTACTAAAAAAAATGCACACAAAATTAGCTGGGCGTGGTGGCGCACACCTGTTATCCCAGCTACTTGGGAGGCTGAGGCGAGAGAATTGCATGAACCAGGGAGGCGGAGGTTGCAGTGAGCCGAGAGTGCACCACTGCACTCCAGCCTGGACAACAGAGGGAGACCCTGTCTCAAAAAAAAAAAAAAAAAAAAAGAGAAAAAGAAAAAAAAGGAAAGAAAATGTGATACATATACACGGTGGAATACTAATACTACTACATGGCCTTAAAAAAGAATAAGATCCTGTCTTTTGCAGCAATATGGATGCAGCTGAAGGCCATGATCCTAAACAAATTAATGTAAGGACAGAAAACCAAATACCTTATGTTCTCACTTACGAGTGGGAGCTAAACATTGAGAACACATGGACATTAAGAGGGGAACAACAGACACCAGGGCCCACTTGAGGGTGAAGGGTGGGAGGACGGTGAGGATTGAAAAACCACCTATAGAATATTATGCTGATTATTTGTGACAAAATTATCTGTACACCAAACCCCTGTGACACAACACACAATTTACCCATGTAACACACCTGCACATGTACCCCTTGAATCTAAAATAAAATTTGGAAAGAAAAAGTAAAATAAAAGATAATTTTGTGATTGTCAGGATATACATTCGTGCTTACACTTTTTTCCCTTCCTGTTTGTATTTGCTAGAAATATACTGAATTTTTAACATGGTGGATTTCAGCTTTGTCATCCTATTTTCAACCAATTTCCACGTTCTGCTAATTATAACCACCATTATAAAAACAGTACAAGAGGTAGTGTTCCCTTATTTTATGTATACAACATTAAAAGAAAAACTGCAGCCAAATTAAATTTAAAGGAGTTTAATTGAGCAATGAACAATTTGTGAATCAGGCAGCCCCCGGAATCACAGCAGATTCACAGAGACTTCCACGCAGCCACGTGATGGAAGAAGAGTTATAGACAAAAAAGGCAAATGACGTACAGAAATCAGAAGTGAGGTATAAAAACAGCTAGATTGGTTACAGGTTGGCATTTGCCTTATTTGAACACAGTTTGAACACTTAGCAGTCTGTGAGTGGTTGAAGTATGGCCACTGGAATTGGCCAAGACTTAGCTATCATTACAGGCACATACTGCTAAATTAGGTTTCAGTCTTGTCTGCCTATTAAGCTAGGTTACAGTTCATTCATAAGGACTCAAATATAGAAGTATGGAGTCCATCTCAGGCCATATTTAGTTTGCTTTAACAATAACACAAAATTTTGCCCCAACTATTCATACATGAGATTGGTCTTGCCTAGGACAATAATTTTGCTTCCAAGTCCCCTTCCAGTAGAAACCTCCTCTTCCTCCTCTATTATTCCTTATCTAAGCTATGAGCCTCATTGGCCATCCTGTCTCCAATCCAGAAACCCAGGCATCAATCTTCAGTCTTTCCACATCAAAATCCTGTCAATTCTCCTGCCTCATCATCTTGGCCAGCCATACATTTATCTTTCAACTACTGTGATGAGGGCTCCCAGAGAGAGTGTCAGGCAACTTTACTTGATCTGGACATTGGCTAAGATCCTGTAGTAGTTTCCTGTTGTCCTCAAAATCTATGCTTCCTTTAACATGACACAACTGCCTGTCTGCATGACTTTTTGCCACTCGCTCCCCATTTTGGAGATGACTCTGTGCTGTCTGTGGGCTCCAGGTTTTCACACTTCCTTATGCATCAAATATTTCTTTTTCTTCCTCTTCTCATGAATATATTCAGTTTATCCTGAAATTTCAGCATGAGCACCACTTCTGGCAGCCTTCCCTGACCCTCGCCTGCTCACGCTTGGTCTGGTGCGTTGTTTTTGCATTTATCTCCTCCAGCTGCCAAAATTAATGACCACAAACAGGGTGCTTAAAACAGCGGGAAATTATTCTCTCACAGGTTTGGAAGGCAGATGTCCAAAATCAAGGTGATCTTAGGGATGTGCTCCCTCCAGAGGCTGGAGGGGACAATCAGAGTGTTGCCTGCTACAGCTCCAGTGCCTGCTGGCATCCCTTGGCTTGCAGCTGCATCTCTAGGCTCTGCTGTCACAAAGCCTTGTCTTCTGTCTCTCTCCTTCTTGCTTATAAAGATACTTACTCTAAGGATACTTGTGATGGCATTTAGGGGCCACCCAGATAATCCAGAGTTACCTTCTTATCTCAAGTACTTTAACTTAATCACATCTGCAAAGAATCTTTTTTCCAAATGAGGTAGCATTTGCTGGTTCCAGGGATTTGCTGTGGATATACTGCAGGGAGACAGAGGTCATCTTCTACATTCTGCACCAGTCCTAGTCTAACAGACCAGTCATTGTGCTTTCTTTTGTTTGTTGCTTGTTTTTGTAGGTTTGTTTGTTTGTTTTCATTTTTTTGAGAGAGAGTCTTGCTCTGCCACTTAGGCTGCAGTGGCAAAATCATGGCTCACTGCAGCCTCAACCTCCTGTGTTCAAGTGATCCTCCTGCCTCAGCCTTCCCAGTAGGTGGAACTACAGGTACATGCCCCTATGCCCAGCTAATTTTTTGCATTTTTTGTAAAGACAAGGTTTCACCATGTTGCCCAGGCTGGTCTTGAACTCCTGGACTCAAATGATCCTCCCACCTCAGCCTCCCAGAGTGCTGGGATTACAGGAGTGAGCCACCACACCTGGCCAGTTGCTTATTTAGTTAGTTGCCATCTTATCAGACTTGTCAATCTTGTTTACCCCAACTCCCAATTGAAAAGAGCTGCTCATATCCCTTCAGAAGGCCAAGTACTCTAAATATTAAACATCAGCAAACCCTCAAAACCCGTCTTGGCATGGTTCACCATACCTACCGCCAAGACACTCTAAGCATCTGCTCTTTCAATGAGTCTTTTCCAGGGTGGAGACTGAGGGATTCCTTCTCTAGTTCAGGGAAATTCTGACCTGACTGATGATCCCTCTTGGACAGTCTGAGCAGCAAAAGGTCTTCATTCTAACCAGGTTGACTCAACCTCGTCCCAGTTGCCACTTCTGAAATACCTCGCCAAAGGAGTCTGCACCTCTCCTAAAGGCCACTGTGCATAGGAGCACTGGTCTGACAGCACAGGTCACTCAAAGTATTAAAGAGGTCACTTCTCCTTTCCAATAGGCCCAGTGGTGGCCTCTTAGTTTTTTCTTGGCTTTGAGAAGGGGAGAAAATCCCATAGCATTACTGTAATGCTTGCCATTGCTGGTCCCCCTCAAGGCATCTCAGTATCCTCACTCTCCCAAAATTTTCCAGGTCCCTTACCTCACCCCACCATGTACTCACGGGCGGACAAAAGCCAAATTTTATTTCAGTCTCTGTTAGTCAATTCTCTCACTGCTATAAAGAAATACCTGAGACTGGGTAATTTATAAAGAAAAGAGGTTTAATTGAATCATGGTTACTCAGGCTGTGCAGGAAGCATGGCAGCATCTGCTTCTGGGGAGGCCTCAGGAAACTTACAATTGTGGTAGAAGGCAAAACGGGAACAGGCATTTCACATGACAAGAGCAGGAGGAAGTGGGTGAGGGAGGTACCACATACTTTTAAACAATCAGATCTCATGAGAACTCACTGTTGGAATGACAACACCAAGGAGCTATGGTGTTAAACCGTGAGAAACCACCCCATGATCCACTCATCTCCCACCAGGCCCCACCTCTAATACTGGGGATTATAATTCAACATGAGATTTGCTGGGGACACAGATCCAAACCATATCAGTCAGGAGGGGGCATAGTGACTCTTCAGAAAAAAACACAATAATTTTAGCTTTGTGTTCAAGTGTTTATTCCAAGGCTCTCTTCCTCTTTTCCACACCTCAATTAAGCAACCAGTATCTTGTCTTTATTAGTCAAGAATACCAGTTGCAAGGATTCTGAATCTGTGACATCTTTAAAAAATCTTCCCAGTTTCAGGGACCAGAGGACTGTATGCTCCTGACTTGGGGTGTAGAGTCAGATCTTCCCAAGTCCTTATTCTAGAAAGCACAAACGCCCTCAGTTATATCTCATAGAACCTGTAGATTTTTAGTTAAACAACACACCACATAGCATAGTGGTTAAGTATATGGTCTCAGAAGTCACTCAGAATCAGATGTGCATCTCAGCTTGACAAATAATTAATTTGAGTGATCTTAAGTATATTTTTTTAACTTCTTCAAGTTTCATGGTCTTCTTCTATTGCATGAAATAAATGCCCACTAATAGGGTTGTTGTGAATTTTGAAGGAAAACATGCATGTAGAACAAGGAGGAATTTCTCCAAGATACTCAGGGTGAATGAGATGTTTGGGTCCTCTCTACTAATTACAAGCAAATGGGCATTTTCTGGGCAGTTCTGCCAGTTCTCGCTGGTACTCAGACAAAACACCTCTGGATGCCACAGTCAAATGGAGTTGCATGTCGCAGGCTTCTGAGTGGGATTTTTCATTTCCTGTTTTGTTACACAGGAATTGAAGAGTAAAGCCCACCAGTAAGTGTCAAGAGACATTGTGTTTCATAATCTTAAAAAATCCAGTCACTTGTTTCTTGTTAAGAGAATCACTTTTAGAAATCAGGGTTGCCTGCAAGGGGAGACAGGCATCTTCTTTCCTGTCTGGATTTTTGCTAAGCTATTAAACCCTAGGCCCATGCCAGGCACCTGGGGAGGAGTTGGATGAAAGTTTCCTTGAGAGAGCTTGACACGGGTCCTCATATCTTTGGACAGGCAAGTGAACCTAGAGAGAGATCTGGAACATGTGGAGATTTTCAAAGGTGGATGGCCTTCTGGTGTAGACTGAGAAAAGGGTTTAAGAAGGACTTGTGGGGTAGTGGGCTGTGGAAGAGAAGAGGGAAAATCCTACCCTGGTTCTCCGAGGTGTTTGGAGAAGGAGAACCTTTGAGATTCCCATAGATCCACATGAAGGACCATGCAATAAGAGAAGGCAGAGGCAGAAGTGTGGGCTGGCTAGGATGCAAGTGGGGAGGCTGAGGGCACAGCCTGCTATCAGGTGAAGAGAGACACAGACACCCGTCTGTATGGAGGGTCTTCACCACAGAGAGTAAAATTGAGCCCTGCCCCCACCAAAATTTCATGATAATAAAACTACATACAATGGAGACTTCTATTTCATAGAAGGATCGCTGCTTCCAATAGAAGCTGATGAACCAGAGAGAATCCAGAGAATTCCCCCCATCACTGTGCCAGCAGTCATGAAAGATGGTATCATATCCTGCTGTCCCCTCTTCCCTCACCTCAACCTCCCACCCTTTGAGAGGGAAGAAAGAAGGTGTGGGTGCATTGTTTATGGTAGTCTTGGTGCTGGAATGGAAGGAGGAAGAAAAAGGTAGACCCTGACCCTTCTCTTCCAAGTCCCCAGATCACCCTGCCAAGCTTGAACGAAGGGAAAGGGAAGAACCGAGATTTACATTGAGTCTGAGATTGACATATTAGACTAGAGAGGATTTTTTAAAACTTGTTTTATTGTGGTAAATATACATAACAAAATTACCATTTTAGCCATTTTTAGATAGACACTTTAGTGTCATCACATATATTAATATGGTTGTGCAGCCATCACTGAAACATTTTTTTCATCCCAAGCTGAAACTCTGTACTCATTAAACAATAACTCCCTTTTCCCTCTTCTCCCCAGGCCCTGGTAACCTCTATTTCTGTCTGGATAAATTTGCCTATAACAGGTACCTTATATAACTGGAGTTATACAGTATTTGTCCTTTTGAACCTGGCTTATTTCATTTAGCCTGTTTTCAAGTTTCATCCATGTTGGAGCATGTGCCAGAATTCAATTGTTTTTAAGGCTACACAATACCCCATTGTATGTATATACCACATTGTGTTTATCCATTCAATTGTTGATGGACATTGGGATTGTTTCCACATTTTGGTGAATAATGATGTTTTGGACATTGGTGTACCAATGTGTTAGGCCATTCTTGCATTGCTATAACAAATACCTGAGACTGGGTAATTTATAAAGAAAAGAGGTTTAATGAGTTTAATGGTCTGCAGGAGCCTGCAAATCACATGGTGAGAGAGGGAACAAGAGGGAGAGAGTGAGGGGGCACACCACACACTCTAAAACAACAAGATCTCAGGGGAACTCGCTCACTATTGTGAGGACAGCACCAAGAGGATGGTGCTAAACCATTCATGGGAAATTCATCCCCATGAGCCAATGACCTCCCACCAGGCCCCACCCCCAACATTGGGGATTACGCTTTAACATGGGATTTAGGTGGGGACAAATAGCCAAACTATATCAACCAGTGTCTGTTTGAGTCTCTGCTTTCAATTATTTTGGGTATCTGCCTAGGAGCGGAATTGCTAAATCCTATGGTAATTCTCTGTTTAACTTTTTGAAGAACTGTCAAACTGTTTTCCATATTGGCTGCACCATTTTACATTCTTATCAGCAATGCACAAAGGTTTCAATTTCTCTTCAATCCTCCTCAACACTTATTTTCCTTTTTTAAATAATCATCATCCTTATGGGGACAAATACCCCCTCATTGATCAGACATTAATCAGGCTGCTCTAAGCCCTCTTTTTCACTGGGCCTTGTCCTTAGCCCTGTCTTTGGCCTGTCTAGTCCAGTGGTAGCAAGAATCTTGCTAATTCAGTTTAGCAAGAATCCCCCCACTCTTAATATCTCAGCCAGTTCCTCATCCCCCACCTTTGATGTAGAAGTCCCCAACCTGCCTTCAGCAAGAATCATAGGTCAGTTCAGCAAGTCTTCCTATCTGTGATGTCACCTGTTTTAGTTTTCTACCCACTGACCCCTCACTCTGCTCATTGGCTAGAAGCCTCCCGCTGCCTTTGCTACATTGAGCCTGAGCTCTCTCCCCTATTGTGGTAGCCTTGACACCTATTGCCATTGTCCTAAATAAAATCTTCTCGCTATTTTAACCAGCTTCAGAATATTTTTTTTTCTTTAACAATGGATGAGTAACTGGCTGAGCTTTTAATATCTGAAAGTATGTAAAAAACATGGTATCTGTCTCAAATTTAAGGGACAGGAAAGGGATTTTTGGCAGAACATGGTTGAAGACAAAGTATTTTAAAAAATAAATAAAGACAGACCAAGTATGTTGGCTCATGCTTACAATCCCAGCATTTTGGGAGGCTGAGGTGGGGAACAATTTGAGGCCAGGAGTTCCAGACCAGCCTGGGTAACATAATGAGACCCCACCTATGCATAATTTTTTTTTTTTTAATTAGCTGAGTGTGCTGGCACACACCTGTAGTCCCAACTACTTAGGAGGCTGAGATGGGAGGATCACTTGAGCCCTGGAAGTAGAGGTTACAGTGAGTTATGATCATGCCACTGCACTCCAGCCTGGGCAACAGAGCTAAACCCTGTGTCTAAAAAACTAAAATAGGCCAGGCTCAGTGACTGTTGCCTGTAATCCTAGCACTTTGGGAGGCCAAGGTGGGCAGATCACGAGGTTGGCTACCAGTCTGGCCATCATAATGAAACCCCGTCTCTACTAAAAATACAAAAAACTAGCCAGGTTTGGTGGCACGCACTTGTAGTCCCAGCTACTTGGGAGGCCGAGGCAGGAGAATTGTGTTAACCTGGGAGGTGGAGGTTGCAGTGAGCCGAGTTCACGCCACTGCACTCCAGCCTGGACTACAGTTGGAGACTCCATCTCAAAAAATAAATTAATTAATTAAAATAAAACAAAATAAAATAAAATAGACATATTTGTTTCTCACCAAGATGACACTTCTGGACAAACAGGTTCTATCCACACAAACCTCCCCTCTTCTCACATACAGGTGTCCACCATAGGCCCACATCTCTCTCCTTTTGTTCTCAAAGCCCAAAGTCTCCATCTCACCACCCTTTTCCCTCTCCGCAGATTATAGGCAATCCTTCCTTGGACATAGATTTATAAAAAGCCAGGCCTGTTAACTGTCTTCTAGGGGTAAGGGAAACCTAGGTCTTCGGCACTCAACCAACCTCTTAAGGCATCAATACACACAGCAAGAAATTGGGTGGAAAGTGAGGTACAACGGGGACATTATTTCTTCTTGCCTCCATCCTTAATCCCTCAACTTCATGTATTCTTTGCTTTTCATCCAAATGGAATCAACCACCCCTGGGCAGCAGAATGATGGAGGAGAGGGCACTGGTGAGAAATCCCTAAAGAGAAAGGCAATGCGAGTCTAGTTTTATTGAAACAAAGATGAGGATGTCCCGCCAAGAAGGCAGGGCAAAGTTGGCCACTGGAATTGCAGACATAAGAACTCTCTCCAAAGCACGCCACTGCACAATCCCCCATGGGGCTAATGTCTGCAAAGTGGCACTGGCCTTTTATGAATTGTATTAATTATTCTCTTAAGCCCCATGCAAATTGCAAAATCATTTTTTCCAATTGAGTTAATGAAGCCAGTTTAGTACAGGCACGCTGTCTTTCAGCAGAAAATTAGCCCGGCACATTTGTTTGTAGATAGCAGAAATGTGGTGGAAGCTTTTCCTGGGTTATGACTGCAATACATCCTGGAATGCCTGCCTTGCAATTTTTCTTCTCTGTGAGTGTGATCCATTTCCCTCTGACTGAGCCGGATGTGCAGGGGGACTGTCACACTTTCTGATGGTGTTTTATCCATCACTGGGGAGCTGAAAATTCATTCTCAAAGTTTCGATACTGAGAGATGTTATTATCACTTGGAAGCTTTCACTGAAAATAAGAGTCTTTGAAAGTGGTTGGCCGCTTCCTGACTGATCTGACCTGCTGACAGCCTCGGCCTCCTTTCCTCAAGAACTCCAGGCAGCAAAAGAGAAACCATCTCCCTCTCACCTCCCAGGTCTCTGCACAGGGACCATAGCTCTGTAAGGCTTCCTCTGCATTCTTTAGACCTTGCAGTCTGGAAAGCAGCTAGCCTGAACTATTCAATAGGGCCTGTGGTAATTTTGCTGCCCTAGCATTCTCAAACACTTAGGATGCCTTTGTGTGGCTTAGAAAAAGATGTCTTCTCTGGGCAGAGGAATTGCAATTAGCCACCCCTCTGGGAAGCACCTCTTTCTCTTTGCTGTGCCTGCCCCATCCCTACCCGCCCACTGAAGGCTTCAACAGGACCCAACTCACACGCCTGCTCCTGGTGGCCTTTCCTACAAGGACAAGTCACAAAATGAGCATAGGCAAAGTTTGTCATTAGTGTTTTATAAGCTCCCTCTTCTCCATTTCATTTCCTTGGGGCTCCAGTGGTGGAAGGAGATAACCCAATGAAGTACATTTATATTAAAGTAAGAATGTCAGTTCATAGTTTAATGCGTTATCTCCCGGAAATTTATCTTTTATTGGGAAACTTTCTGAGTCATTCAAGTGTTTCTGACCAAAGAAAAGGCTCAAAATGCTGGAGAAACCCCACACAATGGTCAGCCAGATTGCATTTGGGTGAGGGGGTTTGCGGGAGGGCCTCCCCGCCCAGACAACCCCAGCCAGTCCTGATCAAAGCAAGAACATATCAGCTGCCTGAGCTCAGCAGGAGATAGAATCTGGATTTGGTTTGGGCATCTTTTCTGGTTTGAGATCCTACAAATTGCAGCGTTTTCCTCTCTCCCCTGCCTCCCACCATGTTAAACTATCCTTGGTCCCATTGCCTGGGGCTTCAAGTCTCTATTAGCATCCTTTGCTAGCCTTTGGCCTGGACACTTAGCCACATCCTCTCACAGAAGGTAGAGTTCTATACTCTGGAACACCTGCTACTGATTGGAGTCCACTTGTTAGGGAACCAACTCTTCTCCCTTCCAGACTCTGAATACTGACACCCTAGAGGGGGTCCACCTGCCTTTGCTGGTGCTCATTCTGCATGAGATTGGATGGCCTTTTTTTTTTTTTTTTTTGAGACAGAGTTTCACTCTTCTTGCCCAGGCTGGAAGGCAATGGCACAATCTCGGCTCACTGCAACCGCTGCCTCCAAGGTTCAAGTGATTCTTCTGCCTCAGCCTCCCATGTAGCTGGGATTATAGGCACCCACCACCATGCCCAGCTAATTTTTGTTTGTTTGTTTGTTTTAGTAGAGACAGGGTTTCACCATGTTGGCCAGGCTAGTCTCGAACTCCTGACCTGAGGTGATCCACCCACCTCGGCCTCCCAAAGTGCTGGGATTACAAGCGTGAGCCACCATGCCTGGCTGAGATTGGATGGCATTTCTAGAGGGGCCAGCCTGCATCTTGGCTAGCTTCCCTGACCCCTTGCACTGTGTACCTCAATTCATTCCTCTGATATCCCCACGTGTCCAGTCTCTCAAACCTGCCTTGACTTGTGTCAAAGTTCTCAATATAGCACCTCAAATAAGATTTGGTTGGTGTCTGTTCTAAATACTAAGGGAGCTCCAGTCATTACACTAAAAATTGGTGATTTTTCGTCCTATTTTATTGTCTTAACAATTTGGGTGAACTAGATAGGATAAGCATTGCTACTTCAGAGGAGAAACAGTCGTAGATGAGCAAACACAAGTTCAAAGTGACCTGCCCAGAATCACACAGCTAACCAGGGATGGAGTGGAGATGAGAACTTAGGTCTCCTGGCTTTTGTCCCAGTGCTCTTAACTCCAGGACTTGTCATGGTGCCAGGCTTCTCTCATCATCCAACAAAGTCCATTATAATCTGGACAGATGGTTCCCATGGGAGAACAGAGCATGGGGCACTGAACTCCTGGCTCTACTGGTGAAGAACACTTGTCTTTCAATTTTGCAAAACAGAGCAAGTTCTTTGGGCTGCAAGTGGAAGGTGGCAGTTTCCAGAAAACAGAGAAGATACCATGTTGGAAGATAATTTAGATTTTTGACTTAGAAATGAGAAGGACCTCATGGTTTTGCCCCCAGCAGAGAACTCACAGTGATTACGTTCTTGGCTCCTGCTGACACGTCTCGTGTACACTGGGCCCAGTGAGTCCTGCACACTCACTTGGCTGCACAGCTTCCCCCAAGGCCTCCTAAAGGAAATGAGACAGAGCTGTCAGGGCTGACCTAGGGAAGCACAGTTCTTAAATCCATGAAGCACATGATAGAAAGAGAGCAGTCACCCAATAACTGATGGACAAATATCTGAATGTTATGAAAACTAAATTTTTTTTAACTCTATTTCTATTTCAGGTCCCAAAATGAATGTGATCTGTTTATGTATCTATTTATTTAATTTGGTTAACTTTTAGCTTTATTTTACTCAGTACAGTTTAGATGAGGTGTCAGTAAATGTCTCTCTTAATGAACCAGTGGAGAATATGTTAGCCTTTGAGGGTCATACAGTTATATGAATGAAAGAGTATGGCTGTGTTCCAATAAAATTTTATTTACAAAAACAGCTGGCAGGCCAAGTTTGTGCTGAAGCCGTAGTTTGCCAACCCTGGTTTAGATTATTGATATTATTTTCGCATTTCTCAAGACTCACAAGCAGGGAGGGAGCATTTGTATAAACTCCACGCTCACTCAAAACCATTACTCCAAGCCTAACGGTCTTACAAGAAATGAAAATCCACCAGGCCGGGTGCGATGGCTCACGCCTGTAATCCCAGCACTTTGGGAGGCCGAGACGATCACGAGGTCAGGAGATCGAGACCATCTTGGCTAACATGGTGAAACCCCGTCTCTACTAAAAATACAAAAAAATTAGCCGGGCGTGGTGGCGGGCACCTGTAGTCCCAGCTACTCGGAGAGGCTGAGGCAGGAGAATGGCGTGAACCCGGGCGGCGGAGCCTGCAGTGAGCCGAGATCACGCCACTGCACTCCAGCCTAGGGGACAAAGCAAGACTCCGTCTCAAAAAAAAAAAAAAGAAAATCCACCAACAACCGGCAAGAAAACACTCCTACAAAATTCAGAAATGAAATCTTTGTTTACTATTCCATTTCCAAAATCAACTGATTGCTCAAGTAAGAGGGTGTACAGCCATTAAAGACATAATTAATGGAAACAATTTGCATTACACAAGAATATTAGAATTCCAGAAGCCTCATCTTTTATAGGAAAAGTTAAATGCTTTTCATTCTCTGATAAAGGTAGATGCTTTATTTAAACAACTCAATAAAGACAATTGTGACAAACATATGCGATAAATAAATGTTCTTTAACTTTTTAAATATAAATATTAGCTACAATTGCATCTATATTATAAATATGTTAAATCATAAAATATGAATAAATATGAATGTTATAGGAATACACACACACACACACACACACACACACACAGATCTCCTTAGCTATTTGTGGAAATGCTGCCTGCTGGACAATATCCACTTCAGCAGGGTTTGAAGGTTTGAACAGTTCTCAGCACTTTTATCTTCCATGGCTGTCAGGAAACTGACTCCTAAGCTCTATGTCATATTGCCTTCTAGAAGTGAGAGGTGTTATTAATGGGAATATGTTGCTCAGGTAAATGGTGTCAGGAATGAGAAAAAAGTTTGAGATCTTCTGCACTAAAGCAATTAGCTCCTGTGAGTCAGCGATAATGGGTTGACTTTCTATGTGCCTGGGTTTCTTGTAGAGGCCTGGATGCACAGAGCACATTCAGAGATGGGTGGTCTCTCTTTTCAGACCCATTCACCTCCTTAATGCAGATTGTGAAAAAAGAACACATTATAACTACAAAAACATCATGTCCAACTTCATGAAGGCTGCTATCTTTGTTCGTGTAAGACATCAGTGAAAATAGTGAAATGAGTGAATAAAAACCAAAGGTTTGTGATGTGCAAGGCTTAATTCTGTGGCTCTGCGTGAGCTGCAAAGAAAATAAAACATGTGAAAAGATGAGGCATCCCTGAATGACATCTTTAATCAAGTCATTGTGCCTTCCTTAAATTTTCCATCACAAAGGTAACAAAAAACAGAATCCAGATTGGAAAAAAATGTTCATCCCCTACTGTGGAGATCAGCCAGCAGAGCGTTCTTACCCCCTACAAATTTACTAAATCTATAAATGGGCCCAAAAGTTAAGCTCTTCCTGAGACCAGATTCAATTTAAGCCCTGGTTCCATGCATTTAATTAACTATCTCTGTGAGAATTTTAAATACAAAAATGGATTGCATATGCTTGGCATTTTTGCAGGCGTATAAACTGCATACTTTAAGCAAGGAGGGTGCCTCTTTCTGAATTCACCGGTGGTAGTTTAGGCAAGTTCTTCATGTAAATGCACATCCTGATGCATGAGGGGAAAAGGCCAGTCTCCCCAATTTCTTTGAAGGTTTTCAAAGCAGTCTTCATTGAAATAAATGTACTGGAAGCAGCAGAAGTAGAAAAAACGGTACAAAGGTGATAACGTTTGCATAAAGAAGCCATTAGGAAGGTGTGCCAGTGGAACAATTGTGTGATGTTGCATAACAAATGCACACTTTTTCGTTTAGTTATTTTAAAGATTCCGTTTATCTAGTCGTTTTTTGCATTTAAAAAGCATGATGCCGAATGATTCTCCGTTCCTAAGATGCCAGCAGTTCTTGAAAACACATTCACAGAATGATTAAAAGTATAATAAAAGAATAAATCCCAATGTAATATTTATCCAGCCAGAATTTTCAGTGTGAAAAAAAAAATCTGAACCCATCCCATCTCCTAATTGGTGGAATCACATCTTAATAAAGGACATATTTTAAACGTAGGCTGTTAAAAAACAGTGAACAAACCAGAAACAGAACTTCAAAACTCCCCCAAATGCCTCCAAAACGCAGACTCCGTAGACTAGAAGCTCAATGAAACTTAGTCTAGGCCCTGCCCTCTCCTCTCCAGGTCTCTGTTAGAAGGTCTCTGCCCCATTGATGGCAGAGCAGCGGTTGTCCTCTGAGAGGGCTAAATTCAGTCCACTGCACATAGAACAATAATTGTAAATTCCCCATGAGCACACTAAAGACTCAGTCTCACCAGTAATCAAAAACTAGATTAAAAGGAGAATGATTTTTCTTGTCTATCAAACTAGCAACAAGTAGATGCTTAACTGATTTTGCTTCTACACTTGCCGCCTGTGGTCTCACCTGCACATAGCAGCCTGAGTGATGGTGATGAAACCCCAGACACGCGGAGTCTCTCCCCTGATTAGGACCTTCCAGGGCCTCCTTCCCCACTAAGAATCAGGCCCTCTATCACCTGCCACCCCCTGGCTGCTGTTCCAAGAGTCTGCTCACCTTCTTGCTGTCTCACTCCGCTCACTCTAACCCCACTGCTAGTCCCTTGACATTATGGAGTGAGCTGATATTAAGCCCCTTATGCTTGTTCTTCCTGCGCCTGGACCTGAATGCTGTTTCCTTGGGTCTCTACGAGGCTTCCTGTCATTCTGCTCCAGCTCAGGTGTCAATTTCCTATCTCAACTGAATAGAGAGCATCCCATCCAAAATAGCATCCCCCTGCCCTCCAGCCCCTCCCCTGCTCTCTTCTCTGCACAGGTCTTAACCGTTGCACGATGTTACAGTGCTTATTCATTTATTTATTTTTACCTGTGAAGTGCCTTGAAGACAGGAAATCTTTTTTGTTGTTGCTCGTGGCTGGATCTCAAGTGTACAGAACCGTACCAAGCACACAGTAAATACGTGCTGATGATGGAAAGGATTTAAATGGCATGACCTGGTGTCACCAAGGCTATTCTACACGTGTTCCCTTTCAAGGACCGTGGGGAGAGATGTTGGTACGATCACGATGGGAAATAATCTGGCAATGTCACCAAATGCCTCTAACATGTTTCTATCCTTGGACTCAGTTTACCACTTTTAGAAATTTTAGAAATTTACACTCGAGATCAGTAATATGGGCAAAGATTTACATAGAAAGATATTTATATTGGAGTGGTATTTTCAACAGCAAAAATGAGAAATGATGGGAATAAATAGCAATAGCAATAATGATATGGAATAGCTACTATTGGCGGAGCAGTTCTGAAGTGTTGGGTAAGATGCTAAGTGCTTTAAACATTCTACGAACTAGTTATTTGCAATTTAAAATGAAGACACTGAGGCAACTTGCCCAAGTCATCACCTGGTAAATTTTATAAAAAATTAGAAATCAAGCTCTTGCTTCTCAGCCTGAGCTAAGAAATAAACAAATAGCAAGGCCAACATCACTTGTTGAGAACTTTGACAGAATCATCAAACAAGGCAAGCATTTTGTCTTACTCCGGGGGAGGGAGGTCAAAGGTATTGTTGAGCACCCAGGGTCACAGTTGTTCCTTCTGATCCAAACAACCCTAGATCCCCTGTGCCAGGCACAGGAAACTTTATCTCTTCGGTTCTCTGAAGTTCTGTGCGTGGAGCCAGCACGAGGACTTTTGCAAACATTCATCACTGACCTTTAAGAGGTCCACATTAGGCAAACAAACTCTTTCCTCTGCCCCACCCTCTCTTCTTCCTATTGTTGCCAGGGTCCATTGTTTCCTCTTGAATCTCTGAGCTATTCTCCGTGGAGTCTCACTCATTTCCTGTCCGGGGAGCCTTGGCATCTGATCTGCAGGCGGCAGGGGCAGGAGCCAGCAGCCCCAGGGGCTGTTTCTCCTTCCTCATTGTCTTTGGGGAAACCGCGGGGCTGTTCTCCTCCCCTTCTGCCCAAAGGCCACTGTCACGTGAACCCAGCCCTCTGGTAGGAGGCCATCTGGCCCTGCCACCAGACCTGTTGATGGGTTGGCAACCGTCCCTTCCTCCTGTCTCCCCACTGCACCCCTCCACGCCTCCGCTCCACAAGAGGAAACTCTTAGCATCCCAGATGCTTGCAGCTTCGCCTGACTCCTCCAGTCCTAGGCTCCATATGGTCTGGGTTCACTTTTTGAAATGGCTCGGCCTCTGATTCCCCATATTCTGCTCATGTGCTCATTTTAAGACTGTGTCCCATTGCCATGCTTGCTGCTGATACATTTTAAATTGTTTTAATTTAAAGCTGATGCTGCTGGGATAATTAATGCAACCACTGCTAACCACATGCACACATACATACTCGGAGGTGTGTGTGTGTGTGTGTGTGTGTGTGTGTGTGTGTGTGTGTGTTGAAGGGAAAATTCCTTTCACATGGTTTCTTCTTGTCCCCAGAAATCTGAAAATCTCTTTGTCTTGGTACTTGTCCCAGCAACATCACTCTCTGCCTCTTTCTTTGGCCTATTCTTAGAATAGGGATACTTTGCAAAAAGAATAGGGGTATTTTGCAAAAAGCCACGGCCTCCTACCATGCCAATTCTTGGAACAGCTACAAGAAACAAGACCATCTTAGCCCAATTAGGGGAGTCAAACTGACCCAACTGCATACTCTCCTAAAGTTGACTGTGAACATTTCCATCAGCATCGTTCCGATGTCTTTCCCTGCTTCTTTCTGGCACTTTCCCTCCTACCTACCTTCCAGCAGCCAAAGACCCCCTAGCAAGGAAAGGTTATAGACCCTTTCTCCATTGCCTGCCTCCCATGTCAATTCCTTCTTCCAGTCTTTCCGGGGGGAAAAAGGAATAATATGGTTAGTTCATTCAAGTATTCATGGTTGTTGGCCAATAGTAATATCAGGCAATAATCCTATCATTTAGTATTTTATTAAAATAGCAACAATATCTTAACCCAAAGGATTTATTAATACAGGGATTTCAAAATGATAGGAAAATATTTTTATATAAATATTTTGTATATCACCTCTCAGTTTGGTTTGTTTTTTGGCCTCTCTACTATGACACCAGACTTCCGGGCAATCTCTTGGCTCTGACCTTGGCACCTGGAAACAGCATGAATGTCCTTGAAGTTGGAGCCTTGAAGCTACTCAGGACTGCTCCACTCACCATAGAACTTTTTTTTTTGAGACGGAGTGTTGTTCTGTTGCCCAGGCTGGAGTGTAGCGGTGCGATCTCGGCTCACTGCAACCTCTGCCTCCTGGGTTCAAGCAATTCTCCTGCCTCGGCCTCCAGAGTAGCTGGGACTACAGGTGCCTGCCACCACGCCCAGCTAATTTTTTTTTTTTTTTTTTAGTAGAAACAAAGTTTAACCATATCGGCCTGGCTGGTCTCAAACTCCAGGCTTCAAGTGATCTGCCTCCCTCAGGCTCCCAAAGTGCTGGGATTACAGGCATGAGCCACTGCACCTGGCCTGCTCCACTCACCATATAACGTCTTCTGGTAGCACAAATGTTCAAGTGAACAGTCTGGAAGATCAGATGAGAACCTAAATATGGATTATTTTCCAGAAGTGAGAATCAAACATGAATTTCCTCCTTATTCTTTTATTTAAATGGGGGTTTCCCTTTTCTCTTTGTTTGTCTCAAGGCAGGATGAAGAAGCAAAGGCAGGCTAACTGTCATGGAGCCAGAGGACGAGGCCTCCTTTTCAATATTGTTTTTATTGATGAACAGCCATCTCACTCCATTTCCTGGCTCCATCCCCAGCTGCGGTGCACTCAATTATATTTTCAGGATTGTGTGCCACCGAGATCACGCTGTCTTCTTCTTTTAGAAACTGGCTGGAGTTATAAACAAAAGGGAATATATTTTTAAGGAGTAAGGACAGGGGAATCAGAATTACTGTGTCTCTATGATTGCAGACAAATGACAATTTGGTGAGCTTGCAAAGCCTGCCTGGATGGTGTCTTTGTCCTCAGTTTTATTTCTCTAGCATGGAAGGATGCCTTGTCTCCCTGCTAGAGCAGGCCTGCTCTAAGGAAGGTTATTCCTGGTTACTAGAAATACAGAAGGCTGCACATGGACCAGTGTGCACAGGCAGATGGGCCCGTGCCCAGGCCCCAACATTGGACCACACTAGAACCACCAGTTGACTCAGACATAAAAACCAGTCAAATGAATCCACCAGCACCACTAAGTTAAGAGAGTTGGTTGGTTAATGTGACCTCAGTGTGGTAGAGTGAATGGAAAGGCCAGTAGCCAAGAGGACTGGGTTTAATTTTAGCTCTGCCATCTGCTGCCTACAGGTCATGAAGTGCTTCTTTAGTGTCCCTTCAAGGGTTGGTTTCCTGATGAAACAAGCCCAGTTGTCCCATAGAAATGATATGTATGGGTTTTTTAATAAACATAGAAATTTACCCTGCCAGTTTTGAAACTTAAAATTTACATTTGTCTCATCTGAGTTTCTCTCTTAGCAAACTGACCCTCAGACAAGAGAATAAAATTCAGCAGATCACCGCCAATGAGATGACAGACCCCTCATTCCTCATGACTGCTTCCTTATCCCTCCCTAATTCCTGTTTTACATTCCTTCCCTGCTATCTAAACCCCCGAATTTTAGTCTCCTTGAAAGGCAGACTTTAGACTAATCTTCTGTTTTCTGCAGCTGCAGCATCCGATTAAAGCCTTCTTCCCTGGCAATACCTGTTGTCTCAGTGATTGGCTTTCTGTGCAGTGAGCAACATGACCTAGACCAAGTCCCCAGGGTTTCAGTAACACTAATCAGTGGCATAGGCTGGGAAAATGTACCTCTGGGATGCTCTCAGGAGGATGAGGTAAAAGGTCACCTGTGAAACACTAGTCTTAACTGTGTTAAGGATACATAACCAGGTGATCTGTGTAGTAGGAAGTAGTTTGGTCTTGGGGGATTAGCCCCCATGCCATCTGCCCCCACCCCGAAAAAGGCAGCTTGTTGAACTTTCAAGCCTGAATTGGAAGAGAAGAAGATCACATATAAAACTGGGTGACTTGGCCAGCTGCGGTAGCTCATGCCTGCAATCCCAGCACTTTGGGAGGCTGAGGCAGGTGGATCACTTGAGGTCAGGGGTTTAAGACCAGCCTGACCAACATGGTGAAACCTTGTCTCTACTAAAAATACAAAAATTAGCTGGGTGTGGTGCACTGCACCTGTAATCCCAGCTACTCGGGAGGCTGAGGCAGGAGAATCACTTGAATCTGGGAGGCAGAGGTTGCAGTGAGCCAAGATCACACCACTGCACTCCAGCCTGGGCAACAAGAGTGAAACTCCATCTCAAAAACACAAAACAAAACAAAACAAAACTGGGTGACTTTGTGGGGGTGCATGGCCTTTTCTAACTTTACCAGAAACCTATTTCCTGTATAGTTTTGTAAACACTCTAGAATCATTCAGGGGTGGATGGGGGGTCCATCCTGAGTCAGAGATTCAGTCTCAGTATGGACTGTGTTTCTGAATACCTTTGAAAAGAACAATCTCTCCTATACACAAAAATCACCCACAGTGCAGGGCTTCCAAAAACTGGCGTTTTAAGAGTTGCCCTTTTCTGGTGAAGAGAAAGAAGCACATGTGATCTATGGTAACATAGGCTGTGAGTCACCCGGTGATGTATTAACATCTGGCAGAATAATATTATTTCTAATAATGACTAGCTAAGCATTTCTCAACTCAACTTCACAGGCCCATGAGCCAGCTGCTTCCCTGAGAGGTTAAAACCACCACAAGCTTGAGTGGTCCCATCCAAAACTAGTTCCAGAGATACACCTTAGAGATGCAAGGTGGCAGTTTCTTAAATTTTAAAATAAAGCACCAGTTTTCCGTAGTTGAGTTCTTTCATATTTCCTTGTTACTGAATGCTCCTTTGAAACCAAAGGTATTGATATATTCTACCCTGTAGGGAGATCAATAACAACTTTAATCACAAAATTAAATAAAAACCAAAGCTACTGACATTACATGGTAACACTCAGTGAAGCAACAACTTCAAGTTTTATGGTTCTCCTACAACTGGCCTTATTATTTGTAGAAAAATCAATATCAGCTTTAGAGTAATTTGGGATGCATCTTGTCATCACAGAAAACAAGTTCCTGGTTGACTTTACTAAACAAGTAAGAATGAGGCATTAAAATGTGTTCCTCCCTCCCCAACCCAGAAAGTGATTATTCCTGGGCAGCAGAAAAAAATACAAGTAGGATGGCCCTAAATAACATCTCCAGCTCTGTCTCGAAGCACGTCATTGTCCAAAGCGCTGGGCCACCATCTACGAGGACACCCTGCTGCAGTGGTCGATGGGTTGAAGGACTTTCCTAGAATGATTAAAAGCTTGGGATAGTACATGAGTTAAAATGTCCCCAGAAAAGCAGCACACGCCTCATGGAACATATAGTAATAGCATCCATTTATCACATGACCTTAGTGATGTCTGGTAACAAAAGACCCTATTTCACATTTGAGGGGAAAAAGTAAAAACGCTTTTTCAAGTGATTTTCAAGTCACAGGACTATAGGCCTGGATGTAATGTTAGGAGACATTAAGTCCAATAATATCCAATCTCTTTGTAATGCAGGGGGCCTTCTAGAGGATTTCTGAAGGATGCAATTCCCCTTAACTGTCCTACATCCTTTCTCATCATTCAGTGGCAATGCATGCCCAGACATATGTGCATAGATACAAACTTTTATTTTCAGGAACCACGAGCTTTCCAGTGCTAATGAATTCTTAGGCTGAAAGCTTGTTCTTCTCTCTTATAATAGTGATAACCCACCGTGTGGAAAGTGAAACCATTGGCAACCTGAACCATGATCCTGATTCCCAGACAGTGATGTGATAACACACTTTCAATGAACTTGAAGGGAACTTTGAATTGCTGTAAGGGTTTATTGGAGTCTAACTCAATATGCTTTGGTCCCCTGTGCTCTGGTGTTAGATCTACAAAATGGCTTTTTTCCAAGACTTGAGAGTGCTCACTCAGTAAAGAAAGCAGAACCAGAGGATGGGGCCTGCTTAATGTGTGGGAGGAGCCAGCCGCTTTAGGCATGGAGGTTTTGAAAGTCAGGAAATGAAACATAAAGACTTTGCAAGGGTGAGGACAACAGTAAGCCCAGCCAAGATTAGTCCTCATGGGCCTAAAGTTATCAACCTTGAATCAAAAGTGCAGGGCTTCAAATCCAGCTATTAGCATAAGAACTATTCCCAAAGCAAGAGTTAAAACCACTAGATGACCCCACTCTCAGGAAGCAGTAGCGGTCTTCACACAAGATGACAGTCAATGAGGCATTTAAGGTCTTTCCGTCCCTTATGGGAACTACAGGTCAGTGAATCACCTCCAGGGACTAAGATGGGAAGTTGGAAAAGAGAGGGTGTGGAATACTTCTGTCTTTGCCTGTAAGAGCAAAGGAATCAAGGGGTTGATTAGACACTTGCAGGTATCTATATCAGCACCTTCGACACTGGCACTTCTGTTCTCATGTCCTCTTTCTGAGCAAGTTCACTGATTAAACAATCAAGGGCTTCTTTCAGATAAGTTTCTAAAGGCAGTCTAGTCCAGAAGATTCTTCATGCTTCATCAACACTGGCTTTAACATCTCTACACTTGCAGTCCACATCTTCATCTTTTTTTGTTTGTTTGTTTTGAGAAGGATAAAGAAGAGAAGTCAACTTGCTATGTTGCCCAGGCTGGACTTGAACTCCTGGGCTCAAGCGATTCTCCAGCCTCAGACTCCAGAGTAACTGGAATTACAGACACACGCCACCACACCCAGCTTCACATCTCCTTCACCTTTTATGATCAGGTGTCCTCCAGCAAGCCTTCACAGTCAGCTTCCTCCCCGCTCCCCAATCCACACTCCCCAGCTTAAGCATCCCGTTCATATGATAAATGGAAACTAACAAACAACAACGAAGACAAAAATTTTCATCCATATCTGTATCAATGAGCTTAACAAATTGTATTATAAAATTTGCACCATATAAAATTGCCAATGTTACCATTTCTGACAATAAAAAAATGGCAATTTCATATAATCCAAACAGATAATTCTCTGTTTCTATGTCAACATCTTCCACTAGATCATGAGGAAGAACTGTGTTTTGTCTTCTGATTATACAATCAGATTTTAATGAATGTCTTGGCACATCACCGGTTATCAATCAACGACCGATGAATGAATGAATGAATGAGTTAAGAGCTTGGGCTTCAGGACTGGGCCATCTTCTTGGGGAAGCCTATTGAGGCTGAGTGCTTGACAATAAGGAAAAGATGTGACTTAGAAACAACCTCTCCATCAGACAGGATGATAAACAATACACATTTCTATGGATTATCTATTTCTTCAATAAAAACATGGCCACACTGACAGATAAACACACTATTTTATGCCCCAGTTGAATGATTTTTCTCTCAGGTTAGCAAATCCTCCAGCACCTCACAGGATGGGGGCCAGGCCTTGAGTCTTGTTCTTTCATCTGGTATTTCCATGTGTTCCTTTGACAACAAAAGCATTTTGGCTGAAGACACTGGCTTTGAAGATTTCTGTACAGCATCACACAGGGCAAAATTTGGTTTCTGGTTAGATGTGGGCACCCATGCAATGCCTGTTTCCTCCCCTAAGCATTCACCATATTGAACTCACCATGGTGGTGTGTTTGTTGCCACGTCTGATTCAGTGACCCATGTCTACTTTGATGTTTGTAATGAAGCTGCCTTAATCACTAGCTTACAGAATTTCTGAGGAGTCTTGCAGAAATGTCTTTGAGCCAAGATATTTTCTTCACAATTACGTTAAGACTTTTCCAAAATCAGATGAAGAGATGCTTTTAACTAAACATATGATAATTTCTAGTGCAAAATTTTCACCGTATCATGAACAAAATGACAAAACCAAAAAATTGAGGCCAACAATCTTTAGGGAAAAGATGGAGAAGGATAAAGAAGAGAAGTCTACTACAAAACATTCACAGATTATTTTGGCTAAAAATGATGTTCAATCCAAAATATATCTATTGGCTGGGCATGGTAGCTTATGCCTGAAATTCCTCCCAAAAACTTTGGGAGGCCAAGGCAGGAGGATTGCCTGAGGCCAGGAGTTCAAGAACAGCCTGGACAACATAACAGACCCTACCTCTATTAAATTTTTTTTTTAATTAGCCAGGTATGGTGACCTGTGCCTGTAGTCTCAGCTACTGAAGAGGCTGAAGTGGGAAAATTACTTGAGTCCAGGAGCTCAAGGTTGCAGTGAGCCATGATTGCATCACTGCACTCCAGCCTGGGCGACAGAGCAACAACACCCTATCTCTAAAAAATAAAAATAAATCTATTGACCTTAGCAACTCTTCAATGAGTCTAGGAGGTAAAATGAGTGCACTTGTTTTCCTTCTGGTTGTCGCCATTTTTAAGTTTCTTTTCAGTCGGGGTGGTGAGGAAGGTTAAAAATTCAGCAACTTTGGAAAACTAAAAGTTACTGACTTCCATGTTGAATTTCATTCCTAAATCCGTGGGACAATTGTTAAATGACTGGACATCTTGACATCATTGGTGATATGATCGATTCAAAGTTTGAGATTCAGACACTGCCCACAGGAAGGGCCAGAGAGCGCGGGTAAGATGTGGAAAGCATGTGCTGGAGTGTTCCTGCTGAGGCTCAGAGGCATCACCATTTCAGATCATTTCAGTATTCATAGTGCTTTGGCTCACAATGCCAAAGAGAAAAATAATTTTAGAGATAAAACTCCATATGTTAGTATAAGCAGATTTTACACCCAACCAGTTGATTTGCACTTGACATTCTCATCTCCAGCACCTTCCCGTTGGGAATCAAATATCAGCTCAGCTGTTCATCGGTACTCAGAGCTATAGGTGGATTAAGTCATAAACTATTAAGCCCACTTTAAAGTTCAAGTGGACGGTGAAAAGCAGAGTTCTGCTTAGGGACAAGGGAGTTTTGTTTCTCCCTGCCCCTCTGGGCTTGCATGATTCAGAGGGGATCAAGAATAACAGGTGGTGAGATCTGCCATGATGCGTAGTTTAAGTCTAATCACGTTTATATTTATGTTTGGATTTAGACATATCTAACTCCTGGTTTCTCAGGCTTTAACAGCCTGGGATCACCCAGGACTTGGGTGATGATCAGTGGTATTTAGTGCTAAAGCCTCACCCTACTTTGTTACTAAATTGTAAGTCCATCCACTGAGAGGATCCAGGGGCCAGGCTGCTTTTGTTCTCCTGGGCTGTTGCTTCCACTGGTGCTTTCTTTTTTTTTTTTTCTTTTTCTTTTTTTTTTTTTGAGACAAAATGTCACTCTTGTCACCTAGGCTGGATCAATGGCTTAATCTCGGCCCACTGCAACCTTTGCCTTTTGGGTTCAAGCGATTCTCCTGCCTCAGCCTCCCGAGTAGCTGGGATTATAGGCATATGCCACCATGCCCAGCTAATTGTTTGTATTTTTAGTAGGGATGGAGTTTCACCATGTTGGCCAGGCTGGTCTTGAACTCCTGACCTCAAGTGATTCACTGCCTTGGCCTCCCAAAGTGCTGGGATTACAGGCATGAGCCACCACACCCGGCCCCATTGGTGCTTATGATGACCATTTGGGGCTGGTTTTGAGGATGACTGGCATTCCACTGGGTCACGCTCAAAAGTGTTTTCTCTAGCCATAGGCTGATATCCTGAAAAGAGATGTAGCCATCCCTTGGCACTTGCTGGGGATTGGCTGCAGGACCTCCGTGGATACCCAAATCCACAGATGCTCAAGTCCCTGCTATAAATGGCCTAGGATTTGCATATAACCTATGCACATCCTCCCATCTACTTTAAATCATCTCTGATTACTTATAAAACCTAATACCATATAAATGCTGTGTAAATCGTTTAGACTGCAGTTTTACATTTGTATTATTTTTTATAGTTTTTTTTTTTTCTGAATTAGTTTCAATCTGAGGTTGGTTCAACCCCCTGTGGATACCGACTTGTGGATGCGGAGATGAGAGTGCTGATCAGATGCGCTGCAAATTTCTCCTACCACATGGCAAGTTGCTGGCTTTCTCGGGACAGTATCATTCACCATGCACGCCCATCTAGTTGGAACGTTTTGTGCATCTCCTCTTTTTTCAAGCATCTTAGGAGTCTTGACAGAGTGTCCTGAGGGCCTGATTATCAGGCTCAAAATTTTTTTCACCATTTTTCTCTGGGATGGGTGGGGTCCTAGGAAATTCATGCAAAGAAAATCAGCCCCTATATGCATAAGTTCTCGTTTATCTTGCCCCACGTACATATCTAACATGACTCACCAAACAATCACAGATCCCAAAGCATCGAATAGAAATCTCCCAGGAGTAGAAAAGCATCAGCTCCATTTTATAGGGAAGGATATGGAAAAGAAAAGCTGCAGTTCTACAGACAGTGAACGATCTGTAAGGTTTGGTCAGTCATAGAAATGGTGCAGTTAGGAAAGAAGGTAAAAGGAGGTCTGTCACCTGCCTGACACGGAAAGAGGCTGAGAGGATGAGGGCTTTTCTGAGATTGGACAATAGCATTTGCAATGGAAGTAAAACAGGCTCTTACTTACCTTCTCTAAGGAAGATAGGCTTTTCTTAAAAGCTATTCTAGTCTCATATATATATGTATATATAGTCATTATATATAGTCACATATATAGTCATATATAGAGTCATATATATAGTCATATATAGTCATATTATATACAGTCATATATGTAAAGTCTTTTCTATATATATATATATGGAAAAGATGACTGGTCAATAGGCAATTACATTTTAAAACATCTACTTGGGTATATTTTCATATGGATTTTAGTAGCTATCTCAGGCTAAAATAACATTTAAAAGTGAGGCTTTGAACAACGTATAAATGCTCAGTAGGTCATATAAATGCATTGACTTTTTATATATTTGACTTCTCAGCATGTGGAATGTGATAGTTGCCGGACTGTATTTCATGGTATCCTAGAAATGCTTTGCTGGGATTGAATTTTAATTTTGGAAAACTTCCTTTCAGAAGTCGAGAGATTTATGCAGAAGTGAGGGCCATGCTTGATCATGGGTGATAAAGTGTTCCCCGTGAGAGTATACAGATGTTTAAAGACAAGCTCTCAGGATTTTGCAGGGCTTATCATGAACTTGAAGAAGCCACTTCGGGGTGCGGGGGGGGGCGGGATTGGCATGAGTAGAACAATAGGCTTCAGCCTTGAAAGAACAAAGGATAAGAGGTTAGAAGTTATCCCCGGAGCCAATTCTTTTGGGAGATAAAGCCAATCTAGGGTGTTAAAAACACCTGGCCTTCAGCACAATTATGAAGTTGTTAGAAGTTGTTCTATCTATTTCCCTTCTTCATCTTTTCTACCTCCCTGAAAACTTCTCCCTTTTCCCCAGCTTGGCTCCTGTAATCATTATGCTATCAATACTTACATCTGGCCAGGCACAGTAGCTCACACCTATAATCCCAGCCCTTTGGGAGAATAAGGAGGGAGGATCACTTGAGGCCAGGAGTTTGAGATCAGCCTGGAAAACATAGCAAAATACTGTCTCTACAAAAACAAAACAATTTTAGAAGTTAGCCGGGTGTGATGGTGCACAACTGCAGTCCCAGCTACTCAGGAGGCTGAGGCAGAAGGATTGCTTAAGCCCTGGAATTAGAGGCTGCAGTGATCGCACCACTGTACTACTCCAGCCTGGGTGACAGAGCAAGCCTCTGTCTCAAAAAAAAAAATTAAATTAAAATTAAAATTAAAAATAGAAACTTGTATCTGCTCTCTCTTTAGCACTGGGAGTGAAGGATCTGAGATTCAGACCCTGCCTGCCTGACCATGCCCCATTCCTGCGCCCCTCCATTCTGAGCCTGGAGCCACCCTGGGGTCAGCAAACCCATCTATGCTCACAGATTGTCCTCCTCTGAGAAGATATTTTCATTTAAAAAGGGAGTCCTCAAAAAAGCTATCTGCTTTCCTTCAAACACGTCCAAGTGTAGAAAAGTTAAATGCTGGAGACACCTGTGGGAAGATATTTAGGGGCAAGGTGGACCCCTTAAATTATATCATGTAAATAATCTTCTTGTCTGAGGACACACAAACATGATCTGCTCTTATACTCCAAGGAGGCCAGCCTGAGCCTCCAAGACTTCAGAGGTCAATGTCAGTGTTGTCACTAAGACCTGCTCCTGCTCTAAGAGCAAGTGAAAATCTCGCTCAAAAATCACTCAGATGGGACAATCTGGTTTGGTTTGGTTTTTTGTTTGTTTGTTTTATTTTGTTTTTGTTTTGTTTTGTTTTTTGAGGTGGAGTCTTGCTCTGTCACCCAGGCTGGAGTGCAGTGGTGCGAACTTGGCTCACTGCAACCTCCACCTCCCAGGTTCAAGCGATTCTCCTGCCTCAGCCTACCAAGTAGTTGGGATCACAGGTGTGCACCTCCACACCTGGCTAATTTTTGTATTTTTGGTAGAGACGGGTTTTCACCATGTTGGCCAGGCTGGTCTTGAACTCCTGACCTTAAGCGATCTGCCCGCCTCAACTTCCCAAAGTGCTAGGATTACAGGCATGAGCCACCGTGCCCGGCCTAATGAGACAATCTGAATTAGTGAAGGGTGAATAGTGGAACACATTCTTATTTTCAAAGGTATGCAATTTATAGATCTAGATTTTTTAAAAAATCAAATGGACATCCTTAGGGAGGCTGTTTTAATGAACAGATAAGAATGATTTGTAATTCAGGCATCAATTGCTTACATGTAAATAGCTGCTTCTGAAATGCTTAAGGGTCTGTTTGAAACAAGTTTGTTCTCTTTAAACCTTGGCCTGCGATTTAATTCACATTTGCAATTTACTCCCAAACCCCTTATTTTGTACATAATGCAAAGGTAAATTTCAGCTAACTGATCTATACATGAGATCAGAATTTCTGTGGTTTTACCAGAGTTGCTGGTTTTGAATCCTGGGATATCTGGAGTTTTATTATGACTAATGCTCAGTTTTAAGGCACATTTTAAATATGCAAGTTTGCTGTCCTTGCTTCATGAGGCTAATTTTAGCTAAGGCTGCAGTGATAAAAATCTACATAAATTAATACATAAATAAATAAAATCTACAAGGCTTCCTGGAATTACCACTTTCCAGAAACAATAGTTTCCAGAAATGATTCTAATTAGTGAGTGTTTCATTGGCTCCAGCGGACAGTTTTATAGATGGTTTCCATTTGTAGAAACTTGTTCACAACATGCATCCACTTTCATAAACACACACATACACATATGCATGTGTGCTTTTTGTTAGCTTGTTGGCTTTAGTCTTTGCCATCCACATTTCAAATTACACTGAAACTAAATATCAAATATGGATTCAGTAGGATCCTGCTGACACTCTAAGCATATATCATGGCGGAAATAATACACAGCTCTCTTTCAGAGATCTGGTTGCTGATAAATCTGTAATCCTTTTTATAACATTTCCGTACATTGAAAAATAAGGATCCAAGATCCCGGAAGTACACATCATGGAAATCCCATGAAGGGGATATTTTGCAGGTGGCCCCCTTAGTTTTGGGAAAGAGTTGACTTTCCATGTACCTCTTCCAAACAGCTGGAGAAACCCAACCCCAATGGCAATCAGACTCCAGTGAGTGGAGGTCAGCAGTAACATCTGGCTAGCCTGTCTTATTGCAGCATAGCCTCACACTCTGCTCTTTCCTGCACGTGTTCGCTCTTCAGGAAATATTTTATTTATTTCACTGTCTGCAAAACAATATGGCCTCTGGAGCATAAAGGAGAGTTGGACCTCTTCTTCAAATTTGTCTTAGGTCAGTGAACAACAGTACAGCAGAAAGCATTCTTTTCCCACTGACAGAGTGATTAACAAGGCTCACCTCTCCTTTTTTTTTTTTTTTGGAGTTATAGTTGTTATTAAGTCTCCTATGAGCACAGATTAAGCCATGAACTTGTAGCGATTTTCTTTTACAGGGTGAGAGAATGACAGCATCATATCAATTAAGGTTGGCATATTATCCAGCACAAGAAAAATGAAACTCAATAGTTTTCTATGTTGCAGCCTTAGGAAATCGCTCGTGGGCAGAGTTATCCAGTAGGCTCATGACAAGCAGTGGTGTCACTAAAGGGCCACAAAATTGTGATTTCCCTTCATGGGCCCTCTCCTGATAAAGAGGAAGGGGCTGCCCAAGGAACTTGGGCACTGGCTGGGCTCCAGACGTGGGGGCTTCTAAAGATGTAAATTTCTGTTTGTTTTGGAGGAATACCCCAAAAATATTGGCCGATCATGTAAGGATTTTTCTTTTGTTTTGGAACTCGTTTGAATCGAATCAAACTCTGCTGGAATTCGCGTCAGAACAGGCTCTCTCTCATGGTTTCTAGCATTTCCTGTCTCTGGCCAGGCTGCAGCAATCTGAACAAAGCTTCTCAGGGTATTTTATCCTGTTTGGACTCTGTTCCAGCACAAACCTGGGATTAACTTGAGGCAACGGAAAACAGAAAAAAAAACCATTGAGGAAAAGATTGGCCCAGCATCTCAATCCCTGCAAAAAGACTGTGACAATTGATTATTATTGTTTATTTCAGTGGCAGGCCAGTTGAGAGGCAAGAGCACCATTATCAAAAGCTGAGATGTGAATTTCAGCCCTTATTCTTTTGAGGCTTATGGTTAAGTTTGCAAAGATATTTTGCCTCACTTGTAAAGGAGACTGGAATACAGTATTTCTAAAATTCTTTCCAGCTTTCACGGAGAGTATTCTAAGGGCCTCTGCATTTCATTCCAAAATGCTTGAAGACTTGGATAGATTGTTTTTCTAACCTGGTTCTTGACCTAAGTCAAAGCACTTATCACACATGAACACTCTATGATTAGGCACTTCCACGTTAACACTCATATTAGTATTTGAAGCAGGTATATTGGGAATTAGTTACAAACACCTTATCTCCAGTTGACAGTTTTGTTGATCCAGGAAAATATAGAGCTTTTGTCTTTTCAGAATTGGGCAAATCTGATGTCATTTCCCCCTTCAAATCTTCTCCCTCATTACATAGAAAGAGAAAAATAATGATGGATCTCTCTTCCCAACCTCCCCCAGGGCCTCTCTGTTCAGGCTCTCAAGTGGTGCACTAGACCAGGTGTCCCCAAACCCTGGGGACCTGTACCGGTCTGGTACCAGTCATCTGTATTTATAGCTGCTCTCCATTGCTTGCATCACCGCCTGAGCTCTGCCTCCTGTCAGATCAGCAACGGCATTAAATTATCATAGGAGCTCAAACCCTATGGTGAACTGTGCATGGGAGGGATCTAAGCTGTGCATTCCTTATGAGAATCTAATGCCTCATGATCTGTCAGTGTCTCTCATCACCCCTAAATGGGACCATCTAGTTGCAAGAAAACAAGCTCAGGGCTCCCACTGATTCTACATTATGGTGAGTTGTGGAATTATTTTGTTATTTACCATGTAATAATAATATAAATAAAGTGCACAATAAATGTAATGTGCCTGAATCATCCCAAAGCCACCTCCACCCCACTTCTATGACAAAATTGTCTTCCATGAAATTGGTCCCTGGTGCCAAAAATGTTGGGGACTGCTGCCCTGGACAACTCCAGAGGGCTTCACTCACCTAGAAGACAATGGGATGGTGCCTTTTGGAGTTCTCCAGAGGGATGGCCTTCACCTCGGACCATCCTGTTCCAGTCATGACGTTCTAATCGCTTACCTTTCCTGAAACAAGCCCTACACTTCCCTGCCTCAATGTCTTTGTCCACAAGGTTCCCGCTGCCTGAAATATCTCCAGGACGGCATTGAAGTTACTGTGTTCGTCTATTTCCTCAAACAAAATAAAATCCTCAAAGGCAGGAACTCTGCATGGTGCCTCACAGCACAGGTCAAGAAAAGTTTGTGCCAAGCATGATGTCCTGCTGTATTTTGCCCAGTAACCATTGTTCAGAAATCCACCTAATGAAGACAGAGGGAGAATAACATTGCATTCTAAGTTACATGTAATTGAAAATGACTCGTGGGAATCTACGTAAACACATTTGAACCTGTCTTCCCTTGCTTCTGATGTATTGTCCCCAACTTGGTCTTAAATGTCCCCCTGCACTGTCTTCCTGGCTCATCACCAAAGCCCGGAACTCTCAGAAAATCCCAAAGATGCAATAGCAAGTTTCCATGTTTCTTATTGCTTCATCTTTCTTTCATGATTCTACGTTACCATTTTAAAGTGCATTGCAATATACAAAAAAAAAGTATAAAATAAGACCCACAGAACACTAAAATTTAAAACAGTGGGACAAGACATAACACATAAAGGGGTAAGTAAAGATAAAAGGCGTGAGGAGACATGTGCTATCAGCAGAGCCATAGCAGGGATGTAGCACAGTGCTGTGTCAGGGGCATAGACATTGGAACCTAAACTACCTGGATTTCACTCTCAGCTCCACCAGTTACTTAACTTCTCTGTGCCTCAGAGTCCTCACCTTGAAAATGGGAATAATAGGGTGATTCTGGGATTAAACCCACATTACCATAGAGTTGGTTCTTGTTATCTGAGGTAGTTATGTTCTATAAAGTTGCTGAGGGCTGGACACAGTGGCTCACACCTGTAATCCCAGCACTTTGGGAGGCCAAGGCAGGAGGATTGTTTGAGGCCAGGAGTTCAAGACCAGCTTGGGCAACATAGCAAAACCCCATCTCTACAAAAAATAAAAATTAACTGGATGTGGTGGCATGCACCTGTAGTTCCAGCTACTTGGGAGGCCGAGGTTGGAAGATCACTTGAGCCCAGGAGTTTGAGGCTGCAGTGAGCTGTGATCACACCACCACACTCCAGCCTGGGTGACAGAGTGAGATCCTTTCTTTAAAAACAAACAAACAAACAACAAACACAAATTTGCGGAGAACATCAAATTAGCAAATAAACATTGCTTCTAGCGGAAATACGGAGTTGTTTGCTTTGAGCCTCTGGTCGTATTATTTTTGTCAATTGGCCAATATATAACCTTGTTTTATGTATGTTTCTATTTAAAGACACCTTATTTAATATATATTGTTGGTTCATTAAAATTGAACCCACTCGCAACAGCACTATAATTCCTGCCTGAATAAAGCAGATCAGTTAATAAGCTTATTGGCTGATAAGTACGTATTTTCTCTGTAAGGCACATCACAGCTTCCTTGCACTTTGGAACACTAGACATTACTTCAGCACTATGCTTAGAGGCCTTTTAAAATAGCAAAACCACCAAGAAAAGCACACAAATGTGAGAAACAGCACTAAAATAGGAGGTATTTTGTAGATGTGATTAATATCCGTGGTTAGTTGATTTAGTAAAGGAGACTCTCCCCAATAATGAGAGTGGGCCTCATTCAATCTATTGAAGGCCCTCAAAGCAAATACGAAGGCTTCCTGGAGAAGAAATTCTGTCTCAAGACTGTAGCATCAACCCCTGTCAGAGTTTTCAGCCTGTCAGCTTGTTCTACAGATTTCAGACTTGCCAGTCCTCACAATCATGTGAGCCAGTTCCTTTAAATAAATCTTAATACACACACATATACATGCACACACTCACACACATGTACATATATCTCCTACTGGTTCTGTTTCTCTGAAGAACTCTGATATTCTTGCTTTCAATTATTTTTCTCCTTGTGGTGATGCAGTCAGGTGGAATGGCATATTAGTCTGTTCTCACACTGCTATAAAGCATACCTGAGACTGGGTAACTAGCAAAGAAAAGAGGTTTAATTGACTCACAGTTCTGCATGGCAGGGGAGGTCTCAGGAAACATACAATCATGGAGGAAGGTGAAGGGAAAGCAAGGCACATCTTACATGGTGGCAGGCAAGAGGGAGAGAGTGCAGGGGAAACTGCCACTTGTTAAACCATCAGAGCTCGTGAGAACTCACTCAATATCATGAAAACAACATGGGGGAAACCGTCCCCATGATCCAATCACCTCCCACCAGCTCTCTCCCTTGACACATGGGGATTACAATTCAAGATGAGAATTGGGAGGGTATACAGAGCCAAACCATATCAGATGGACACCTGATTGGAAATCAGGAAGTCCAGATCTTTGTCTCATCTGTGTCCCTTCATCAAGGTTTTCACCAGCTATAGGATTGGGCTGGCCATTCTCTGTGGGCCAGTCTAGCTTCAAGACTCCCTGGGCACAGGAAAACGCATGAGCAAAGGCCTCCTTCTATCCCCTACCCTGTCTTCCAACTCTCATAGTAGAATCACAGAGTGTGAGAGTTGGATAGAACCTTAGAGATTATGTCATCCAAGCTCTTTATTCCTTCATTCCCTTGAGGACAAGTGTAAAAACCCAGGTTCATGCTCCCTTTCTTCCTCCTAAAACTGGGCATAAACATTTGTAGGACTTGGTCAGTCCGTTGCCAGATTCTCTGAGCCCTTGGGAAGTCCTGCCAAGTGTGGCCTCAACAACAAAAAACCATGAGAAATTAGGGACGGGGGTGGGAGAGGGTGGGGAAGAGGGGATTCTTTGAAAGTCCTGAAATGCAGGCAGAAAATTGATCAAAGCCGAGATGAATTTCACCCATCTCTTCTAACGAGCTGCTAATATTGGAGTAGCAGCCTTGTCAGGATAATTTGTCACACATGTCCCTGTGTGGGCTGAAGCCTCTTCAGAGTCATCTTCCCAGCCCACTGCCACAGGCGACTTGTCTGAAACAAAGCTCTAAGACAGAATGGAAAGGAAAATGCAGGGGAAGGGAGGTGCATTGAATGGCCACTGACAAGTCATCTGGGCTCCCTCCTCCAGATCTTGCAACTCCAACCACATCTACTTTCATTACACTGGAAGAGCCTATTGTTACTTCTATTACATTTCTGTTACTGCCACAACTGCGATGCCCACTGTCCCTAAGATGCTCCCGAAAAATAACACGGTGTCAACACTAGTTACCAGACCAATAAAAAACTCTGAGAAGTGAGACTCCTTGCTGAGATGGGCTCGGCAGAGATCCTTCAGCCAGGGCAGAGTTCTCTAGGGCAGAATGACTGCTGGTGACCCCAGAGGACCTCAGTCTGAGCATCAGCTGTGGAGTGGGAGGCTCACACAGTGAGTCCATCCATCACAGGGGGCCCTAGCACTTGCTTCAAGTGGCTCTCAGGCCAGAGCATCAATTGGCCAACACAGTCACCACCATTGAGCCTCACAAAGGTCTCATTCTTTCTCTCTGCCTTTAACACCAAAATACCAACAAGACATCTGTTGTGGGAAGACCAGAGAACAAAAAGATGTAACAGAATCCAAGGTGAAGTGGGTACTGGGGGCAGAAATAATACCCGTGTCATAGGCCAGGTTATGCGAGGTCTTCAGAACTGAGCCATTCAGCCTGGAGAAGAAAAGACAAAATTTTCCTTGTTTTTTCATATCTTTAACAACATGCTAAATAAGTAAAGGAATTTTACTGTAGTTTTTCAAGTAAGATTCCTAAATCATCTATATGTTTAATATATCGATTTATATATATCCTGCTTCAAACCAGAATAGATCTGAAGTTGTACTATTTGTATGCAATGTTAATTGCATAACCCCAACCTATCTTTGCACGTGACAGCTGGAGGGCACCCAGAAACCATCCAGCCAGGCCAGCTTCATCATTTATCATTAAAGTGATTTGCCCAGACTAGTGAAGTGACTTTTCAAAAACTCGTACAGCTAGTGCTTGGCGGAATCATGTTTCAAACCCAGGTATCTTCAAAACCCAGTGTTTTCCCTACAATTACTACTATAATCATTTTATGAGTTACAGAGGAATGAAAGTACATGGGGAAGTTCGCTGTGGACAGGGTGGGGCATTTCACGTTCAAATCCTCTATCAGAGCTCAGAAAGTTGTCATCTGAGCTGCCAGGAGCACCAGCAAAAGAGGATCCTAGCTAGAGATAAAAGTGGAAATGGAGGCAACCAGGAACTGAGACCAACTTAGTTAAACTGAGACCAACTTAGCAGAGAAAGATCTAGGGTCATATGAAGTAGGATTTGAAATCCTCAGAAAAAAAAAAAATATTGAAGATACGAAATCACTAATTCTGACTTGACCATGACACTGGAACAATCTGAGTTCATAAGCCATAAGTTGCACACCAATTCTGAGGAATATGCTAGACTGCTCATCTGTTAGGGGAGGAGTTCCCTAGCCTCAGACCTGAAAACGTGCATATTGCTGATGCCTGGTTATGCAGCGCTTAGAGGAAATGAAGGACAGAACATGGTACAAAGAAGTCTCACACTCCTACCCAGTGATAGGTGAAGACAATGTAGGTGAATAAGGGGAGGAAATTCTCTGATAAAGTCATACATAATCTTCTAAGGGGAATAGCAAGTCAGCATCCCAACACGGAAACAGCAAAGAAGAGTGAACCAATGTTTTCTTCCCCCTTCACTGGGCTGTCTTTCTACTCTTATCTTTCCTGTGTCTTTTTTCATTTGGCTTCTATACAAGAAAGGAATATATAGCAAGTTAATGTGGAAGGCACATTTTGGGTGGGGGGTGGCGGTGGGAATCAAGAGAGAAATATCTTTCTAACCAAATGTTGGAAGTCAGTTTTATCCATTTTTCTTCTATTGTACATTTTTTCCCTTCTTCTTCTTCCCTAGTCAGACAGAATAAACAAAATCTGGACGCTAAAGATCTATGTGAGGCAGTGTTTGAAAGAGACCCATTTATCATACACTATGAAAGCAAACAGGAAGAGGAAGAGTGGAGAGCTCAAATGCATGGCCTCAGCAGCTATGAGTTTCCCTGTCTTGCAATTTCCCCCGCAAACCGAATAGCTGCAGTGGTTCTCATTTCTCCTTTCCCCTGTGGCTGAGTTGCTGAATTCACCTGCTATCTTCATTGACCTGTAAATGACCCAAATTCTCAACTGCAGAGCACAAAGAGACTCCAAATAGGTGAATAAGATAACACATGGAAAGCACTAAGCACAGGGCATGCAGTAAGCACTCAATAAATGTTCCCTGCTGCTGCAGCCATGCTTGTCATCATCTCTGTTCTCCTCGTCATCATCCTTGTCATCACCTCCAAACTGCAAGTGGACTGCTGGGTCATAGTTTGTGTTTCAGTCTTGTTTTAAAAAATGAGTGAATAAATGTTAAATCTGGTAGGTCTTTCAAATATATCTAGGGCCTTTGGTGAGTAAGTAGAATGAAGCTGGCAAGTAGCTCATGGTTTCACACATCTAGAGTTCTCTCTGTTTTTCTCTATCTCTGTCTCCCTCTTCAACTTAACCAATGTTCTAGCGAGATACAATGTACTGAATATTTTGAACCAGTATATGACTGTACAAAATAACCCCCCCCCCCTTTTTTTTGAGATGAAGTCTTGCTCTGTCACCCAGGCTGGAGTGCAGTGGCATGATCTCGGCTCACTGCAGCTTCCACTTCCCGGGTTCAAGCAATTCTCCTGCCTCAGCCTCCTGAATAGCTGGGATTACTGGCGTGCATCACCACGCCTGGCTAATTTTTGTATTTTTAGTAGGGGGGGGGTTCACCATTTTGGTCAGATTGGTCTTGAACTCTTGACCTCCCAATCTGCCCACCTCAGCCTCCCAAAGTGCCGGGATTACAGGCATGGGCCACCGTGCCTGGCCAAAATTACCTATTTTTTAGTGATAAATGTACAGTCTAATTTTATACATATATATGTATATATTATATCATTATATATAATTGTATAATATATTTATATATTATATATAAAATGAGAAATTATACCTATAATTTTACATATATAAATATATATGTAAAAGCTCTGCCAATTCTCTCTATATAAATATATACATTTGTTTTTCAATTATATATGTAATTGAAAATGTATTGTTTTGGTGACCTATTTTGACAAATAAATGTATTAATTACTTTGTATTTAATACCTTTTTATATTATTATAACATTTTTAATATTATGCAGGTAATATGTACCTGCATTCTCCATTGATTCTTGCAATTCCTTTCTCTCTTGTAGGAGTATCTTTCCTTATAATTTTTTTAGAGATCAATGAAGGGTTAAACTTTTTGTATTTGTTTTCTAAAAATATGTTTATTTTATTGCACCTCTTGAATGATAGTTTAGCTAGGTATAGACATCTAACTTTTATAAGTTAGGAATTGCATCTGGCTAAGGAATAGCAACCTGACCAAAGAGACTGGTGTGTGGGGCTAGTGTGATGCTTGACAAAAGAGAGGTTTTTTCTTTTATTATTTGGTAAGAGGCTGGAGATTGGAATTCTTAGGCTGGTGCAATTGCTCAGAGAAGTAGTCAAAAACTCCTTCTATCTTACTATAAGCAAACCTTCAGATGTGGTTTTAGTTCTCATTGTCACAAAATAGTTTGTGTACCTGTAATTATTAAGTCCATGTTCCAGAGAGGAAGAAGATAGGACAAGGAGAAGGATAGTATACATAGGTCAGCTATGTCTATTCCTTTTTATTAGAAAAACAGAATTCCAGAGACCTCCACCCTATAACTTTCTGCTTACGTGTCTATGTCAGATGGACAGTTCTAGTTACAAGGGATTCTGGAGAAGTATTTTTAAGTGGACATGTTACTACTGTAAGTAATATTGGAGTATTGTTAATTAGCAAGAAGCAAGAGAAAAAGATATTATAAAGAAAACTAGCAGTGTTGTCATTTAGATTCATAATCATTTCATTTCTGTATTCAAAATTACTTCATACTTTTACCTAGTATATTCTAGATGGGAAATCTGATGTTGGTCTCTTTCTTTAAATCCTATTCCAATTGTCCTACTAACTTTGTAGTCTTTGTGTAAGTTATTCCATTTGCTGATGTTACTACTTCTCTCTCACAGTGTTGACTCTTCTCAAATAGTGGAGGCTTCTCACTTGAGTGCCTGTTTCTGTAGTTGAGATTCGATTCCCTGTTATTCTTTTTTTTTGAGACTAGGTCCCGCTTTGTCACCCAGGCTGGAGTGCAGTTGTGTGATCACAGCTCACTGTAACCTCAACCTCCTGGGCTACCACACCTGGCTAAACAGGGTTTTACTGTTAGTCTGTTGGCTACCTCTGTTGTGAGGCTAGTTCACTTGTAGTTTCCAGATAATTTGGGGAGCAGCTGAGCCTGCTATAGCGCAGGACACCATAGCATTTAATACTCCACGTGGTGCAATCCCTTACTTTCTGGGAGTGGCAAGCCAGCCAAAGCTCTTTGAATTCTCTCTTTCCTGAGGTCTCACAGTCACTTTTCTTTCCTGAGTCAGAAGCATCTGCTACTGCTGCTTATGGAGCAGGGGAAGCCAAGTGCAAGGATAAACCCAACTGGCCCCTCCTCCTGTGGCATCACAACTAACCAGTCTCCTGGTGGTTCTTTCTCACCTTTCAGTCCCGGCTTCTACCACCTCCATACAGGAGCTTGCTCAGGGCTTCTCCCGCCTTTATGTTGCAGCTGTCTCCTGGGCTCGTCCTGGCCTCCAGCTTCTCTTCCTGGCTGATGTTCCCTCTGTAGTTTTCCATTTGCATTCTTTTAAGATTTTTCATGGTTTCTGGTTCCCTGATAGTTCTCTTCTTTCCAAGTAAAATAATGCATATGCATTTATTTCCATGGATTTGATGTGAGAAGGGGGAGTCCACAGCCTGTGATTTTCCATCAACTAAATACTTTTTCAAATGTACTATGAAGCACATGGGCATCTCTTGGTTTCTGATATTATCTCTATTATCCTAGAAAGTTGATTGTGCGGTTACTATGAGACTCAGTTCACTGATGGAGAAACTAAGAGAGTACAGTTAATTATAATTCCCTACACTTAACATTTGGATTTCTTTGCTTTGTGTTTTTTCCTTGTTGTTTGTTTGTTTGTTTGTTTTGAGATGGAGTCTCACTCTGTCACCCTGGCTGGAGTGCAGTGGTATGATCTCGGCTCACTGCAACCTCTGCCTCCCGGGCTCAAGCAAGTCTCCTGCCTCAGCCTCTTGAGTAGCTGGGATTACAGGCATGTGCCACCACAATCGGCTAATTATTTGTATTTTTTTGTAGAGACAGGGTTTCTCCATGTTGCCCAGGCTGGTCTCGAACTCCTGTCCTCAAGTAATCCACCTGCCTCGGCCTCTCAAAGTGCTGGGATTACAGACGTGAGCCACCGCACCTGGCCTGACATTTGGTACATACCCTTCTGATTATACTTTCACTCCTGAACTCTTTTTGTTACACCATTAAGGAAATTTGAAGGGCAGAGAATCAGTCCTCACTCTTGTGAGCTGCAAAGCCTAGATGCCTACACAGCTAGAACATACGGTATACCAGCTCTAGTCTGTCTTTGCACCCTTCTCATGGGCCTGGTGTCCTTGTTTTTGCCTAGATATTTCTGCCTTATTCTTTGCAATGCCCTCCAAACCTTCTCAGTTCATCTCTGCTGTGTAAAAGGCCAGGAAAATAAGCAGTCTTTGGATTTAGTGCTGGGAACTGGAGCTATAATAGCATGAATTCATGTCCCCAATAGTCAAGGTAGGAAGAGTCAGGAGCAAATCGAATCCTGCCTTTCAGAAAGTTAGAAGGAAGAAATTCAGGGAAATGAATGTTTGTTGTTAATTCCAAGGGAAAAAAAAATGGTGCTAGAAAATTAGAATCAGAGTCAAAGACTAAAAATCTGGCAGAATAGGAATTATTATACCAAAGAGTAAAAAGAAGAAGAGGAGGAGGAGAAAAACCACTATGACTACTATCAGCAAAGAAAGATGATTTTTCTCAAATTGGGTTGAAGTTCATGGGGCTCAAACTTTTTGACTCCTGGTAGTCTGGTCTATGCACATGTGAAGATGCAAGGTTAGGATAAGCACCCCTCATCTTTTCTCTCAAGCTCTTTCTCTCCATCAGGGCAAAATGAGCTATTCTGATAAATTAAGGAGAGGATGAATATGCTATCATCTTTTAGGTAATATATTTAGAGCTAATCTGGGGTTCCTGTCAATACCTTCCCTAATTCACTAATGGAATTTGGGAGGCCTTAAAAGAATGCTGGAGTGGGTCATTTGGAAGAGGTCATAAACAGACCATAATCTTTAGAAACTTGGAATTGTCTTATTGTGCAAGGTAAACCTTGCCAAGAACACAGCAATTATTTTCAACTACCCTAAGTCCCCCAAAATTGAGAAAAGATGAGGTGTGTTTTTGCCTACTTGATCATAAATATTTGTTATAAAATAGGGCAGCCAATATCAGATGTATAAATGATGAGTGGGAAGAGAAATGTTACCCCTTGTGTAGCTCTGATGCTCCTAGGAAGTAGATATTGATAGGCAGAGTGTATTTTTCCCAGTTTCACTTTTCAGAGCTGTTTCATCTTAAATATTATAGACAAAAGCTTAACGAAGCTGAAGGGTCAAAGGCTGAACGTAACATGCTGTGTTTACAGTATATTCTCTGCTCATAGTGCCCTATTTAAAAACCTTGCCGTCTTTCCTGGTGCTCTTTTTCTTTCTACTAGACCCAGCAAGAAAGTTGACAACCTAAAAGCTTTCTTTTGCAGCTCCCAGATCTTGATATTTCTGTGGCATACTGAGCTGCCGAGAAAGCAAATGGAAATTAAGATAACAAAAACAAACTCCAAAGTAGAAAACTCTACTCTCCGGATCCCTGCAAAATCTCCCAGCTGTGATCCAGAGAGATGCCCATTTTGCATATTTCTTCAGCAAACCCCCCAAGGTGTACCCTAGCACCACCAGCTTTAGTAATGAAATGATCCCCCACCTTTTTCTTTTCCTATGAGTTCCTGAGAACAGAGCCCGAAATGACTCCAGGGATAGAATAATGGTTCCAGGAAGAACATTTAAAGGGATTACAGTAGCTCTGAGCTTATTTAAATTTCATCTTCTTTATAATGATTTCTCTGACTACCTACCTGAGGCTGCTTTTCTAGTTCTCTGAATTGCCAACACCCTTAGAATATATTGCATATTCTGATTTTTAGCTTATATTCCTAAGTACCATTTTATGGTTGCTGTCTGTTTAGAACCTTGTCTTCCCCAATGCAGCATCAGCTTTGCATGCTCAGAGATGGTTGCTCCAAGTTCTTGGAGGCACAGAGTATCTGGGACACTGGACACAGGGCAGGCAGAGACTTTATAAGTACTGCTTCACTTGGCCTGAAAGAAATGATCTAATTATTGTCCTCAAGCCAACACGTTTTTATTCAAAGAAAATGGAGCCATTTTTAATGTCCACAGAGTAATAATTGAAAGGAGTTTGGCATAAATTTAAGCAGGAGAGATTTTTTCAATCACACCCAGAGTATATACAATATATCCACACTATCTACAGCTGTGGATAGTGTGATAGATATGCATTGTTCCATGATAGGGCTGGTGACAAATGGGATATTAGCTGAAAGTGTCTGGGGTAGATGGGGGCTGCTTTCTGACTCTGTTTGATATACACCTACATAATCACAGGGTAGTGGTAGGAGGTGGGCAATGAAATGCTTACCAGACAAATCTAGTGCAAGAAAATATGTTTATAAAGCAATATTGATAAGGTTGCTTTTACAGTAAAATGGACATACAATAAAATGTGCCCATTTAAAGTGTATCCAATATGTTCAATAAGATTGGGCAAATGTATACATTCATGTACCAAAGACCCCAATTAAGATACAGAATATTTTCAAAACTCCAGTAAGTTCCTATTGTTCCTTTGCCATCAGTCCCAACCCATTCCTGCCCCCAGCTCCAAGTAACAACTTGTATGTTTTCTTGCAGTATAGATTAGTCTACCTTTTCTGGAGTTTCCTATGAGTTGAATCATATAGTATTTGTTTTGGGGGTGTGTGCCAGGCTTTTTTTATTCTCCATAAAGTTTCTGAGATTCATCTATATGAACCAGCCCCATTGTCCTATAGAATTGCTGTTTATGATTTCATTTGAACAAGCACAGAAATTTACCCTCCCGGTTTTAAAACTTGAGACCATTACAATTGTCTTATCTGAGTTCCTTTCTCAAGAAACCAACCATTAGGCCTCCCAGACAGTATGGAGGAGCTGAAACTCACCAGATCACTGCATCTGGGCAATGAGATGCCACCAGACCTCTTACCCCTCGTGATGCCTAACCTACCACCTGCTTCCCGTTGACCAATTTCTCTTCCTTACCCCTCCCTGATTCCTATTTTTTAACACATGGTTACATTCTTCGCTGATATGTACACTTTTAATTTTAGTCAGTCAGGGAGATGGATTTGAGAGTGATCTCTATCTCCACAGCTGCAGTACCCAGTTAAACCCTTCTTCCCTGGCAATACTCATTGTCTCAGTGATTGGCTTACTGTGCAGTGAGCAGCAGGATCTACACAGAACCCCTAGTGTTTTAGTAACACATATTGTTGTATGTTACCAGTAGCTGGTTCCTTTTTATAGGTGAATAGTATACTATAGTGTGAAAGTACTATATTTTGTCTCTCTATTCACAAATGGTGAACATTTGAGCAGCTTAGTGTTTATCTATTAGGAATAAAGTTATAGTTGATTGTAAAACGTGTGTTTAAACAATAGGAAATCAGTGCACCTTGAAAAAGAACAGAATCACAGAGATTTTTAGGGAACCAGGGCAGACAACCATAAGGTCTGACTGCCTGCAGGGTCGGGAAAAAAGAGCCATATTTTTCTTCTTGCCTATAAACGGACGTGCAAGTAGGAGAGATATTGCTAAATTCTTTTCCTAGCAAGGAATATTAAGACCCTGGGAAAGGAATGCATTCCTGGGGGGAGGTCTATAAACGGCCACTCTGGGAGTGTCTGTCTTATGCAGTTGAGATAAGGACTGAAATACGCCCTGGTCTCCTGCAGTACCCTCAGGCTTATTAGGGTGGGGAAAAAACTGCTCCCTGATAAATTTGAGGTCAGACCAGTTCTCTGCTCTCAAATCCTGTTTTCTGTTGTTTAAGATGTTTATCAATATGTGCACGGCTGAACATAGACCCTTATATCAGGAGTTTTTGATTTTGCTCTTTGCCTTGTGATCTTTGCTTTGCCCTTTGCCTTGTGATCTTTATTGGCCTCAGAAGAATGTGATCTTTGTTCTCCTTTTTGCCCTTTGAAGCATGTGATCTTTGTGACCTACTCCCTGTTCGTAAACCTCCTCCCCTTTTGAAGTCCTTAATAAAAACCTGCTGGTTTTGCGGCTCAGGTGGGCATCATGGTCCTACTGCTATGTGATGTCACCCCCAGCAGCCCAGCTGTAAAATTCCTGTCTTTGTACTCGTTCTCTTTATTTCTCAGACTGGCTGACACTTAGGGAAAATGGAAACAACCTATGTTGAAATATTGGGGGCGGGTTCCCCCAATACTTCCACAATGGTTGAACTAATTTACACCCCCATCAACAGTGTAAAAGTATACCTATTTCTCCACATCCTCTCCAGCATCTGTTGTTTCCCGGCTTTTTAATGATCACCATTCTAACTGGCATAAGATGGTATCTCATTATAGTTTTGATTTGCATTTCTCTAATAACCAGTGATGATGAGCTTTTTTTCATGTTTGTTGCCCTCATAAAAGTCTTCTTTTGAGAAGTGTCTGTTCATATCCTTTGCCCACTTTTTGATGGGGCTGTTTGTTTTTTTCTTGTAAATTTGTTTAAGTTCCTTGTGGATTCTCGATATTAGCCCTTTGACAGATGGGTAGATGGCAAAAATTTTTACCCATTCTGTTGGTTGCCTGTTCACTCTGATGATAGTTTCTTTTGCTGTACAGAAACTCTTTAGTTTAATTAGATCCCATTTGTCAATTTTGGCTTTTGTTGCCATTGCTTTTGGTGTTTTAGTCATGAAGTCTTTGCCCAGGCCTATGTCCTGAATGGCATTGCCTAGGTTTTCTTCTAGGGTTTTTATGGTTTTAGGTCTTATATTTAAATCTTTAATCCGTCTCAAGTAAATTTTTGTATAAGGTGTAAGGAAGGCGTCCAGTTTCAGTTTTCTGCACATGGCTAGCCAGTTTTCCCAACACCATTTATTAAACAGGAAATCCTTTCCCCATTGCTTGTTTTTTGTCAGGTTTTTCAACAACCAGATGGTTGTAGATGTGTGGTGTTATTTCTTAGGCCTCTGCCCTCTTCCATTGGTCTATATAACTGTTTTGGTAGAAGTACCATGCTGTTTTGGTTACTGTAGCCTTGTAGTATAGTTTGAAGTCAGGTAGCATGATCCCTCCATATTTGTTCTTTTTCCTTAGGATTGTCTTGGCTATATGGGCTCTTTTTTGGTTCCATATGAAATTTAAACTAGTTTTTTCTTATTCTGTGAAGAAAGTCAATGGTAGCTTGATGGGGATAGCATTGAATCTATAAATTACTTTGGGCAGTATAGCCATTTTCAAGATATTGATTCTTCCTTTCCATGAGCATGGAATGTTTTTCCATTTGTTTGTGTCCTCTCTTATTTCCTTGAACAGTGCTTTGTAGTCCTCCTTCAAGAGGTCCTTCACATCCCTAGTAAGTTGTATTCCTAAGTATTTTATTCTCTTTGTTTGGTTTGCTTATGATTTGGCTCTATTTGTCTATTACTGGTGTATAGGAATGCTTGTGATTTTTGCAAATTAATTTTTTATCCTGAGACTTTGCTGAAGTTGCTAATCAGCTTAAGGAGTTTTGGGGCTGAGACGATGGAGTTTTCTAAATATACAATCATATCATCTGCAAACAGAGATAATTTGACTTCCTCTCTTCCTATTTGAATACCCTTTATTTCTTTCTCTTGCCTGATTGCCCCGGCCAGAACTTCCAATAATGTGTTGAATAGGGGTGATGATAGAGGGCATCCTTGTCTTATGCCAGTTTTCAAAGGGAATGCTTCCAGCTTGCCCATTCTGTATATTGGCTATAGGTTTGTCATAAACAGCTCTCATTATTTTGAGATATGTTCCATCAATACATAGTTTTTTGAGTGTTTTTAGCATGAAGGAGTGTCGAATTTTTTCAAAGGCCTTTTCTGCATCTATTGAGATAATCATGTGGTTTTTGTCATTGTTACTGTTTATGTGATGGGTTATGTTTATTTATTGATTTGTGTATGTTGAACTACCCTTGCATCCCAGGGATAAAGCCAGCTTGATCATGGTGGATAAGCTTTTTAATGTGCTGCTGGATTTGGTTTGCTAGTATTTTATTGAGAATTTTCGCATCAATGTTCATCAGGGATATTGGCCTGAAATTTTCTTTTTTTATTGTGTCTTTGCCAGGTTTTGGTATCAGGATGATGCTGGTCTCATAAAATGCATTAGGGAGGAGTCCCTCTTTTTCTATTGTTTGGAATAGTTACAGAAGGAAAAGTATCAGTTTCTCTTTGTACTTCTGGTAGAATTCGGCTGTGAATCCATCTGGTCCTGGGCTTTTTTTGGTTTGTAGGCTATTAATTACTGCCTTAATGAAATTCTGAAAGAATTTGTTATTGATCTACTCAGGGATTCGACTTCTTCCTGGCTTAGTCTTGGGAGTGGATATGTATCCAGGAGTTTATCCATTTCTTCTAGATTTTCTAGTTTATTTGTGTAGAGGTGTTTATAGTATTCTCTGATGGTAGTTTGAATTTCTGTGGGATCAGTGGTGATCTCCCCTTTATCGTTTTTTATTATGTCATTTGATTCTTCTCTCTTTTCTTCTTTATTAGTCTGGCTAGCAGCCTATCTATTTTGTTAATTTTTTTAATAAACCAGCTCTTGGATTCATTGATTTTTTTGAAGGGTTTTTTGTGTCTCTATCTCCTTCAGTTCTACTCTGATCTTAGTTATTTCTTGTCTTCTGCTAGCTTTTGAATTTGTGTGCTCTTGCTTATCTAGTTCTTTTAATTGTGATGTTAGGGTGTGGATTTTAGACCTTTCCTGCTTTCTCCTGTGGGCATTTAGTGCTATAAATGTCCCTCTAAATGCTGCTTTAACTGTGTCCCAGAGATTCTGTACATAGTGTCTTTGTTCTCATTGATGTCAAAGAACTTATTTATTTCTGCCTTAATTTCGTTAATTACCCAGTAGTCACTCAGGAGCAGGTTATTCAGTTTCCATGTAGTTGTTCAGTTTTAAGTGAGTTTCTTAATCCTGAGTTCTAATTTGATTGCACTGTGGTCTGAGAGACTGTTTGTTATAATTTTCATTCTTTTGCATTTGCTGAGGAGTGTTTTACTTCTAATTATGTGGTCAATTTTAGAGTAAGTGCTATGTGGTTCTGAGAGGAATGTATATTCTGTTGATTTGGGGTGGAGAGTTCTGTAGATGTCTATTAGGTCCACTTGGTTCAGAGCTGAGTTCAAGTCCTGAATATCCTTGCTAATTTTCTGTCTCGTTGATCTGTCTAATACTGACAGTGGGATGTAAAGTCTCCCACTATTACTGTGTGGGAGTCTAAGTCTCTTTGTAGGCCTCTAAGAATTTACTTTATGAATCTGGGTGCTCCTGCATTGGGCGCATATAAATTTAAGATAGTTGGCTCTTCTCGTTGCATTGATCCCTTTACCATTATGTAATGCCCTTCTTTATCTTTTTTGATCTTCACTGGTTTAAAGTCTGTTTTATCAGAGACTTGGGTTGCAACCACTGCTTTTTTTTTTCTTTCCATTTGCTTGGTGAATCTTCCTCCATCCCTTTATTTTGAGCCTATGAGTGTCTTTGCACGTGAGATGGGTCTCCTGAATACAGCACACCGATGGGTCTTGACTCTTTATCCAATTTGCCAGTCTGTGCTTTTTAAGTGGGGCATTTAGCCCATTTATATTTAATGTTAATATTGTGTGTGAATTTTATGATGTTAGCTGGTTATTTTGCCCATTAGTTGATGCAATTTCTTCATAATGTTGATGGTCTTTACATTTTGGTTTGTTTTTGCAGTGGCTGGTACTGGTTTTTCCTTTCCATATTTAGTGCTTCCTTCAGGAGCTCTTGTAAGGCGGGCCTGGTGGTGACAAAATGCCTTAGCATTTGCTTGTCTTTAAAGGATTTTATTTCTCCTTCACTTATGAAGCTTAGTTTGGCTGGATATGAAATTCTGGGTTACAAATTCTTTTCTTTAAGAATGTTGAATATTCACCTTCACTCTCTTCTGGTTTATAGGGTTTCCACAGAGAGATCTGCTGTTAGTCTGATGGGCTTCCCTTTGTGGGTAACCCGATGTTTCTCTCTGGCTGCTCTTAACGTTTTTTCCTTCATTTCAACCTTGGTGAATCTGATGATTATGTGTCTTGGGGCTTTTCTTCTCAAGGATTATCTTTGTGGTGTTCTCTTATTTCCTGAATTTGAATGTTGGCCTATCTTGCTAGGTTGGGGAAGTTCTCCTGGATAATATCCTGAAGTGTGTTTTCCAACTTGGTTCCATTCTCCCCATCACTTTCAGGTATACCAATCAAATGTAGATTTGGTCTTTTCACATAGTCCCATATTTCTTGGAGGCTTTGTTTGTTCCTTTTCATTTTTTTCCTCTAATCTTGTCTTCACACTTTATTTCATTAAGTTGATCTTCAATCTCTGATATCCTTTCTTCCACTTGATTGATTTGGCTATTGATACTTGTGTATGCTTCACAAAGTTCTTGTACTGTGTTTCTGTGTTTTTCAGCTCTATCAGGTCATTTATGTTCTTTTCTAAACTGGTTATTCTAATTAGCATTTCCTCTAACCTTTAATCAAGGTTCTTAGCTTCCTTGCATTGGGTTAGAACATGCTCCTTTAGCTTGGAGGAGTTTGTTGTTACCCACCTTCTGAAGCCTATTTCTGTTAATTCATCAAACTCTTTCTTCATCCAGTTTTGTTCATTTGCTGGTGAGGAGTTGTGATCCTTTGGAGAAGAGGCATTCTGGTTTTTGGAATTTTCAGCCTTTCTGCACTGGCTTTTCCTCATCTTCGTGGATTTATTTACCTTTGGTCTTTGCTGTTGGTGACCTTTGGATGGAGTTTTTGCATGGTCATCCTGTTTGTTGATGTTGATGCTCTTGGTTTCTGTTTGTTAGTTTTCCTTCTAACAGGCCCCTCTTCTGCAGGTCTGCTGGAGTTTGTTGGGGGTCCACTCCAGGCCCTGTTTGCCTGTGTATTACCAGCAGAGGCTGCAGAACAGCAAAGATTGGTGCCTGCTCCCTCCTCTGGAAGCTTCGTCCCAGAAGGGCACCTGCCAGATGCCAGCTGGAGCTCTCCCATATGTCAGGAGGTACATGGGTCAGGGACCCACTTGAAGAGGCAGTCTGTCCCTTAGCAGAGCTTCAATGCTCTGCTGGGAGATCCACTGCTCTTTTCAGAGCCAGCAGGCAGGAGCATTTAAGTCTGCTGAAGCTGTGCCCACAGCTTCCCCTTCCACCAGATGCTCTGTCCCAGGGAGATGGGAGCTTTATCTCTAAGCCCCTGAATGGGGCTGCTGCCTTTCTTTCTGAGATGCACTGCCCAGAGAGGAGGAATCTAGAGAGGCATTCTGGCTACAGCAGCTTTGCAGAGCTGTGGTGGGCTCCACCGAGTTCAAACTTCCTAGTGGTTTTGTTTACACTGTGAGGGGAAAACTGCCTCTACTCAAGCCTCAGTAATGGCAGACAACCCTCCCCCAACCAAGCTTGAGTGTCCCAGGTTGACTTCAGACTGCTGTGCTGGTAGCGAGAGTTTCAAGCCAGTGGATCTTAGCTTGCTGGGATCCTTGTGGGTGACATCCACTGAGCGAGACCACTTGGCTCCCTGGCTTCAGCCCCCTTTCCAGGGTAGTGAACAGTTCTGTCTTGCTGGAGTTCCAGTCACCACTGAGGTATGAAAAAAACTTCTGTAGCTAGCTCAGTGTCTACCCAAAAGGCCACCCAGTTTTGTGCTTGTAACCCAGGGCCTTTGTGGTATAGGCACCTGAGGGAGTCTCCTGGTCTGTGGGTTGTGACGACCATGGGAAAAGCATAGTATTTGGGCTGGAGTGTACCATTCCTCATGGCATGATGCCTTATGGCTTCCATTGGCTAGGGGAGGGAGTTCCCTGACCCCTTGCACTTCCCCAGTGAGGCGATGCCCCACCCTGCTTCAGCTCACCCCCCATGCGCTGCACCCACTGTCTAACCAGTCCAATGAGATGAGCCAGGTGCCTCAGTTGGAAATGCAGAAATCACCCACCTTCTGCATTGGTCTCTCTGGGAGCTGCAGACTGCAGCCGTTCCTATTCAACCATCTTGTTCAGGAATCATTTTTTTTTGGGGGGGGGGATGGAGTTTCACTTTTGTTCCCCAGGCTGGAGTGCAATGGTGCGATCTCTGCTCACTGCAAACTCCACCTCCCAGGTTCAAGCGATTCTTCTTTCTCAGCCTCCTGAGTAGCTGGGATTACAGGCACTTGCCATCACACCTGGCTAATTTTTGTATTTTTAGTAGAGACGGGGTTTTGCCATGTTGGCCAGGCTGGTCACGAACTCCTGACCTTGTTATCCGCCTGCCTCGGCCTCACAAAGTGCTGGGATTACAGGCGTGAGCCACCGTGCCTGGCCGATAATCAATATTTTTGATTTTATGGGCCATATGGTCACTGTCATAGTATTCAACTCTGCTGTTGTAACATAAATGCATCATTGATAATACACAAACAAACGAGCATGGCCAAATCTATCCAGTGGACCAGTTTGCAAACCCCTGTTTTTGCCTTATAGCTAGGTCTATGAGTCACCTCCAGTTAGTTTTGAGTCTACAAGTCACCTCCCCTTAGTTTTGGAGTAGGGTTTCAGTAAAGGATTGAGATTCATCTTTTCACATTTTACCATGTATAAATCCAGACTTTCCAGCAGCATTTGTTCAAAAGATTATTCTTTCCCTATTTAATGACCTTGGCATCTTTTACAAAATCAATTAACCGTAAAAGGTGATTATTGGTTACTGTGGGTTTAAAGTCATTCTTGAACTCTAGAAGTGTGTGTTCTTCAACTTTATTCTTTCTATTTTTTCAATATTCTTCTGGCTTATATAGATCCTTTGATTTTCTAACATAAATATTAGAAAGAGCTTTTCAGCTGGGGTTTTTTAATTGATTACATTGAGTCTACTAATTAAAATGGGGAGAATTATCATCTTAAGAACATTAAGTCTTCCAATTCATGAACATGGTATATTATCATTTATTTAGGTTTTTTCTACTTTCTTTCAGTATTTGGTCTGCAGGTCTTAAGCATATTTTGTTAAATTTGTTTTCAACTATTTCATTTTGGATACTATTACAATGGCATGTTTTTCATTTAAATTTCTAATTTTTCAGTTCAATTGCTATTATATTGATATGTTAAATTTTTTAAATATCCAACTTGCATTCTGTGAACAAGCTAAATACACCTTTTAATTCTACCAGTTTTTGGTAGATTTCTTTGGCTATTTCATACACAAAATCATGTTTTATATGAATTAAAACAGTCTGCTTATTCCATTTCATCCGGTCAAGTTTGTTTTTCTTCTTGTCTTATATCACTGGCTAGAATTTTTACTATAGTAAATATTCTATAAAAGCAGTTTGAGTGGGCATTCTTATCTTGCTCCTGATCTTGGGTGGAAAGCATTTAGTTTTTCCATTAAGTATTATGTTAACTCTAGATTTTTCACAGAAGATTTGTATCAGGTTTGGAAGTTGCTTTCTATTTCTAGTTTGCTGCAATGTTTTACTCTTTTTAATCATGAATTGTTGTTAAGCTTTGTTAAATGCATCTTGCATTTAATGTGGACTTCTTTTTTTTTAAAAAAAAAGCTTTGCATGTGGTAAATTACTTCAATTGATTTTCAAATGTTAAATCAGCTTACATTCCTGGCATAAATCCCACATAGTCATGGCATATTATCCTTTTAATATTGCTGGATTCTAGTTACTAATATTTCTTAAGGATTTTTGCATCTACATTTATTAGGGATATTGATCTGAAGTTTTCATGTAATGTCATTGTTTATTTTTGATATTAGGGTAATTCTGTGCTTATGAAATAAACTTTGAAAGGTTTCCTCCTTTGTTTTCTGAAGAATTTCTGTAGGATTGATATTATTTGTCTCTTAAATATTTCATCTGGGTCAGGATTTTATTTTGTGAAAAACTTTTCACTTTGATTTTTATTTGATAGATATAAGGACATTCAGAATTTTCTATTTTATTAGTTTTGGTAATTTGTATTGTTCAAGGAACATTTTCATTTCGTCTTGGTCAAGGGTTAGCAAACTTTTTCTATAATGGGACAGATATTAAATATTTTAGACTTTATGGAACATCCAGTCTCTCTCACAGTTAATCAATTCTGCCACTCAAACATGAAAGCAGTCATAGACAATACAGCAAACCCTCCGTATTCATAGATTCTGCATCCGTGGATTCAACCAACTGTGGATGAAAAATATTTGGAAAAAAATGAAATCGGTACTGAACATGTACAGACTTTTACTCTTGTAATTATTCCCTAAACAAAACAGTATAACAACCATTTACATAGCATTTACATTGTATTAGCTATTATAAATAATCTAGAGATAATTTAAGGTATACAGGAAGATGTGCATGAATTATATGCAAAATATCACATTTTATATCAGAAATTTGAGCATCTGCAGATTTTGGTATTTGTGGGAGGTCCTGGAACCAATTCCCCACAAATACTGAAGGATGATTGTGCATAAACAAATAATTATGGCTGTGTTCCAACAAAACTTTTTCACTAAAACAGGTGGCAGGACAGATTTGACCCACTGCAATAGTTTTCCTGCCCAGGTCAAATTTTTGGCAAGAGTTGTTTGTAGTATTTCTTAGTTATTATTTTAATGCCTGTAATAGCTAGGATATCTGGATATCTCCTTTTTCACTTATAATAATGATAATTTTCCTTTTGTCTTGATGAGTCAATATAGTGATTTTTTTTTCTAAGAGCAATCTTTGGGTCTTATTTATTTTCTCCATTTTTGTTTTGTTTTATATTTTATTGACATCTGCTCTTATCTTTAACATTTTATTCTTATTTGTTCTGTATTTCGTTTCCTCTTCTTTTCCCAGCATGTTAAGATGAAAGCTTTAATAATAAAGAATCATTGTTACGGTTTTTTGTTTTTGTTTTTTTTTATCAGTGTCTGGCTCTGTCACCCAAGTTGGAACCTCACCTTGGCTCACCTGCAACCTCCACCTCCTGGGCTCAAGCCATCCTCTCACCTCAGCCTCCCAAGTAGCTGGGACTACAGGGTGCACCACCACACCCACCTAATTTTTGTATTTTTTGCAGAGATGGGATTTTGCCACATTGCCTAGGCTGGTCTTGAACTCCTGAGCTCAAGCAATCTGCCTGCCTCGGCCTCCCAAAGTGCTGGGATTACAGGCATGAGCCACCATGCCTGGCACCTCCCACCCTTTTTTTTAATACCAGCATTTAAAGCTTTAAATCTTCTTCTAAATGTGGATTTAGTTGCATTTCACAATTATCTTTTATTGTGTTTTTATTTTAAACTGAATTAAAAATATTTTCTATCTTTGTAATTTCTTCAACTCATGAATTATTTGGAATTATTATTTAATTTCTAAATATTTGGCAAATTTTTAAGATTAAAAATAGATTCTTAATTTAATTCCAATGAGGTCAAGAACATTCTCTGTACTGTTTCAATTCTTTGCAATTTGATGCATTTTATGGCCCAGACTTTAGCCAATCATGATACATGTTCCACATGCACTTGAAAAAAATGTATATTCTGCTGTCAGTGGGTGAAATGTGCTATATACATCAACTAGGTCAAGCTGGTTGGCAATGTTGTTCGAGTCTTCTATATCCTAACTTATTTTTGTCTACTTGTTCTTGTACTTGTTATTATTTTATTATTATTATTATTTGAGACAGAGTCTCACTCTGTTGCCCAGGCTGGAGTGTGGCATGATCTTGGCTCACTGCAACCTCCGCCTCCCAGGTTCAAACAATCCTCATGCCTCAGCCTCCTAAGTAGTTGGGATTACAGGTGCCCACCACCATGCCCGGCTGATTTTTGTATTTTTAGTAGAGATGGGATTTCATCATGTTGGCCAGGCTGGTCTCGAACTCCTGACCTCAGGTGATCTGCCCGCCTCGGCCTGCCAAGTGCTGGGATTATAGGCATGAGCCACCATGCCCAGCATTCTTGTACTTTTAATAGCAAAAACTGCAATTACTTCTGCACTAGCCTAATATAAAGCAAGAGCACTAAAATCTTCAAATATACTTCTCAATTTGTTTTTCTTTTCAGTTCTGTTAGAATTTGCTTTACCTGTTTCAAAGCTCTGTCATTAGATACATACACAATTAAGAAGGTTATCTTTAAAAAACTTTTTATAATTATGAAATGTTACTCTTTATAACTGACAATATTCTTTGCTTTGAAGTTCATTTTGTCTACTATTAATGTATCTACTTCAGCTTTCTTTTGATTACTGTTTACATATGCTACTATTTTGTATGATTTCACATTTACCCACTTTAAACTGAGTTTCTTGTAGACAGATTATATTCGCGTTTTGCTTTTTAATCCAGGCCAACAATCTCTGCCCTTTAATTCAAACTTGTAATACCATTTACCTTTACACCATTTACAATTAATGTAATTTAATGTAAACATAACTCTAGCTGGGTTGAAATCCACCATATTGCTACATAGTTTCTATTTATTATATTTGTTTTATTGTCCTTTTTCCTCTCTTCCTGCCCTTTTTTAAAAAAAAATTTTCATTACATCTCTACTATTGGCTTTTTAGCAATGTTTCATTTCATTTTTGTAATTCTTCTATATAACTGTATTCTCAGTCTACCTTGTGATAATATATCAGTTCACCTACTATCTAAGAAACTTATAGCAGTGTACTTCTATTTCCTACTTCTCTCCCTATGCTATTATTTCCTTACATTTTACTTCGACATATTTTATAAACCCTGTAATACATTGTGGCTTTTTAAAATTATTTTTAACTGATCAATCATCTTTTTGAATGACAGACCAGCTTTGCATTCCTAGAATAAAATTCACCTGGTTGTAATATACTATACTTTTCATATTATGTTACACTTAACTTTCTAAAATGATTAATATATCACTAGAAATTATCTTAAGTAAAATAGCATAATCAGAGTGTAATGACAGAGAATATCTAGGGGACGTGGATGAGATTAGTTGATCAGGATATTGCTCTCGGAGAAGATAACATATATAAGCTGCAACCTACAAGATAAGAATGAAGCCGTTACAAACAAATTTGTCCCAACTCTACCATTCAGTAATTCTGTGATACTAGTAGAAGGAGAAAACAGTCTAATTGAAATTTTAGAAATTTTAGGCCAAAATTTTTATTTTATAGGTGAGGATATAAAGCCCAGAGGGAGTGAAGGAGTAACGTGATTTGCCTTAAGTTTCTCAGTGACCTATCTGCATATCTGGGACCAGTCTGCTTCTCGTAACTATAGGCCAAGTGGTAGATCCAATACACGTGTGCTCATATCACAAAAGTTGGTTTCAACTTACAGTGTCTGTGGTTGTAAGAAGGATATTGCACTAACACTTGGAATGGTCCAGGCTAGTTTGCCTCTAGACTCCAGAGATGACTTTGGCATTGAGTGGAGTTTTAAAAATGTTAAAACTAGCAGCCAGGTGCAGTGGCTCACACCTGTAATCCCAGCACTTTGGGAGGCAGAGGCAGGCAGATCACTCAAGGTCAGGAGTTCGAGACCAGCCTGGCCAATATGGTGAAACTCCGTCTCTACCAAAAATACAAAAATTAGCTGAGTGTGGTGGCTTGTGCCAGTAGTCTCAGCTACCTGGAAGGCTGAGGAAGGAGAAGCACTTGAACCTGGGAGGCGGAGGGTTGCAGTGAACTGAGATTGCACCACTGCACTACAGCGTGGGGGACAGAACAAGACTCTGTCTCAAAAAAAAAAAAAAGAAAAAAAGAAAAGAAATAGTGAGCTCGCAAAGCCTCTGAGTCTACAAAAAGATGCAATTGCTACCGTCTCAACACTTAAGCTGAAAGCTGTCTCACAAATTTGGCCCTCATGCCAGCTTACCATCCCCTTCCTCATATTCCTTATAGAGAAGTTGCCACATCCTACCATCTTATCACCAGGGACCCTTTGTTTCTCCTTGCTTGACCTTGAACCAGTCTTTTCTCTCAGAATAACCCTACCAGATTAGAATTTTCAAAGGCAATTATCAAAAGGAAATTTAAAAGGAAGTTCAAAACCTTGAAAGCAAATGTTCTCTGGGTGAGAAAGATCCTTCCCTAAACTGACCTCAAGATTCCTTCTTTAGGTCTTATCAACCTCTCCCACCCTTGTGAGAAATTCTACAAGTCCCGCCTTCTTCTGATCCCTGGCCTATTCTCCCTTCCCTGTTGGTCGCTGGCCTGCACGTGGTGAAGGTAGGTTTCACTATGCCTGATTTCATTATTTCATAGGTTTCCCTATGCCTGATTTTAGTGCTGCATTAGCGTCAGCTCTTGGTGTCTGTAATTTGTTCAACAAGATGCGGGATAGAGATATACCTTTAAAAACCCAGATGGCTGGCCGTCTGCCCCACTCAAACATTGATCCACAGGATCTTTCCTCTACCTTCCTTCTTCCCCTTTTTTTAGAGATGAGGTCTCACTCTATTGCCCAGGCTGGTGTACGTGGTGCAATCATAGCTCACTGCAGCCTTCAACACCTGAGCTAATGTGATCCTCCTGCCTGAGCTTCCAGAGTAGATGGGACTACAGGTGCAAGCCACTACACTTGCCTGACTTTTAACATTTTTGTAGAGATGGGGTCTTGTTGTGTTGCCCAGGCTGGTCTCCAACTCTTGGCCTCAAGCAATCCTCTTGCCTCTGCCTCCCAAAGTGATGAGATTACAGACATGACCCATCATGCCTGGCCTGCCTAAGGTTTTCACTTGCTCAGACAATTAAGAAGATATTTGTTAAAGAAGTCTGCAGTGTCTAGATTCAATTAAGAAGATATTTATTAAAAAGATCTGCAGTGTCTAGATTCAAGTTGTTGTTTTCTAAACAGTGGCTACTAAAATGAGTATTTGTACTTGCTTGGATCTGATTGCACCACACATCTTCGATTCTATTCATTCAGGGGTGGATCGTGTGTTTATTAATGGAAGCACACCCCCTGCAGTGTGTTCATTTCATTAGTCCCATCTGAGAGTAAAGGAAACTGACAGTTTAAGTGGAAGGACATATCACAGAAATCCCTGCTACTCGCACTACACCTTACCCTCTCACTGGCATGACCTTATTTGGTTTTCACAGAGACCCCGTTTGCTAGGTGAGTTACCTGCTATTCCCTCTTTCTCAGCAGATTAGGAGACAGGGAAGGGTTCTGGGCTAAACAATTCACCCAAGATCCCATGGAAGGTCAGTCATAGAACAGAAACCCAAATGCTGGCCTCTTGCCTCCTGGCTCAGCCCTGTCTCCACCCCCACATGCTCTTAAACTACAGTGAGTCAGTGGGACGGGAACAGAGTTTGGACTGAAGACAAGGAGGCGCTGACATCAGTGGAATGAAAAGAAGCCAAATTAAAGACACTTTCTAATTGCCCAGAAGGGGATGAGGACAATCCTGAAGCCCTTCCTGACTGAAGGCACGTCTCTCACTGCAGAGGCACAGCTCCCAGCTCTGGCTGCAGAAGCCCAGATGGATGAGGGCCTAGAGCCTCAGCCTCAGGCTCCCCATTCACTAGAAGCCTAGGAGCTTCTCCTGCAGTGAAGTTGCTGTCTGTGACTGCATACCCTCCCTCCTGCTTCTCTCCTTCCTGCCTATTGAGTACACCTAGTGGAGCCCATCGTGAGAAGAACTCAGTAGAATGCAAAACGGCTTTGGACGAGAGTTGTTCCCTTTGGGAAAGGAATGCCTCTCTTGTTGCCTTTGTCCTGGGCTAGGTTTTTTTGCAATGGTTGGTATCATTTGCTCAAAAGAAGAGAAGAGAAGAAACAGCTGGATATTTCTTTTTTGTTGTTTTTGGTGGGTTTTTTGTTTGTTTGTTAATGCATTTTTCAATCATTTACAGAAAACTATTTCTCCAGAGAGGGAGAACGGTGATTATTAGTAGGAAAAAAGAGGTAATAGAGGAACAAGTCCAAACATGCCTTTCAGGAACGTGGCTCGGTATTTCCCCTTATTTGCAAGAGTGAAAAGAGAATCCCGAAGATGGTTTTGAGGTCAGCAGCTGATCATCCCCTTCTCCCCTGCTTTGAATGAGATTTTTGCAGTTCTACTTGTTTTTGGATCACAGCAAAATGAACATTGACATTTAAAATGAACACGAAAGGAATAACATTTTGGGAGAGGCTAATTGATATTACAGTTTTAGGAATTAAGATATAAACAGCAAGAGGATGCCGAAAGTAATAATAATATCTGTAAGGATAGTGATTGTTAAAGTAGCCACTATGTACTAGGTTCTGCCATGTTGAAATATACATATATGTATATTGTTCACTACTCCTATTAAGACACAAATTGTAGACGTGAGTATTCCTCTTTTACAGATTAAAACAAAACCCTAAGACAATTTTTCAAGCTCAGCACAGCAAAATGACTTACCCATGCCCAAAGCAGAGGAACTATAGCTTGGGATTAAGTGCATCTAGCTCGCCAAACCATAGTCTTTGGTAAATGTTTACATCCTTATTGCTGTGATGAAGTTGCTTATACCTCTAGTATTATAAGATCAGGGGACTGGTGTCCTGAACTGAAGCTCAGGTGGCTATTGCATTTCTAATGAGGTCTCCATATATTTCAGACTTTGAGAGTTCAAAAACCCAGCTTAATCCATTCACCCAAGGTGACAAAGTACTGGCAAGTTGATTTGCAAGAGTCAGATTTATAAAAGCTTGTTTTTCATGCCAGGATGCTGACTGCTTAGTTTTAGCAAGGTGACTTTCCCTTTCTGATCATATTTAGATCAATTCCTTAGGAAGACTAATCTAGCTATTGGAGGTAGGTAGATTGGAACAAATAGGAGGGAAAGGTGCAGAGAGCAGTTTGGAATAAAAGTAATGAGTACAGGAATTAGGATAATGGAGTTGGAAGTAGGAAAGATGTTTTGATATGAGACAGACCTTGCCGGCAAATAATCCACCCGACTCAGCAGCTGTCTGACCTCAGGGAGAGAAAGAAAGAGGAATCAAGAAGTTGAGATGGCCAGGCGCGGTGGCTCTCCTTCCTGCCTATTGAGTACACCTAGTGGAGCCTAGGTACTTGTAATCCCAGCACTTTGGGAGGCCGAGGCGGGCGGATCACGAAGTCAGGAGATCGAGACCACGGTGAAACCCCGTCTCTACTAAAAATACAAAAAGTTAGCCGGGCATGGTGGCGGGCGCCGGTAGTCCTAGCTACTCGGAGAGGCTGAGGCAGGGGAGTGGCGTGAACCCGGGAGGCGGAGCTTGCGGTGAGCCGAGATCGCGCCACTGCACTCCAGCCTGGGTGACAGAGCGAGACTCCGTCTCAAAAAAAAAAAAAAAAAAAGTTGAGATTTCCAGTTTGGTGATGAAGAGATGGGCGACTTCATTTTAGGGAAGTAACTACAACACAAGGTGAGTTGAGATTTGAGCATAGGGACTTTAAATTTCAAGTCCAAAAGCAGCTAACAATTTAGCACCTAAAGTTGTAGGACTGACTAGGATAAAAATAGATTTGGGGGATTTTCAAAGACCATTGCAAATACACAGGGCATCTAGATTGAAATTTATTGAGGGCAGGAATGATGACTCTTAGTTATTTGTATCACCTATGACATATCTCCCTATGACATATCTCCCTCCTACTATCCAGCCCCAGTGCCAACCCCATTCTCTGCATCTCAGATTCCTCCGTAACTTCGTGTCATGGAATTCTAACAAGTTTTGGCTGATTGATATAGCAGAACATAAGTACTGGGGGCCTTTTCTTCACAGCTCTAGAGAAGCATTACTTGTCACATTTAGGAATGTAGTCTTTCTTTTTGGGAGGATGTTTCCCTACTCAGTTTAGATACTGGGTGTGGCTGTGGGGCTCACCGATAGGTTTTTCTTTACCCCTGTGTGACCAAGAAAAGAAAACCTAGAAGAGGAAGATGCAGACAGCTGATGTATTTGTTTGATATTCCAAGGGATATAAATTTAGGCACAGCTGGGAGGAGAAAAGAGTTTCTAAATACCGTGGGAAGGGGCGCTGACTTCATTCCCACACTGGAGCTTCCAGACAACCTGGAAGTGTCCACAGTTGAGGCATCTTGCCATAGATAGCGTGACTCAGGTTCCCTGAGGCTCACAAGCCTTGTTTGGCCCATTATCCTTGCCAATCCACTTGACATTCCTAAGAGTAAAATCTCACTACAGTGGGAAACAATCAGAACCCAGTAGGTGTTTCTAACTAGATGAAAAACAAGAAATCTTCATTCTTACGGTTGTAATTTTTAAAGACCTTCACTTAGTCAAAAATCCTCCCCGGACCTCCAAGTCTATTCTTCTTCCTTGTAAAAGATTATGGTAATAATCAACAATAATGTCATTATCATATCTTACATATAATAGTTATCTAAGAACAGCAACATTTCACATTTATGATTGTGTATTAAATGCCAGACAGCGCCTTACACTCATCACATTTAACTTTCGCAACACTTTTCCATAATCATTTTAATTTGGTATTTTTTATCCCCATTTTGTTTGTTGTTTCATAATCCTAGACTCTCAGAAGAGAATATTTGGAGGTCATCCAGGCTAGACTCAGTCATGAAGTTGGCTGGCAATGTTATTGAAGAAGAAGCCTGTCTGATTTCCACTTTTTCTAACCTCCTAAACACTGACCTATCAGTACTATCTTGGATTCTTTATGTCATGGACTGTCTGCTACAATTTTTACTTCCTCAACTGCTAAACAACACCTCACCCTGCATCCCAGAGTCCACACAAGACTCTTGGAGTCCTTTTTGCCCATGCAGAAAGCATTAAACCCATTTATCCCATCTCTTATCCAGTGTGTACCAGGAACCATTTCTTTACTCTAATGTTTCTCAAGGAGCCAATGACTCCTCAAGATTGTTTTGAATTAAAAGCAACCTTGCATACCCATATATGCACCCTCTTTTTCTCTACAACCCATGACAACACCAGAAGTTCAGAAAAAGTGTATCTCTTACTCCGTTAATCTCGACTCAAAAAGAGTCAGTAGTAATCTAGCCACTCGACAAATAGCAAATGATGGCATTGAAAAGTATACCTACCACATAAAAGTAAAGCACTTGAAATCTACATTCAGAATCTCTTTCAAATTTTTGAGTAGGCCGTTAACATAAGAAAAAAAGAATCTGAAAATTTACATCACAAACGTGTGCTTAGAACAGATCTATGAATTTCGTAACACATGGAGTTGGCAATTCTAGATTATGAGTTTATATGTGATCCAGGTGCCCTTCTACCTACAAACTCTTTGTCCATTGGCATCTGGGTCTTAGCTTATGTAACATGAAGAGGTAACCTGTGAAAATTGACTAATTGTCAGGTGACATTGTCAGCTGGCATGTCAGGTGGCCTCGTACCTCCACAGTGGGTGCCATTAAGGAAATGCTCAAGATGGGACTCAATGAACAACCTACATGAGCAGGCGCTATGTGCCTTCCCTTGCAAGTCAGCACACAAAGAGGCTATCGTGTCATGCTTCTGCTCCTTTCCTGAATCAAGAATGGCCATAACTCACACTGTCAGTGAATTTTCATTTCTTGAGCACTAAATTCAAAGAATCTGATAGGCACTTCTTTTACCTCCCAAATTTCCTGCAATATTGGTCTGTTGAACCGAATTGTTCTATCTAATATTCAGTTCTTTGTCTTCTTGACTGCTGCAAGCTAGGGGAGAGGTAACTAAAGAATGCTGTGGCTAATTTTATGTTGGTTTCTGGTGTATTTTAATTGAAGAAATATGAAGTCTTATTATAGATGGCATATTCTCTGCTCAGAAATCACGAAGGAATACACTAATTAATATGCAAATCACAATGGCTAACTTTTGTGTCAAAAGCTCTGCAACCTGCAAGATGAGAAATGGCCAAGGGCCCAAGACTGATTCTCCAAAAGGCATTAAGTCTTACTTCCCCAAAGACACAAAGGTTGGGAGTCATGTTAAGAGTGTCCAGCTTTCCGGAAAAACTAGTCCCCATATTGAAACAAGATCCACTCACTCTTAGGCTATTTACATCTGAGTTTTACTTTTTCAAGGATCCCAGATTAAACCACTTTTAAGGGCATTATTCAATATTTTTCAATCTATCGCAGTTTCCGTGTTTTTAATCTCTACTTTACCCATTTTTTCCACTGCAGAACAAAGACAGGCTTGAAGAAAGACAGATGGGGCAAACGTGGAAGGTGGGGGCCACTTTAAATGACAGCTCCGCAATGGACAAAAACGGGCTCTCCTCATTATGTTCATGGAACACCAAATATGAAGAAATCAAGCTGCTTTAGGACTGAGACCCTTATGGTAGCTCATATTGCATTGGGAAAAAATGTTAACATTAATAAGTTACATAAGAAAAGTGTCCAAGATCAACACATTCAAGGCCATTATAAATACTAGCATATACATTCAGAAATGCAATTACACCATCAGCATGAACACGCAGGAAAAGAAAATTCCAATTTGCATGGCTGTGAGGTTTCTTCTGGTTGCCAGCAATTTCCAGAGTGTATTGAAATTTTCAAATTAACTGATACATTTTACTCAATTTTATCTCTCAATGCTTTTGTGTCACTTTTTCTTCAAGGTCTGTGCATTTTGCTGATTGAAATGCTCAAACATTTATTCATTTATTCATTTCAAAGGCACAGATCATCATTATAACTTTTTTTTTTGAAAAAATAGTGTCAGAACTTTCTAATGTTCTTTTCTGCCTCTTTTCTCCAAATACTTTCCCTCTTCATAACCCTCTTTCTCCCCAGGGGACTTTCTATTGCTTCTATAGGGAATTTTTTCAGTGTCTGGTCTTTAAAAAGAATTCCTCTTTAATCCTAAAGCATTCTATGGAGAAATCAGTTTCCAGAAGTTAGAATAAAATTCCATGTGCATGCCTGGGTCTGGGACAGGGTTTGGGGAAAGAAGAAATGTTGGTATATAATCTTAAAATTCAAATGCTGTTCAGTAGTGGCATACCATCTGAACTAGTTGCAAATGGTAAATAAACCCAGCTTGTAACTTAATGATCCTTGTGTTTGTGTGTCTGTGAATACATTAAGAACTCTCAAAGAAAAAATTGTGGAATCATAAATAAAAGACAGCAGTGAATCACAGGCAGTCACACAGAAACAAGACACCATCCTCCCGATATGCCTGTGTGGATATTGATGTGGGTTCTTAACCCTTTGGTTTGCTGTGGCAGCATGAGACCCACTCTAGATGCTGTGGCACAGGGAGAGGTTTGATGGTCTTCATTACATATTTTCTGCCCTGCAAAAATCATCTGCTTTGCTTGGAATTGATTTCAAAACCAGATTCATGCAGTGCCTGCTATACCACGATAAACAAATAAATTAGCCGCTGTGATACGGAAATTTACATGATTCAGTGTACTTAAAAACTGTTAACTGTGAACTTATTAATTGAAAACCACAGGACAATAATCAGCATGTCCTTCAGTAGAAAAACGAATCTCTTGTTAAAGCGAATTTGTAAGGAAATAAAGATGTATTTTTTCAAATAAACGTATGCCTTAAGCCGTTTGATGTGATATTTTTAACTTCAACTTTTGGTGGTTCGTGCTTTGTTTGTGGACTACATATTGATTTGTTTCCTGAAAACGTGTAGTGTAACTCTACATTCCCACATGGGTTTTCTTCCACCGCACCATGCAGGTTATATTCATTCCAGTCAATCTTGTTTTTCTGCCTCCTGTCTAGAGAACTTTAATTAAAATGGTCTGCTAACGCTTGAATCTCTTAAAGGGAGCACTTGGAATCCTAAACTGCGTTTCCATCACAGAACTTCCAGGGAACATACGTCTTCCCCTTCGAACATATGTTCCAAGGGGAATGTTTGTCTAGAAGCTACTAGGTTGCAGTGAGGACTGAAACATAAACTCCGAGAGGAAAATGACAATGATTTTTACATCCAGGCAACGAACCAGGCACATTTCTGAAGTTTGGCCAGTTAGAGCTGGCCAATCCATAATCCATTATCACCCGTTTGATCTCAGAGAAGAGTTCAGTATGCAGTGAGGCTATCTGTTCACTGCACCAACACACAGACCCCAGGCCCTCTGGAAGCTCGTCTTCTAAACCTGTCACACCAGCACCGACACTGCTATTAGATGTGGTGACTGTGTCCACTGTTTGTTTCCCTTGAGAACAAGAATTCTAAATAGTGATATCATGTGATGATTTAAAAAAAAAAAGAAGTGAGCCCAGGCACCGTGGCTCATACCTGTAATCCCAGCACCTTGGGAAGCTGATGCAAGAGGATTGCTTGAGGACAGGAGTTCAAGACCAGCCTGGACAACATAGCAAGACCTCGTCTCTACAAATAAATAAAAAATTAGTGAGGCATGGTAGTGGCACACTTGTAGTCCCAGCTACTCAGGAAGCTGAGGAACAAGGATTGCTTGAGCCCGGAGTTCGAAGCTGCAGTGAGCTATGATCTCACCACTGCACTTCAGCCTGGGCAACAGAGTAAAGGCAACAGAGTAAGATCATGTCTCAACAACAACAAAAAAAAATCCTTTTAATATGAAATCTGGCTAAAACTATTTAGATAAAAATTTAGTTTTAAGATTTCAAAACTGTGCTTTGTCAGGTAACCTTACTAGTGCTATGGTTTCCTTTAAGCACGATATGGAAATCTCCCCAAGTCTTACCCCTGGATTTTGCTTTTAGAGTTCACTCACTTTTACCCCTGACATGGGGAGGCTGCCTGTTGCTCTTGCTGTCTCACTTCCCATGAATCAATCCAGAGAGCTTGTGTGTCTCAGAGAGGCCTTAGGGACATGAGCCCTCTGCAGTCTCTGGGCAGATCAGGACATTTCTTCTACCTGGGGCAGTGCTTCCACTAGCGGGAGCTTCTTCAGCCTCAACAGCAACTGCACACAGGAGCAGATAAGGGGAGGGTGTTCCGGGTTGAGAATCAAACCACTCATGAAGAAGGGATCCATGAAGTATGGAAATCAGATGCATGGTTCATTAGGGCCTTGGATACCACATGGCACTAGAGAATATTCAACCCATCTAGTATGATGCTTTTTAAAATATCCTACTGATTGGCTGGGTGTGGTAGCTCACACCTATAATCCTAGCACTTTGGGAGGCCGAGGCAGGAGGATCACTTGAGGTCAGGAGTTCAAGACCAGCCCAGTCAACATGGTGAAATGCTGTCTCTACTAAAAATACAAATATAAAAATTAGATTGGCGTGGTGGCCTGCACGTAATCCCAGCAACTCGGGAGGCTGAGGCAGGAGGATCACTTGAACCTGGGAGCAGAGGTTGCAGTGAGCCTAGATCTCACCACTGTACTCTAGCCTGGGCAACAGTGAGACTCCATCTCAAAAAACAAAACAAAACAAAAAAAAAAAAAACCTACCAATTTTCTGGCATGTGTGAAAGTATATTTATCTTTTTATGAGTATTTTTTAGCAGATTCTAATATTTGGTGTTTTTAGTTACTTGTAATGGCTATAATAAATTTTAAATATTATCATGTTACCAAATATTTATATTGTCTCACTGATCAAACTGTCTAGTTCATAGAAATGCAAGTTACTTCCTTAAACCCAGGCTGATTTCTGTATCACAGCCTTTTATTTAAAGAGAAAAAAACTATATCTGGGTTGAGCATTACAAATATATAGCTCATACACTTGTTTCTTGTTGCTTTCCCTCCCTGAAGAAAACCTTGACAAAAATGTATTCTCATGAGACTGAATAGATTTGGAAAGTTGTCAATCACACATCAGCCAGACGTAATGTTTAAAAAACAAGGACCCCCAAATTCTTAGACACTACCTCCATGGAGAGGTGGGGTTCAATTCCCCTTCCCCTTGTATCTGGGCAGGTTTGTATCGACTTCAACCAATAGAAGAAAACAATGCTTTGTAATTTCTGAGGTTAGGTCAGAAAAGGCTATGCAGCGTCCCCTTTGGTTCTCTTGAAATATTCTCTCTCTGGATGCTTCTTCGCAGACCCAGCTCCATGCTGCGGGAAGCCTGAACTCCATGGAGATGCCACGTGTCAGGGCTCAGGTTGACAGGCCCAGCTGAGCCCAGCCTTTGAGTGATCCAGCCCAGGCGCCAGACATGCGAGTGAGGAAGCCTCCAGATGATTTCAGCCCCCAGCTTTTTGAGTCACCCTTGGCCATTCACATCTTCCCAGCTGAGACCCCAGACACTGTGGAGCAGACGCCAGCCACCCTGCTGTGCCCTGTCCAAATTCCTGACTTATCATCCGTGAGCATAAATAAAATGGTTGTTGTTTTCGGTCACTGCATTTACAGTGCAAAACAAGAATATATATAACGAGAATATAAAAAATAATAGAGAGGAGGAATGTGAGTTCCTAATGAAAATAAAGGTGGCTTCATACATTCCAGCCAAATGATTCAGAAGAAAAGACACTCAAAAGCCATTGCCACATCCTGGCATTGTCCGATTCAATGGTAGGCACAGCCACTTAGAGGACAACAGAAAAGGTGGCTTTATTGGATCTGCAGCACAGAAGATTTAGAAGGACAAAAAATGTAGGATTATAGCACTAGCTCTATAAGTTCTCATTAGAATGAAATCATGACAACATATAATCAGAATAAATGTACAGTCTTTCATCCTGTTAAAAAAAAATAAACTGAACAACGTGGTACAGGGAAAATGTAACTTAGTGCCAGCAAAAGAGATAAAGAGTGTGTATGTTGAGAATAAGCTTCATGTGAAACAGGTGCACAAGGAGGTTGTCTCGAAAAATAGTGTGGTACCAAACTGCATGAACAGAAAGGGAGAAGCTAGGTGTGGTGGCTCCCGCCTGCAGTCCCAGCACTCTGGGAGGCTGAGGCAGGCAGATCACCTGAGGTCAGGAGTTTGAGATCAGCCTAGACAACGTAGTAAAACCCCATCTCCACTAAAAATACAAAAACTAGCCAGACATGGTGGCAGGTGGCTGTAATCCCAGCTACTCCGGAGGCTGAGGCAGGAGAATTGCTTGAACCCAGGAGGCGGAGGTTGTGGTGAGCCAAGATCACGCCACTGCACTCCAGCCTGGGTGACAATAGAGGGAGACTCCGTCTTAAAAAAAGGGTGGGGGGGAGTAGCCAGAATAAGGAATTGGATGGGCCACCCAATGATTCTCTTCTGCTCCCTGGAGTTGAGAGAGTATTCTTTTTCATTCTGCCCATTTATCTGAGAGTATGCACCATGTTAAGATGAGGATATGTGTGAAAATATCTCATGTGGGAAATGAATGGAGAACCTGAGGGATTACCTTACAAAAGAGAAAGCACGTAGGTTTCATAACTGTCTTTGATTTCATGGAGGCAAGTAAAGTGTTAGAGGATGAGCACCCTTGTGTATACCCCCAAGGATAAGAATATGACCACTATGAGTAGACCCTGTAGGAGCTACATTGTATCAACAGAAAAAAAGAACTTTACAGAGTCAAACTCATCCAAATCGGGAACTAAGTGCCAAGCCCCATAGTGAATGTCTCAAAATAAAAGTTACTTGGCAGAGATGGTATAGAGAGGCATTAAAGAACTAAATAACTTCAATGGTCATTTAACCACTGGGATTCTCTGATTCTTTTGGAGATCATTCCCAGTTCGATTGCTTGACTAGTATTTCATATATTTCCTTATTTGTCTATTTGTCTGTGAAATAATAATTGAGTGCCTATGCCTATATAGGGGATTGGATAACTAAAACTTCAACCCTATCCTCCAGAACCCTGTAGCATAGTAAATGACTTGCAGCCAAATATTGAAGTTAAAAGTAGAAAAGAAAAACCTGCAAAGGAAGGAGAGCCGAATTGCCTTGAGTCACATGTAGACTGCAGCTCAATGTTACTGAAATTTTTCACCGCTGCATTTTAATGGTTTGCTGAGATCGACACTGAGATGCACAGTCTAAATCTGAATTTCACATCACTATCTCATTTGCATCAGCTTCAAGCTTAATATTTGGATTCTGTTTGAGAAATATATAAAACCTATATTGACATTTTGTTTTAGAAGCATTCAGTCAGAGCTCTCCCATTCCCATATTTTCTGATTTTGATTCTCAGAATAAAAAAAAAAAAGAACCTTTAGCAACAGGAGGTAGTAATGAATTGGGAAGGTTTTTTACTGCGATTAAGGAGAAATGAATGGAAAAGTAGGACAGCCCCCAGGGTGTTCCAACTAAACACAATGATTACAATATTTACCACTAAACTGAAAATATGCCATTAATTGTAACTATCATCTTAATGATCATTATATTGGCTTGCTCAGGAGAACTCTCAATCTCATATAAAATTAAGGGACTTACTTAAGGTTAGTTTAGTTTCGAGCATATTGTCTGCTGTCTTATTGCAGCAGTGAAATTTTATCTCTCCTGCTCGAAAGTGCAGGCTATGGGGTGTTCTGACAGTTGACATCAGGGCCGTTCCCTGGCCAGCTGTCAGAGGTGTCTCTCCCCTGGAGGCGGCACGAGTCAAGAAGTGACACGATGTGCTGCTTCTGGCAGTGCAGCCACCAGGGTGGGCAGAGTGGCGAGGCGGCAGCCCTGGCATCCCAGGCAACCAGCTTCAGACAGCACCTCAGCTCCAACTGGGAAAGCAGAACAAGGACAGAGAGGAACCGAGGTCCATCTTGGCTTCTGGTTTGAGAGAGTTTAGTGGTTGTCTAGTTCCTCTTCTCGTCCACAGCTGCAACCACACACTGCTGTCAGGTGGCCATTCCGACCAAAGGGAGGTCACCACTTTTTGAAGACTCCTCATTCTTTTTGTGAACATGCTCTCTGTATATCAAAATGAAACCAGACCCTGTAATGACCCTGTAATAGCTCATCCCTGATGACGTCACAGCCCTGCCCTCTGCAGTTTGTCCCCCTGGCAGTCTTTAAACCAAGTGGAAAGTAGCTAGCATGCCTACTTCTCTGCATCCAGTCCTCTCTATCCAGGCTAAACAACCCTAGTTACTTTGTTCATTCCTTTTCTTTTTTTTTTTTTTTTTTGAGATGCCGTCTAAGAGGAAAGGAAATTCGAACACCACAGTCGCACATAATTTCACCAAGGAAGAAAAAGGAGGCAGGCAGTGTACAAAGAAATCTTTGCTGTTGTTTACATATTCTGTGATAAAATGAGAGGTACAAACCATTCCCTCCATAATAAGCCACATTCATAGTCTGTTAGTTGAAGGAGATAACTATCTATGTTTTGAAGTCTTTGAAATCCACTTTTCTAAAATCCCATGTCTATGCCTAACTGTGCTAAATATTAGCACAGTTTTAATGATACTTTTGTTTAATTCCAATGTCTCAGTCATATCCTGATCCTCAGTACAATCAGAATGCCTTGAATAGATTATTTTCTGAGCCAGGAAATTGTCAGGAAGGAAAATCAAGAATTTATCAGGCCACATCATAGTAATGACAGTGGTGAGGTAATTTAATCCTAATCACCTCCTGATGATGTAGGTATAATTATTCCCATTTAACAGATGAGTAAACTGAAGTCAGGAGGATAAATAGAAGTATAAGTTACTTGCATGAAGTCAGGGAGTCAGTCTGATGGAAGTGTGTTCACCAAACCCATTTCCTCTTCTTTCGGGGATCAACCACATTTTCCAGGCTTCCTTGAAGTTCAAGCCAATGGAATATTAATGGAAGCAACGCATGCCATTTTTAGGTCTGACCCATGTTTTAGAATGCCTCTCACCCAAACCCCTTCCTCTTTCTTCTTCCCCTTGTGCAACACAGATGAGCACCTGGCCCCGCAAGACAACTGTGGAATATGGCAGAGTTACAAGAATAAAAGAAGTTGGCTTACTAAGTTGGAAGAAGGGCCTCGCGGTAATTAGAAACATACTTTTTGAACTTAACATGTGTCAGAATGAACTTCTTTTTCTTAAACCATTGAAACTGAGATTTTTGTCTGTTAATGGCCACCAATGTTACTCTGATTAAGACACATAGTAATAGCAAATCCAGGTCTCTCTGAAATAAAAGTGCATGTTGAGTAACTATACCATCCAAGCCTCAGGCTCCTCCTCTGTAAAGTAGGAATAATGGTCATATCTGTTAATACCTCATAGGGTTGGCTTGGCTGTTATATGAGATAATGCTGGTAAAGTGCATAGCAGGATGCCCAACAGTTATCGACTGAATAAACACACTGCAATGACCAACATTATTACTACACTCTGCTTCCACAAAACCATATCTGCCTCCAGAACTGCTTTGTAAACCCTTTATACAATAGTGGCATTATCTGTGCTTGTTCCTTGGCTGAGCAGTCTATATTATAACTGGCAAATTCTTTCTCATAATCTGTCCTTTACCTAGGTGTTCTTCTCCATAATTTTATCCTTAGGTTAATACAATGTCATGTAAAAGAATGAATACTTTAAAACTTGATTACTAGTACATAATCCAGTTTTTTTCAGATAAAAAATACTCTTCCTTCTTTATCATGATCATGAAGCTCATATTATCAAATATAATGATACATTACCTTGGAGATAAAATTTGACTGGCTGAAATTTTCGAGTAAATTTATTTCAACTTCTGAAACAATCATTCCATTTAAGGTCTGAAATATTCTTCTAGAGCAGTGCATCTCAAACTTTAATCTGCAGATTAATCACCTGGAGATCTTGTTAAAGTGCAGATTCAGGATGAGAGCTGTGGCTCACGCCTGTAATCCCAGCACTTTGGGAAGCTGAGGCAGGTGGATCATTTGAGGTCAGGAGTCTGAGACCTGCCTGGCCAACGTGGTAAAACCCCATCTCTACTAAAAATACAAAAAATTATCTGGGCGTGGTGATGCATGCCTGTAATCTCAGCTGCTCAGAAGACTAAGGCAGGAGAATCTTTTGAACTTGGGAGGCAGAAGTTGCAGTGAGCAGAGACTGCACCACTGCACTCCAACCTGGGCAACAAAGCAAGACTCTGTCTCAAAAACAAACAAAAAAAATGCAGATTCAGTGGAACCGGGGTGGAGATGGAGGTTTTGCAGTCCCAGCCAGCTTCAAGTGATACTGGTGCTGCTGGCCTAGGACCACATTTGGAGCAGGAAGACTCTAGAGCTGTAGAAGAAATATTCATCAGCCGCCTATGTGATTGCGGTTCATTTAATTCATGCCAAGTAATAAACTCATTCTATGCGAAAGCCAGCAAAAGAGAAAACTAAGCCATTCAACAAATAAGAAAAGAAATTAACAGGCCTTTTAGAGCCCGAATAAGAAAAGTCAGTGGAGAAAATAGAACTTCATTTTCAAAAGATTTAAAAAGAAACAATCTCATCGTCTTTAGCGTATTATATAAGGAAATAAAGAAATACATTAGGAATGAGAAGGGTAAGAAGAAATGTTGTCTTTTATTAGAGCAGTAGTTCTTAAATTTTCAAATTTAGCATGCGTCAGAATCATCTTAAAACACAGACAACGGGCCAGGCGCAGTGACTCACGCCTGTAATCCCAGCACTTTGGGAGGATGAGGCAGGCAGATGACCTGAGGTCAGGAGTTCGACATCAGCCTGACCAACATGGAGAAACCCCATCTCTACTAAAACTACAAAATTAGCTGGACGTGGTGGCACATGCCTGTAATCCCAGCTACTTGGATGGTTGAGGCAGAAGAATCGCTTGAACCCGGGTTGTGGAGATTGCGGTGAGCCAAGATCATGCCATTGCACTCCAGCCTGGGCAACAAGAGCGAAACTCCAGCTTAAAACAAACAAACAAACAAATGAAAAACACTGACAATGATTCTGTGGTCTGGGACAGCCAGATGATTTGCATTTCTTACAAGTTCACAGGTAATGCTGTTGCCCCTGGGCAGGGAACAGAGCTTGGAGAAACTGCATTAAGGGAATGGGGAAACTGCATTCAGAGACTGACAGATGACACGAAAAAATCACTATATTCTACCTCAGTCTCTATATAAGACTGTGGGGCAGCCCTGTAATAGAAGAAAGAAAAATGAACCAAAATAAGAGAAACAGTTAAAATCCATTCTAGGTCCCAACAACTTGAGCTATATACACTTAAGAACACGTTCAGAGTAATTTCAGGATCATCAGCTATCATTTTCAAGATTTTTTGAAGGGTAAATGATTTGACCGAAGCAGGAATGGAACAACTTGGTTTCTTTTTCTAAATGGAAAAAGGAGTGACCCTGAAAAACCCTGGGCTTCTAAGTTTAACTTCGCTATATAGGAAGTTAGGGGGAAAAGACCGAGGAAATAATCACAAAATCTATTGTCAAGGCCTTGAAAAGAACGGGGCATTGAGTAATAACGAGGATGGCTTTCCAAAGAAAACGTGCTTTCCCACTGTTTTAGATTTGAAAAGGATCTTAGAATCACATGAGCCAGGCAGCTTATTTTAAAGATAAGAAAACTAATGTACAAAGAGATTTTTGTCCTCAAGGTCATACAGCTCGTTGGCAGCAAATATAGGCGAGGATCCAGTCTCCTGGGCCATTCACTGCCCTCACCATCCTGAAGCAGCTGTGGGTTCTGACGATTTCCACTGGTAGCCTCAGCTGCACCTAGGTCTTGAGCTAGTCTGATGAGGACAGGCCACATATTGGGAGTCCCTGCGTGCATCATGGTGAGGTCAGCTGAGGCCCGGCATCCGAAAGACCTCATCACCAGCCTTATGCCATATGCCACAACAGCCATCCAGACTCTTCTGGTTATCTGGAACAGAGGTGGCAGAGAGGCAGCTGGCTGTCCTGGGAAAGGCCTGCATCTAACTGTGCTGACTTATCCAGACTGTTCACTCTGTTTGTATAATTGGCTCATCAGTACCCCAGGGAAAAATCATCTAAAGTGTACGTTCATTCAGCCCAAAAAAGTAAGTGCCTACTATGCCCAAGGAGGCACTGCAGTGAACAATGTGGAGCTTCAATCGGAAATAGATCTCTTTATCCCCAAATGCTGAGTGGGTATATGGCTCATCAGACTGAGGCAGGAGAATAGGGTCTGGAGCCAGGGAACCTAAGGCCCTTTCACACTGACTTCCTGGAACTAAATTGAAAGGAAAACACTAACTTTCCATGCCTAAGTAACATAAGGACCAGAGGCTACTTCCCTTGTAAACCCCCACCTTTTCTGTGTGGCAGATGGGAAATTGAAAGTACTTCTGATTGGTTGCTTTTTGCAAGCAATCAGATGTTTGCATAGGAGTGTAACTTTGTAACTTCACTTCTGCCTCTGATTGGTTGGGGAAAGCAACCAATTGTGAGCCAAGTCTTCCTTTGCACAGAAGTGCAACTTTGTAACTTCACTTTAGCCTCTAATTGTTTGCTTTCCACAACCAATCAGACTGATTGGCATACTTCATTTACATGGGGTGAACACCAAGTGACCAGTGGAAGACCTCTAAGGGGGTATTTGGACCTGAGAAGATTCTGTATCCTGGGCCCTTGAATGGCTACTCAGCCCGCTCCCACCCTGTGGAGTCTACTTTTGTTTTCAATCTCTGCTTTTGTTGCTTCATTTTTTCCTTGCTTTGTTTATGCATTTTGCCTAATTCGTTGTTCAAAACACCAAGAACCTGGACACCCTCTATGGGTAACAAGATGATTGTACATTACTGTGTCATCAAATGGGCGCTCCAGACTCATGGAACAGCATGAGTCTGTTCCATGCTTAGCATAGCACTTAGCACAGCCTTGGCAAACAGTGTACAACACAAAGAAAGTTAGAGCCCTTCAGGGCTCATACCTTCAGTTTTCAGGTGTGGAAATTATAGTGCAGAGACGCGAAACAGCATAAAAGTAACAACTCTTTGGTGAAGAGCTTGGACTGCACTCTGATGTTCTGGCTCATAACTCAGATTTTTCTACTTGACTGCATACTATGAAGACAGATCATATTAATATAAATTAAAGGCCTTCATATTACTGTCAAAGGGAAGGGAGAAAAGGTTTGGAATATGTGTGTTGGTCTCTCTGTTCTGTGAGTAACAGGGGTTCTTCATAGCAAGCACAATTTCTCAACCAGCACATCAGAATGACCTGGGAACCCTAAGATAACACCGATGCAAGGAATCCACCCAAGCGATTTGAATTCAATTATTTTGGGGTACAGCCTGAGCACCGGGGGCTTTAAAGGATTCCGGATGATTCTCATGTACAGTCAAAGTCAAGAGGCACTACTCTGCAGGAATTACCTTGAGTGACTTTTGGCTTAATAGAGCCAGAGAGCTTCAGAGATTCTGGCAATGAGGCATCTTGCAAGGACAGCATAGATTTCGATAACGAAATGAAATCCAAAATCCTCTGGTTTCTCTCTTTTGAAGAATTTCTGGGCAAGGGGAAGGGCAGGCCGACCAAGGGGCCTCTATTTCCTTCCGTGCTGCTGTGTCGCTGCTTCCTTAAGGGCCTTTTTTTTTTTTTTTTTTTCAAGGCTCAGATCAAATTGTAGCCCTAAACCCCATTCCTTGGTTCCTGTTTGTGAGGCTGATAAAAGCTCTAACTTCCTCACATGCATTGTAAATATTACTGAAAATAAGAGGCTAGAAGCACAGAGAGTATCTGGTATATGAATATCCTGGCTTGCAAAGTACGATATTGAGAGTCTACCATAGCTAGCTTGCTCTCTGAGATTTACAGACTCGATTCCAGCTGTGAGTCTAGGAGAGGCCTCTTCCAAGGAAGCCTCCTCTCCACTCCCTTTTAATGTTTTGTCACTTCTTCCCAATTGAGGTCGAGCTCTATGTGTGGCTCTCCAGTAGAGCTTTCTGTGATGACAGAAATGTGCTATATCTGCTCTGTCTGATGCGGTAGTCGCCAGTCAATGCCAGCTGCATGTGGTGGCTGAGCACTTGAAATATGACTGGTGCAACTGATGAACTCAATTCTTATTTTATTTTAATTAAATTTAAATAGCCACATGTGGCTAGTGGTCAATATGTTGGGTAGCACAACACGACCATGCTGTCTAAAACATGCAATTATGTACTAGCTTACAAGAGCATTCATGTAGAAATAAATGTCGCAGTACAGAAATGAGAAAAAAGATAGGGCTCTTTAGAGAAGTTGTATCAGAAAGAAGAGCAGGGAAATACAGCTGTGACCTCAGTATAAGCTAGATAAAGGCCCGGTAAAAGTTAAAATGCAATGTTAGTTTCATCATTGACAAAAACCTCTCACAAACCAACAATTTAATTGAACCTAGGGAGCAAATTCAAGGAGAAAAGCTGCAACAACCGTCTTTTTCAAGGGTTCCCAGGACTTCCTGATTTCTTTTGTATCAAATTACTCTGACCATCCCATTCCTCTTATATTAGCACTTCCTGGTTCCGTAAGGACTAGAAATAGACATTTGGGATCCCCAAAAACAAACAAAGCAAAACACCAAGGTTTTGTTTTTAGTAACTTAACCTTCTGAACCTCCTGTAGTGTTCATTCAAATGTGTAACGAGGGATGGAGTTAAATTCTCTGATAATCTGAAAGACAAGGGAAGCAGTATTTAATTCAGAGAGTTACAAAGAAAAAGATTAGTTTAGATCTGCAATTAGTATCTGAACCTATTTAAGCCTCCAGCAGTTGCCGTGGCCTACCTAAATTGACTTGTTCCCAGTATTCTATTGCCTTCCCTATGTTTCCCTGCTAGTAATTCTCAGGGAATTTTGCTTGCCTTCTTCTCAGTCTGGACCCTAGGCCGTGTGCAAAGTTCACAGCCTCCAGACTCAGATTGCCTGAAGTTGAAAACTCACTCCACCAATAACTGTGCCATCTTGGGCAAAGTACTTAACTTCTCTGACTGCATTTGCCTCCCATACTAATGGGGATGTTAATAATTTCACTCATAAGGTTGTCTGGGAAATAAATGAATTAGCCATGCGCAGTGGCACATGCCTGTAGTCCTAGCTACTGTGGAGGCTGAGGTGAGAGGATTGTTTGAATCCATGAGTTCAAGGCTGCAGTGAGCCATGATCGGTCACTGCATTCCAGCCTGGGTGACAGAGCAAGACCCTGTCTCTAAAAAAATAAATAAGAAAGAAATGAATTAATGTTTGTTAAATGTCTAGTACATACTCGTTTTTTAATACATATGTACGCTATTGCTATTAGTGAAATTAAATTTTTAGTCAGAGGGCCTGAATTCCTATTCTGCAACATACTAGTTGTATGCTCTTGGTGTAGTTACTTCTCTACCCTGACTTGCAGCTTATACTCATTAAAAAATAAGACTGTCATAATCATTCTCAAAGAGTTGTTGTGGAGATCAAATGAGACTATTTGCAAAAGTGACATTAGATGGAATTCTAACTGCAGAACCAGCCCAATCTGGTTCAACTCTGTGTAATAAAAGTGGTGAGTTGTATTTCAGTTGCCATGAACCCCAGGTTGCAAGTTACATGACATGAGCATGCCCAGACGAACCAAGTGTGCAACCACAGGCAGAATCTAAGTGCTTGGACTAAGGAACAGGGACAGAATTAAGAAGGATCCAATCAGATCAAGCCCTGGAGTCACCCCATAGCAGGATCCAGTCAGATTGTGACTCCCAGCATCACCTCATTGCAAGATCCAGTCAGATCATGCCTCGTTACTCCCTGAATATAAATTGCCCCAAACCCCAGCTTAGGGAGACAGATTTGATCCTGATTCCTGTCTCTTTGCCTGGCTGCCTAGTGATAAATCTTTCTTGTTGCAAAAATCTGGTGCTTTGGTGTTTGGCTTTCTGCTGCACAAGGGTAAATAGACCCAGTTTGGTTTGGAAACAAAAGTTCCTATGGTAAAAAGGTTATACTCCTGTATCCCCAAGGAAATGTCTACTGGGCTCTCAAGGAGCTTCAGGAGTATCAAGGCCTATGGTCTAACCCTCAGCTTTGCAGACTCAGAAATCTGAGTGGTCAGCATCTGTATTAGTTTGTTCTCATGCTGCTAATAAAGATATACCCGACACTGGGTAATTTACAAAGGAAAGAGGCTTCACTGACTCACAGTTCAGCATGGCTGGGGAGGCCTCAAGAAACTTAACAATCATGGCAGAAAGGGCAGCAAACACGTCCTTCTTCACAAGGCAGCAGCAAGGAGAAGTGCAGAACAAAGGGAAGCCCCTTATAAAACCATCAGATCTCTCGAGAACTCACTCACTATCATGAGAACAGCAGCATGGGGGTAACCACCTGCATGATTCAATTGCCTCCCACTGGGTCCCTCCCATGACACGTAGGGATTATGAGAACTACAATTCAAGATGAGATTTGGTTGGGGACACAGCCAAACCATATCAGCATGTGAGAACACACCCATCATGCAGGAGTGGACAGGCTTCAACCAAGCCATGAGACTGAACAATGCAAACTGAATGCCCATTTGCTCATTTTTCATGAGAAATATGCCACTATCTCAGGCAAAGGAGGTCAACCAGCAGAGTCTCACTTTGTAGCCATTACAAATCATGTCAGATCAGAATCAGAGGCTTCTCTAAGAATGAGTACAAAAACAAAGGGGTTGGTTATGTAGTCCTGACATTTCATGGAACTGGGAGATAATCCCTGATGTGTCCCTCTCTGCAAAGGATGCCAAGCAGGGGGATCAAATTGGTTCCATTCTCAGGCCTGAGCTCTCTCTCTCTTGTTCAGTGTATAAATAAGTGCTATCAAAAATCTTGCACCATCCCTTTTCTGTTTCTGGAGTCCTGCACCAGTCGCTGACCAGGATATTCCTTCCATAGATTCACAAATGCCCTTTTGGTATTTTTCTGGTCCTGCTGACAAGGAAGTCTTTTAGTCCCTTTTCACTTACCTCCATGAGCATCCATTAGATGTTGAAGTCATCATTTGAAGCTCAAAGAGTAATCTTTTGTTCTGGCTCCTAAGTCCACATAACAAAAGGCAAAATAAATACATTATTGCTTTTATGTAACTAGTGATTTAAGGTTATAGCTACCTAATAAAAGAGTTTAAAACCATTTCTCCCCCAGGTTGCATTTGTTTATTCGCTTTATGTGCTGGATGTCTTCTCTTTGACCCTCTGAATCCACCCTCACCCCTCTCCCTCCTCCCTCCTGCCTCAGAAGGTGGATGTCTATGGACTCCATCAATAGACTCCCCTACTCTTGGCTATCCAGGGCATAGACTTGGCAGCAGATAAGAGGGAAAGAAGACAGTACCTTCAGGCTATTTATTCTCTTTGGATTCCTTTCGGAGAGACTGCCTTGGGCTATTTGTGCTGCTCAACCAAATGTCACCACTCCTCTTCAGAAGGTTCCCTTTATGAAATTCTTAAGAATTCCAGACACCACTCCCTTGTCCCTTCAGTCCTAGTCATGGTGGCTACTCCACTGCTATTCACCTCAGGTTACTGTAGCATCCTTTGTGCTTCCAACATTTTCATAGAGTCTCTTTATAAATAACCCTTCCTTGATATCTCCTAATTTGTGTTAGCCATCTGCTCCTTGTTGGTATCTTCGATTATACATTTTGTTTTGGGTTTTAATGTTTGTGATCGTCTATGTACATATATGTACCGCTAACATTTTGAGTGAATGAATGCTGTGTGAATGAGCTCATGGCAGAAATACTGATGGCACGGGCGGCATGAACTCTGGGCTCCCTGGATCAACTCAGATGACACCATCCACTACGCAGAATCACCACCCGTTTTAAAATATGTATTCATTTAGGCCAGGTGCAGTGGCTCACGCCTGTAATTCCAGCACTTTGGGAGGCCAAAACAGCTGGATCACCTGAGGTTAGGAGTTCGAGATCAGCCTGGCCAACATGGCAAAACCCCATCTGTAGTAAAAATACAAAAATTAGCCGAGCGTGGTGCCACACGCCTATAATCCCAACTACTCAGAAGGCTGAGGCAGGAGAATTGCTTGAACGCAGGACACGGAGGTTGCAGTGAGCTGAGATCACACCACTGCACTCCAGCCTGGGCAACAGAGACTCTGTCTAAAAAAAAAAATATATATATATATATATTCATTTATATGTATGTATATGTATATCATGCGTGTATACATATGCATGTGTATATACATATGTGTGCATGTGTGTGTATATCTGTGTGTATACACACACACACACACACACACATATGCATCCTTTTTTTGGCTCTCATTAGTTTAGCTTGCTTGCTCTAACTCTGAGCATGTGCTTCTTTTCATGGGTGGTTTAGCATTAATACTTAGGGAATTTGGGAATTGTGACAGCCTCTTTCAAACTGTGAGGAGGGAGTTGGATATTCAATAGAAAATTAACCTATCAAATCACATTTTTCCTGATGTGCGTTAACTTAAAAAAGTAAGTGGAGTTATTTCTCAAACTTGCTATCTGAGGGTAAAAAAGAACCCAAGGCAATGCCAGAATATTGACATTTAGGCACAATAGAGAGGTTGGGGTTCACTGAAGCCTTGTCACATGCACTTTGACCTTTCCAAATTCTAAATGGAGTGATTTTTATACATTTGGAGTCTCTTCTTGTCACTTGAGAACATCACAAACTTGAGAACATCACAAACTAACATTTTCTGTTTTGATATAGTTTTCCTATTCAAATAAAATCAAGTTTATTTTCTTATTTATTTTTTATTTTTTTTAGGCAGAGTTTTACTCTGTTGACCAGGCTGGAGTGCAGTGACATGCTCAGCTCACTGCAACCTCTGCCTCCTGGGCTCTAGCTATCCTCCCTCCTCAGCCTCCTGAGTAGAGCAACTACAGGTGCATGCAACCATGCCCAGCTCATTTTTGTATTTGTAGAAACAGGTTTTGCCATGTGTGCCCAAGCTGGTCTCAAACTCCTAGGCTCAAGTGATCTACCAACCTGGGGCTCCCAAAGTGATGGGATTACAGGTATGAGCCACTGTGCACAGCCAAAATGAATATTGTCATAAAGCATATATGTCAAAATTCATATTGTCAAAAAGCATTCTGTTTCTGCAAAAGATTTCTCTGCAAAAGATTTCTCTGCAAATGCATATTTTGCTTAAAAATCCAAGACTTTAGCTGACCCCAAATCCAGCCACTTACAGACCCAAACCCCAGAAGTCAGAGAGTAGGAATTCCTTCTCAACTGTCTTTCCTCTCTGTTGACCTGGGAGACACAGTGCTGCAAGAAGAGGACTGGCTCTTGGCTCAGCAACACACACACAAAAGCAGCTCTTAAGGAAAAAGTGGCAGAGGAGAACTCACTGGAACGATGCTGAAGGCTCCCTGACCAGAGGGAGGCTGAAGGAGCCAAGTTGGAAGGAACCCAGTTAGCTGGAAAGGTCCAAGCAGTACCTCTCAGCAGAAACAGTCTAGGAAGCTGCCACCAGCACTGCACACCCTCTTGTTCTCACTATGGTTTCTATCCACCTTTTGTCATGAAACTGCCTTTGCAAAATTATGACAGAGACAGTGAAAGAGATCTAACTCAATCAACTCCATCTTGCTTCTAACCTTCAAGCTGTCTTTGTTCATTCCTGGGCATGGGCTGAACTAACTTTGGGATAAACTTAGTTTATAGTTTAAAACAAAGACAATAACAGCACTTTCCCAAAGCAGACCTCCTTGCCTGGAGACTAGATTGCCTTTGTAGAACTAACTTTAGCCATAATATTAGAAATTATAGAGGCCAGGCACGGTGGCTCACGCTTGTAATCCCAGCACTTTGGGAGGCCGAGGCGGGTGGATCACGAGGTCAGGAGATCGAGACCACGGTGAAACCCCGTCTCTACTAAAAATACAAAAAAAATTAGCCGAGTGTGGTGGCAGGCGCCTGTAGTTCCAGCTACTCAGAGAGGCTGAGGCAGGAGAATGGCGTGAACCCGGGAGGCGGAGCTTGCAGTGAGCCGAGATCGAGCCACTGCACTCCAGCCTGGGTGACAGAGTGAGACTCCGTCTCAAAAAAAAAAAAAAAAAAAAAAAGAAATTATGGCTTAGGAGTCACACAGCTGAAAGCCGTAAGATTCTGACCCTCTCTAAACTGCTCCTAAGATCAGTGCTTGAGATATTTTGCAGACCCTGCACTTGATGGATCAGCTGGCACCACCCAGATCAATACACTGGCTCATCTGATCTTGTGGCCCCCACTCAGGAACTGACTCAGTGCAAGAAGACAGTTTCTACTCCCTATGATTTCATCCCTGAACGATCAGCACTCCTGGCTCACTGGCTTCCCCCCACCCACCAAGTTGTTCTTAAAAACTCTGCTCCCCAAATGCTTAGGGAGACAAATTTGAGTAATAATAAAACTCCAGTCTCCCACAGAGCCAGCTCTGTATGAATTATTCTTTCTCTGTTGCAGTGCCCCTGTCTTGATCAATCAGCTCTGTTGAGGCGGTGGGCAAGGTGAACCCGTTGGGCAGTTACAGTGTCATTTAACACAAGTCTTATGTTGAGAACCTGGGCAGGAGATTCTAATGGCCAGACCAAGGCCACATATCTAAGGCTTGGCCCTCAGGGACAGGGAGCGGGAAGGTATACCCACCTTCTCTTTCTTTTTTGGAGTAGGAAGGGCACACTATCCCACCCAAAGTACAAAGAATGAAAGAGGTACCACAAATAGGCAGAGTGGTTGGATACTGACCAACCAAAAAACCTGAAAACATAAAATAAAACAACTGTCACTCAACTTTCTAAGGGAGTGGCACCAGGATAGTGTCCTCCACCTGAGGCACAAGGGTATTCTTTTGTCTCTAAACTCAGGCGACAACTCGCAACCCCTTCACATGCAGAACTAGAATCGGAGCGTGAGTAGATCTCCAACCCACGTGGGAGACAGTCCTGAGAGCATGGGCTTTGAGGCAAGAGGAATGGGGTAAGTCTGCTGGGCTTGCAATGTATCAACCACATCAGCATAAACAAGTCCTTTTACCTGAGCCCAGCTTCCTCCTCTGTTAAACGGAGCTGATAAATATTGTTCCCCTCTTGTATTGTTGCTAAGATTCAGTACCTACCAAATACTGTCCTTGGGACAGAGTTAACCTCAATCACTGTAGCTCTTTTCATTAACATGAGTCTCTCTGGGGGGGTATAATTGCAGTTCAGAAATCCCCCAAACAGACTTTCATTTAGTTCACATTGCCACTTCGCTAGAATTATGAGTTAAAAATTTCTGTGTTGTCATCCTGACATAGTCACAGACATCACCCACTGATGCCGGAACCAGCCTATCTCCTGTTCATTTGTCCCTCACTGTGCTACCCAAATAATTCCCCAGGAGAATACCTGGATATCACCTTCTTACAATGACCTCAGAATGGGTCCCATGCTCCAGTATATTTTATGCACTTTGCCTGAAACATATTTGAAACCAACATTTAAAACATCATCAGTTTATACAACAGGAATGTTTTTACTGATCTCTTTAATTCTAGAAAAGTTCTTACCCTCGGGTTGAACGTTAGCACGGTTTTGAGGTTTGGGAAAGAGCACTGTGGGGTATCTTGGTTGCTATAAGCTATTGCTGATATGTACCAGGAGGAAAGCTCAAGTGTCTGGCTAAATGGAATGTGTAACTGTGCTGCCAGAAAAGGGGGAAAATCAAGAAATCACCCAGTGACAGGGAGTGTCCAGTGAGCAAGTCAGTAAAGGGCAGAGACTGCAGAAAGCCAAGAGAGAGCTTTATAGTAACACCTAGTGCTTGTATTAATGATTCCAGAGCTGCTTCCAGCAGCTATTTCCTGTGGACAAGCACCAGTGTCTTGGTTCATGGAAAGAAAATGAAGCCTGATCCTGATGTGCAGTTTTCCAGCTTCCCTTTCAAAGCAGCAGTTGCTGGGCTGGAATCTCCAGGCCTGAGTTCAGTGGGTAGAATGGCTCTGGAAGGGGACACCAAGACTCAGGCAGATGCAGCATCCAGGACACAGCTGTGACAGAAAGCGAGCTGGGCCATCCCAAAGGGGCGTCTGTCTGCAGTGGCTGTTAGAGGCAGGTCCAGGTGCAAAGCTACAGGACATCAAGGACACCCAAAGCATGAGTGAAAGATACTGTAATGGGGGCTGGGGTGGCATCTGGAGAAGCCACCTGAGCCACTGGGGCCCAGCAACAAGGATGTTTTATGAAGTGCTTAGGATGGGTTTGCTAAGACGCCTTGCTGTCGCAGAGACATAGAGGGCTTCATGTTATAAAGCAGTTTTTCTTCATCTGGCAAATTGTTCCTCCCTCAGCTGGACTTGGAAATCTACCTACTTAGAAAGCCAAACTCGGATCAAACAAATGCACAAAGGAGAGTCTGATGCCCTCTAGTCCAATTGGTTGGCACAAGTTCAGGCGGCATCTGGAACACAAGAATGACTTGAAGTCAGACCCTGGAGCAGCATCCAGGATGTGCCCTTAGCTTGCCCTGTGGAGTTCATGCTCACTGAAAACTCCATCATCTTCTTCTTGTGGGTTCAGGGACAGCCTGTCTCAACTGCAAAGGCCTCCAAATGCTATAAAGAGTTAATATGGGCCAGATACACTGAAGCCTGTAATCCTAGCACTTTGGGAGGCTGAGGCAGGAGGGCCACTTGAGTCGGGGAGTTCAAGACCAGCCTGGGCAACATAGCGAGATCCTATCTCTACAAAAATAAAAAATAAAAAATTTTAAGCCAGGCATGGTGGTGCACATGCATAGTTCCAGCTAATCAGGAGGCTGAGGGGGAGTATGGCATGAACCCAGGAGTTCAAGGCTGCAGTGAGCTGTGATTGTGCCACTGCACTCCCACCTGGACCAGAGAACAAAACCCTGTCTCTAAAATAACTAAATGATAAAATAGAATTAATATGGTTTTTAATTCTTACAAATCCAGAGGAATCCTCCAGTGGTAGGAGCATATATCCCTATGGGGGTTTTGTCAAAGAGACTCAGCCCTGCAAACCACAGTGGAGAATATCGTGGCTCTGAGACAGTCACTGAGGGTCAAAGCTGTATCCCGCAGGTGCATTGGGGTGTAGACATGGATGCAAACACAGCTTTCATCAGTTGCATTCCTGACCTCATAGTTCCCTGACCTTTATTTACCCTCCAGTCACATCCCCACATGGAACATTGAGACACCAGCTGACCCTGAGGCACCGGACTCATCAACACGTCACACACAACAACACGTATAGACTCAGGCACCTATTCTTCAAAGCTGACCACAACCTGCTGTTGCTCATCTTCCTCTTCCCATTTTTATGTGTATTTATTATGCAGCTCCCATAGTGTTTATTTACAATGCAGATAAACAAAGGCTCTGTCTATTTGAGATGTGTGCTTCCTCCAAAATTATAAATTTTGAAAGAAGGCAAAAAAATAACAAGAGAATCAATTCAAGTTGAGCCACTCAAAGGCTAAGACCAGGATATGTTAAAACAGTATCAGGTCCTGCCCTGGCTCTCAGGATGCCGGTTCTGTGATTGCACTCCATGTCCGTGGTAGAACCCTCTTGCATTCCAGGAAATTATGAGGTAGAAAACCCAACAGGCGTGGAATAAAGGGAATGTCTCCCCCAGCACTGGGAAGGCCCTCAGGAGGCACATTTAGCTTGAAAACTTGCCCAACCACTCAACCAATGCATGTCAGAGACTTCAAAACCAGTCCTGATTATGTTTAGGGCTCTGCACCGCGACTAGGAAACAGTCCTCTCAATTTCCTAAGGAAACTGGTTGACTATCAACGCCTCCTCCTCACTTACGTGCTGACATTTTTCCTTAAGATGTTGAACCCCTCACCAAACAGACCGGCAAGTAATCACCAAGGATTCTTTCAGGAACCCGTGTTTATTCATGCACCTTCATCTTCAGTTCGGAATGTTTTTAATCTTGTAAATCAGTAACCAACCAAGGTGATTGCTGCTGATTTTAAATACTTCATGTTGTTTTTAATGCGTTTTACAGAGCTGGAATCTGATGAGTATACATGTAATAAAAACACATCCTCCTGTCTTTTTTTTTCTTAAACACATTTTCCTTGTACGATTTGGCAAAAAGACAGATAACTTATAGAGTAAGTTCTTTTGCTGTTTATATTTCTCCTGGCAGATTGCCAAACAGCATTTAGCAGCGTATTAATCAGCTAGAATGTGAGCTCCACAGACCACTGCATTTTCCTTCTGCACCTGAGAACTCCAGTGGAAGTCTCAGAAACTCTTGTTGAGCCAGAAATCTATTTTCAATGGATATTGGATTCATGGATTGTATATTTTCACCTTCCACATCCAGGTGAAGGCTGAGATCACTAGTAGGACCTCCCAACCCTGGAAATATGGCAAACAGGGAGCCATTGTGACTCTCTGGACACATTAGTGGGGAAATGTTGAATACTCTCTTACTCATATTACATCTTAGCAGCATCCACCAGCACAGACTGTAGATTTGTAAGATGAGCAGAGTAATAAAAACGACACAGTGTGATTCGTTATCTTCTCATTGGTGGTGACTTCTCACAGAGGTGGCAGGGCAAGCCAGGCAAATGAAGTTAAGCTGTTCAGGAAGGAAGGAAGGAAGGAAAGAAGGAAGGAAGGAAGGAAGGAAGGAAAGAAGGAAGGAAGGAAGGAAGGAAGGAAGGAAGGAAGGAAGGAAGCAGGGAGGGAGGGAAGGAAGAAAGGAATGAAGGAAGGAAGGAAGGAGGGAGGGAGGGAGGGAAGGAAGGAAGGAAGGAGGGAGGGATGAAGGGAGGGAGGGAGGGACAGAAGGAAGGAAGGAAGGAAGCAAGGAAGGAAGCAAGGAAGGAAGGAAGGAGGGAAGGAAGGAAGGAAGGAAATGGAATAAAATAATGACATGAATTTAGGATATTTGTGTACAAGAAAATCCAAAAGTTCAATTTATTATATCTTTCGTTATTAGATTTGATGTAGGTCTGGGTAATACTATAAATTTAAAATAATCTTGCAGCTTTTCTCACCATGAGCATGTTGAGCTTTTAGGTCTTTCGAGGAGAGGGCTTCTTCCTGCCTTGCCTGTTCTTCTTGGAGACTCTTCGTGTAATAAGCTAAACTTGAGAGTTGCTAGACCTCAGTTGCTCAAAAGGTAGGGAATGTGATCCCCAAGGCACTGGGACCTGAAGCAATTGCTTCAAGGGCTGTGAAGTCATCAGCTTTGCCTTCATGTAGGCACTAGTCTAGCACAGCCTATGATATGCCCAGTTCGGGCAGGAATGACTCCAGGAAGAATATCCACCCTTGACAGTCTTAAGATATCAGGAAAATTAGACTTCTCCACATGAGCATTTTTAAAAATTGGACTCAGTGTCTCTACTTGCAAATTGTGTGCACGTGTGTGTGTGTTTGTTCACACAAGAATGTGTTTTGAGGACATTTGAATGCATACAAAGCTATGCAATGAAAACGTGGTTTGGGGCCCAGCACTTTGGGGAGTCAAAGTGGGCAGATCACTTGAAGCCAGGAGTTTGAGACCAGCCTGGCCAACACGGTGAAACCCTATCTCTACTAAAAATACAGAAATTATCAGGTCATGGTGGTACACGCCTGTAGTCTCAGATACCTAGGAGGCTGGGGCAGGAGAATCACTTGAACCTAGGAGGCGGAGGTTGCAGTGAACCAAGATCACACCAATGTACTCCAGCCAGGGTGACAGAGCAAGACTCTGTCTCAAAAAACATACAAACAAACAAAAAACCCAAAAACCTGGTTTGGTTTACAAACTGCCCCAAAACAAACTTCTGAAGATAATCTTTTCTTAAAGGTATGTCTTGCATATAAGAAAGGCTTGTATATTTGTATATTTTTTCTGACTTTGTTTTATTCTCAGCAATCTGAGGAGTTTGTTCCCTGGAGCCTATTTATAATGATGGTTCAGTTTCTGCTGCATGTCCCCTTTGGCTTTCCTCCTGAAGCGGAGAAGCATTTGCACAGAGCACACCAGGTGTTACTTTCATATTCTCAGACATACTAGAATCTATTAACACAAACACTAAATCAAAACACAGCAAAATTGGTGATCATTGCCAGAGTATGTAGCCCAAACTCCTTACGACAGCTCGGGATCTTAGTGCCCTGTGTCTCTGTTCTCACTGTCTACATGATTGGACAATTTGATACTGATAGTAACTGACATTTTAACTATTAGTTGGTGTTCACATGAATTGTAGACCAAAATTCATCTCACTTAGTCAGCATCATGTCAACCATTTCCTTTGGCTTGGTAGATAATGACATATCCAAAGACAGGGTTCTTGGGGTTTCAGGTTGCTGGCTTGGACCCAAAGAAAACTCACTCCTCTGGCCTGAGCCCCAATTTCATGCTTGGGAGCTAAAGCACATGACAGCCATTCGTCATTTCCATTTCTTTTTCTTTTCCTTGTTTTCTTCCTATGATCTGGAAACCATTTCACCAAAGGAAACTGGTAGAAACTCTTGTAAAGCATTAAAGAAACTGAAATGTATAGGTGTAGATTTCCTAAAGAGGACAGAACTTCCAAAGGACACAGGGTTCCTGGGCATTCTATATGCCTTTTTAACTGGATCTAACCCAGCTAGATATGGGCATAGTCCTCTCAGGGGTCAGCTACCATCCCACGCACCAAAAGCAAAAGCATTCATCACCTGTTACTTTTTTTTTCTGTTTTGAGACAGGATCTCACTCTGTCACCCAGGCTGGAGTGCAGTGACACAATCTTGGCTCACTGCAACCTCCACCTCCCAGGTTCAAGCAATTCTCCCACCTCAGCCTCCATAGTAGCTGGGACTACAGGTGCATGCCACCACGCCTGGCTAATTTTTGTATTTTTAGTAGAGATGGGGTTTCACCATGTTGGCCAGGCTGTTCTTGAACTCCTGACCTTAAGCGATCTGCCAGCTTCAGCCTCCCAAAGTGCTGGGATTATAGGCATGAGCCACCACTGCTGGCCCACCTGTTACTTTTCTATCCTTCTACGAGCTGTAGCATTCTCTCACAAGACACTAATGCAAATGTTTCAATGTAAAATACCATCTTGCTAATTATACTTTCTGAGTTCAGGCATGGTAGCCAAGCAAAAGGGAATGTACACTTTTCTAAAATCTAGAGACTGGGAAAACAAAACTAAGGCACCTTGACTCATCCAGCTAACAAAAGTCACAGAAGTAAACAGAGTTGGTTGCTATGAAGAGAGGAATACAAACTAATGAATCTCATTCAAATATGTCACTAACTGTTTTTCCTCCCTCACAAAGGGATAGTCAGTTTTTCTCTTACAATGGCAGTTCAGGAGTGAGGAAGATTCTTCTGTTTATCCATTGGAAAAAATACTGTGAAAGAATTTGATCTATAGGATCCTTGGGAGACCACCTTTCTGAAATCCAGGTGCAGCTCTCTGTCCAAGAAAAATCCAAATAACATTCCTAAGAAAGTCCCTCAAAGAACAGAAGCATGTATTGAATGATAGTTGAGCAAAGGAGATGGGGGGTTCCCAAAAGAAAACAGAAAGATTTATTTATCAACAGAGGAGGTGGATACTGCTAAAATCATTGAGTTAAAACTTTGCCCTTTAGTTCACAAAGGAAGCTGGGGAGAGATATCAGAAACAGATGGTGATTTCCCAAATGGAAATAGAAGAAGCCCTGGAAGAAATGGAAGAACAAATGTTCCAGTCTCACAGTCAGTCAAGGACTTAGACTTTTTAGGAGATGGTGCAAGTTCATTGCCCTACAGAGCTCTAAATTATGAAATAAAAGGAGGATGAAAATGAATATAATTAACCTATTTAAGCTTTAATATGTAACTATAATTATTTTTTTGAGACTGGATCTTGCTCTGTCACCCAGGCTGGAGTGCAGTGATGTGATCATGGCTCACTACAGCCTCAACCACCACCCCCACTGAGGGGTTCAAGCAATCCTCCCACCTCAGCCTCCAGAGTAGATGGGACTACAGGCATGTGCCATTACACACAGCTAATTTTTTGATGTTCTTTAGAGATGAGGTCTCACTACGTTTTCTGAGCTGGTCTTGAACTCCTGGCCTCAAGTGATCCTCCCACCTTGGCCTCTCAAAGTGCTGGGATTACAAGCATGAGCCACTACATTTAGCCTACTATATTATTATTAGATTACAAAAATGTTTTGATGGTCTGAATGGCAGGAAAACGTATAAGAGAAAACAAAGCATTGATTACTTCTAGGTCAGTTAGTGGTGCTCATGTAGCAGTGCTGCCTCGACCTCCCAAATTCTCTTCCTCTGTTCAAGACCTACTTCCAGATGCTACCCTGCAAAGGAGTTAATGTTTGATTCTTTTTCTGGGTTCCTAGGATCAAACCCAAAGAGAGGATGCCTACGACAAACCTGCCTGCATCAGAAATTGCTGCAGGTGTTTCATTCTTACTCTTTTTCCATTGGATTCACTTCCATTAAAACCACAAAGCATCTGGCAGGCACTCAGTGTGTGCTAAGCCCAGTGCAGGACACTGGACAGAAAAAGATGAACAGGACCAAGTTCTGTCCACAACATGCTCAGCATGTAGTTGGGGAGAGAGACAAAGAAACAATCTAAGACAAGGTGATTGGTTCAGCTAAGTGATTAAAAGGAAGAGCAGAGAAAAGGTAGACTCTGGTTTTGCATGAAAGAATCAGGGAAGGCTTCCCAGAAGACCACAAAAGATGTGACTCAGGCCGGGCGCAGTGGCTCAGGCCTGTAATCCCAGCACTTTGGGAAGCTGAGGTGGGCAGATCGCTTGAGCCCGGGAGTTCAAGACCAGCCTGGGCAACATGGCGAATATCCCATCTCTACAAAAAATACAAAATAACCTGGATGTGGTGATGCAAACCAGGAGGCTGAGGTGGGAGGATTGCTTGAGCCTGCGAGGCAAAGGTTGCAGTGAGCCGAGCTCATGCTACTGCACTCCAGCCTGGGTGACAGAGCTAGATCTTGTTTCACAAAAAAAAAAAAAAAAAAAAAAAAGATTTGACTCAAAAAAGGAGGTGCAGGGAGAATAAGGTAGAGAATGCAATCAAGAGAGAGGATAGCAGCAGTGAAGGCACCAAAGAAGTATTAGCATGTGTCACATTCTGCACACTAAGGCAGTTTGATGTGGGTAGATTTTTACATCTATGGAAGATGAGGGGAAAGATGAGACAACAGAGAAAGGCAGGGATCAGATGGAGCCAGTCCTTCCATGATGGACTGAGAAGCCTAAGTATATCCATAGATGATAGGGCCATTAAACGATGATGAGCAGAGAAGCAGCACCGACAACTCTGCCTTGAGAAAAGTACACCCCTGGTGCCATTGCGGTATCTGAATGGGAATGAGGCAAAACCAGGGGGTGGAGTGGATATATAGTTACTGCAATACTCCAAGTGAGACAGCAAAGCTTGAAGCTGACAGATCACCAAGAGTCCTTCCAATACCTTGACCACAACAGGCAGGCATGAAGGAGTGGCCTGATGCCAGAGCCTGCTTTCCTTCTTTGTGGAACGGTGCTGTGGTCCTCAGAACTGACAGGTGAGGCGGGCAGGTAAGGAACACCTGGCAATGTGGAAAGAGAATGATCTTATCTGGGCTGCAAATGGCCCTTAAGAAAACCATGGAATCGGTCTGCATTCATGGCACCTGCCACATAGTTCCACTGGTATCAGCCCTGGTGGTGACCGGAGGCCTCTGCAGCCCTCCCCTAGAGATGGGCACTTTAGTGGCTCAGGGGCCCCAGAGGCCCAGCTCCACATCCTGCGACAGCACCAGCCAGGGCAAAAGCCCCCAGGGCCACCTTCACAAGGGCAACATTTTGAGCACTGGCCAATTTAAATATATAATTCAACTAAAAAGTGACCAAAAAAAGTAGTAAAATTTTTCTTTTAATGTGATTTTCCCAAGGTTTAGAACCTCCTTACTTATCAATCCTACCACCTAAGTCAAGAAGTAAAACAACAGGCCAGGCGTGGTGGCTCACGCCTGTAATCCCAGCACTTTGGGAGGCCAAGGCGGGTGGATAACGAGGTCGGGAGATCAAGACCATCCTGGCTAACACGGTGAAACCCTGTCTCTACTAAAAATACAAAAAATTATCCAGGCGTGGTGGCAGGCACCTGTAGTCCCAGCTACTCGGGAGGCTGAGGCAGGAGAATGGCATGAACCCGGGAGGTGGAGCTTGCAGTGAGCCGAGATTGTGCCACTGCACTCCAGCCTGGGTGACAGAGTGAGACTCTGTCTCAAAAAAAAAAAAAAAAAGAAGTAAAACAACATAAACATCATTGTTTTCCTGACTGCTTAAATAATGAACAGTAGGATTTTCTCCCATCAGAATTTTCTGCCTCTCCTGTTCAACACTTAGAGCTTTAGTTCACTGATGTGACATAAATTAAGGCAGGTTTCATCAGTCAGTAAGCTCACAAATATTTATGGCATGCCTCCTGGGTCAAGATGCTTTCAGTGGCAGAAAATGAAGACCCAATTAAAAGTGGCTTAAACAATTATAGAAATGTATTATCTCATGTAAGAAGTCTGTGGATGGAGTGGTTCCAAAATTGGTTCATCAGTAGTTGCTCAATGATGTTCTTGAGGTCCCAGAGTCTCACTTCCTCCTACTCTGCCATCATTGTGGTGTTAACTTGTGCTTTTGAGCTGGCTCTCCTCATGATGCCAAGGTGGCTGCCACAGATCCAGCTATCACATTGCTCTTTTCTAGGGGCAAAGACAAGTAAGTGTTGCAAAAGCACAGAATGCGCCCATTCCTAAACTAATCACTGGCAACAAGAATAGAAAAACCCAGGATAAATTTAGATGGATTGCAATACACATGCTGGGCACAGTGAGGGGGCCAGCCATGTGAAGTACGTGGTTAAAAGATGCCAGACAAAATCAGGGCTGGCAAAGAAGCAAGGGCAGTGGCTGATAGGCAACCAATATTGTCTACCACCCACTATTCTGAGTACAAAGGACATGTGAGCACACAAGCCCCACAAGGTTCTGCTCCCAAGGAGCTTACCTGCTAGTAGAGGCATGGGAATGTGGGTGGATAATGTAGGAGAGAGGAACTTATAAGGCAATCAGATGGGAAAAGCAAAGCAATATGACATACACATCTTTCTGTGGGTGGATTTTAGTATCACCAGGTGTATATTTAAGTACATTAGGTGGGAGTAGAATTGACTTGGCAATTGCGGGAGGTAAACACTTTAGATGTGGGAATGAAATAAAGAGGACGTGAACAAATCAATCCCCATGTAACTTCTGAATTTTTACTTCATGCAAAGTGTTGTGCAGGACTTGGAAAAGCTATCAAATAGAGGCCTTGGCCCTACAAACATCAATATAGCTGGGTGATGATGCATTTGTGATAGATATGAAGTACAATGGGCATTCAGAAGAGGATGAGAGGCAACTAGGTTGTCATGGAATCAATCTTGCCAACTTTATATTTTGAAAATAATTTAAAAGGAAAGAATATAAAGCTAATATTTTTTAATTTTTAAAAATTTTTTAAATCTGAGGAGTAGCTAAGAAAGAAGACAACAAAATTAAAATTGGAGGAACCAAAAATAAAAGAGCAACATTAAAAATAATCCCAAGCTCCCCCAAATAAATATGCCTTGGAAAAATAATAATGGTAATAATCCCAATGCATTTATGGTCAATTGATTTTTTTTTTGAGACCATGCCTGGCTGGTCAATTGATTTTTTGTCAAAGATTCCAAAAATACACAATGGGAAAAGGACAGTCTCTCTAAAACCTGGATATCCACATACAAAAGAATGAAATTTGACCCTCAACTCACACCATATACAGAAATCAACTCACAATAGATTAAACACTTAAATATAAGACCTGAAACTGTCAAACTCCTTGATGAGAACATCTAATTCTATGACATTGACCTGAAAAAATGATTTTTTAAATGTGGTCCCAAAAGTACAGGCAACAAAAGCAAAAATAGACAAATGGGTTACAAGAAACTAAAAAGCTTCTGCACAGGAAAGAAAACAATCAACGTGGTAAAGAGACAACCTACGGGATGAAAGATATATTTGCAAATCATACATTTGATAATGGGTTAATATCCAAAATATTAAATATATAAGGAACTTAATAGCAAGGAAACAACCCAATTGAAAAATGGACAAAGAACCTAAATAGACATTTCTCAAAAGAAGACATGCAGATGGCCAACAGGTATATGAAAAAATATTCAACATCACTAATCATCAAGGAAATGCAAAATAAAACCACAATGAGATGTCACTCACGCTTGTTAGAATGGCTATTACCAAAAGACAAAAGATAAGAGTTGGTCAGGATGTGCAGAAGAGGGAACACTTGTGTGCCATTGGTGGAAAGGTAAACTATTGTAGACATTTTGGAAAAACAGCTTAGAGATTACTCAAAAAGTTAAAAATAGAACTACCATATGAAATCAACCTAAGTGTCCCTCAACAGATAAATGAATAAGGAAAATGTGAGATAGATGAAAGATACAATAGATAGATAATAGATAGATAGATAGATGATAGATAGATAGACAGATAGATACACACACATAATGGAATACTATTCAGCCTTTAAAAGGAAGAAAATTCTGTCATTTACAATAACATACATGAACCTTGAGAATACTGTGCTAAGTGAAATAAGACAGGCACAGAAAGACAACAGTGTCTTGATTTTACTTATATGTGGAATTCAAAATAGTCAAGTCCCATAGAAACAGAGGGTAAAATGGTGGTTACCAGGGGCTAGGTGGTCGGGAGTAGAGAGATATTGGTGAAAAGAAACAAAATTTCTGTTAGTGGGAATAAGCCAAGAGATCTATTGTACATCACGGTGACTATAGTTAATAACAATATATTGTATACTTGGAAATTGCAAAGAGAGTAAATTTTAAGTGTTCCCACTATAATGAAAACACAAGTATGTGAGGTAATGCATATGCTAAATACCTTGATTTAGCCTTTCCACAATGTATGCATATATTACATCAAAACATCACGTCATACACCATAAATATATACAATTTCTGTCCATTTAAAAACTAAATAAAATAGTCCCAATGCATATTATTAACTAATGCAGCTAGGAAAATTAACTGTATAAAAATGTTTTGTGGGCCGTATGCGGTGGCTCACGCCTGTAATATCAGCATTTTGGGAGGTCAAGTCGGGTGGATCATCTGAGGTCAGGAGTTTGAGACCAGCCTGGCCAACATGGTGAAACCCTGTCTCTACTAAAAATACAAAAATTAGCCGGGTGTGGTGGTTCACTCCTGTAATCCCAGCTACTCGAGAGGCTGACGATTCAAGAGAATCGCTTGAATCCAGGAGGCAGAGGTTGCAGTGAGCCGAGATCACGCCATTGCACTCCAGCCTGAAAACGTTTTATGTATATCAAGCAACATTCATTTGAGAGGTAACTACTGGATAAGCAATACTGACGTAATACTATTAATAATAGCTTACATTACATATCACTTACCATGTACCAGGGGCTATTCTAAGCACTACATATTAGCCCATGTAATGATTACTTCAATCCCAAGAAGAAGGGTGCTTTTATCCTTATTTAATGGTGAGGAAAATTCAGGATTACAGAGATTAAGTAATTAGCTCAAGGTCACATAAGCAACCCAGGCAGTTGGGCTCCCAGGTCTCTGGTTTTAACCACCATGTAAGACAGAACGAAAACAAGGCACGAAACAGCATGATCATCAAAGGAAAAAGAAAGCTCACCCTGGTAGTTTCCTTCTCAAGATAGAGAAGAGGTCAGAGCGAATTTGGAATATGATTCTTTGTATCTCTGGCCATCCATGTAAAAGCTGTTTTGGAAATGAGGCGCTCACAGAGGTGCCCCACTGCTGTCAGGGACTCGAGGAGGAAAATCCCTCTGAGTTATCCCACAGATTTAGCTAGACTAAGAAGAGAAACAGCCCACTCAAGGCGGTCTCCACTGGGAGTTTCTGAATAAGGGTAGAAAGAACACCCACTTCTTAATAGAACATCAAGCCTGAAAGGACATTACCTCCAACTCCCTCCTACAGAGAATCATAGAATGAAAAGCTAAATGATAATAGGGACCTGCAGTGTAGACAGCTTCAAGAGCAATCTAACTCAGACAGTGGGATGGGGCAGAGGCTGCGCGGTGGCTGACAACAGAGGCTCAGCCGCCCCTGTCGTTGGGCTCACTCTCCGCTGGGTTGCCACAGGCCTGTTTTTTTGGCAACACTGTTGCCTATTTCCTGCTGCGATCATCTTGTCCTACATATCATAAAATGACTCCACTGAGTTCTTTCATAGAGGCTCTGCAGCTATTCTGTGAATGGGAATTGGGGCACATTGGCCATCACACGGATGCTAAAAACACAAAAAAAGAATGGATGTTTTCTCCAGCGGCACGTAGGTCCTTTATCCTAATCCACTTATAGATACCCTTGCATAGTGAAAAGAATCTCGGATTAGGCCTGGTGCACAAACTCTCAAGGTGATTTCAGACCAATTACGTAAATTACGTAGCCTTTTTGTACCTCAGTTTCATCAGCTGTAAAATGGCAATAAAATGCCCTAACTCCTGCAAAGGGCCATAAAGGTATTATGAGAACCAAATGAAATAACATGCATGAAAGCCATTTGGAAGGGACAGATGACTGTGCAAGGGCAAGGGGTTACTATTTCTCTTCACCTGTTACTACAGTGCCGCTGTAAGAAAACCCACATGCCTGCACAGGGGCCCAGCTTTGCAAACTAAGGATTGGAACAGCTCTGGCTGCCACATGAGACACCACAGATCTCACAGACTGGGTGGCTGAAAGAACAGAAATTTATTTTCTCACAGTTCTGAAGCTCGAAGTCCAAGGTCAAGGTGCTATCAAGACTGGTTTCTGGTGAGGCCTCTCTTCCTGGTTGGCAAAGAGCCACCTTCTCACTGTGTCCTCACGTGGCCTTTCCTCTGTGCTCATGCATCCCTCGTGTCTCTGCCTCTTTTTCACTTTTTTTTTTTTTTTTGAGACAAGGTCCCACTCTATCACCCAGGCTGAAGTGCAGTGCAGGCTGAGTCACAGCTCACTGCAGCCTCGACCACCTGGGCTCAAGCAATCCTCCTGCCTCAGCCTCCTGAGTAGCTGGGACTGCAGTTGCATGCCACCATGCCCTGCTAATTATTTTTTATTTTTTGTAGAAATGGGGTCTCACTATGCTGCCCAGGCTGGTCTCGAACTCCTGGGCTCAGGTGATTCTCCAATCTTGGCCTCACAAAGTGCTGGGATTACAAATGTGAGCTACCAGACCCAGCCTCTGCCTCTTCTTATAAGAACACCAGTCCCACGGGATTAGAGCCCCACCCACATAACCTCATTTAACTTTAATTACCTTTTTAAAGGCTCTGTCTCTAAATACAGTCACATTTCGTGTTATGGCTTCAGCAGATGAAGTTTAGGGGGACACAACTTAATCCCTACATGACAAACACCCAGAGGGAGGAGTCGTTCCGCTGCATCTTCTTTGCACAGTCAGATGGTCTCTGCCCTATAGGGTCTCCTGTTGTCTGTAACGAAGTGTCCTAGCTGAGTGCCAGGCTGAGATTTTATTTTATTTTATTTATTTTATTTTATTTTTTAATTTTTATTTTTCTTAGAGACAGGGTGTCAATCTTGTCCCAGGCTGGAGTACAATGGCGCCATCATAACTCCCTGCAGCCTCAAATTCCTGGGCTCAAGAAATCCTCCTGGTCGGCCTCCCACGTAGCTGGGACTACTAATGTGCGCCACCAAGGCTGGCTAATTGTTTTTATTTTTCCATAGAGACAGAGTCTCACTATGTTGCCCAAGATAATCCTGAACTCCTGGGCTCAAGCAATCCTCCTGCCTCAGCCTCCCAAAATGCTGGGAGTACAGGCATGAGGCACTATGCTGGGCTGGGATTCTATTTTGACTGTTTCTGGAACTGGAGAGCTGGCTGTCACTTCAGGTATCCATTTACATAAATTAATATGAGGGAGGGTGCTCTACTTTTTAAAAAATTTTTTAAATTTCCGTAGGTTTTTTAAATTTCTGTAGGTTTTGGGGGAACAGGTGGTAGGTTTTGGGGGAACAGGTTCCATGAGTAAGTTCTTTAGTGGTGATTTGTGAGATTTTGGTGCAACCATCACCCAAGCAGTACACACTGAACCCAGTTGGTAGTCTTTTATCCCTTATCCCCTTCCCACCATTTCCACCTGAGTCCCCAAAGTTCACTGTGTCATTCTTATGCCTTTGTGTCCTCATAGCTTAACTCCCACTTATGAGTGAGAACATATGATGTTTGGTTTTCCATTCCTGAGTTACTTCACTTAGAATAATAGTCTACAGTCCCATTCAGGTTGCTGCAAATACCATTAATTCATTCCTTTTTATGGCTGAGTAGTATTCCATCTCATATACATACATATATATATATATTCCATCATTTATGTGTGTATATATATGTATATATATATACACTATCATATACTATACCAGGATAAATTTCATGGTTGGCTTGGAGCCCTGTGCAGGGAATGGTTAAAGGAGCAAGCTACAGGTGGGCTTAGAACCCATTACTCCTGGTACTTCCTGGATCAGAAATGTGGGCACACTCAAAGATCAGCACCTCCAGCATGGGAAGTTTTAAGCATGAAGGCTTCTTCCAGTGGGTTCATGACCAAAACAAAGAAGAGATGAACAGCATGGGTGTAGAGAAGTAACTGTTTGAATAGGTGAATGCCCCAGATTTCAAGGGATAGATGGGAGAGGAGGAGGAGGGACAGAGATTGTCTTTACAAGGGCATGAGCAAGAATACTTAAATATCAATATTTATATGACTTGTCTCCACAAGCTGGTGAGGCATGGGGCATTCAGGTTGTTACATGCTCATGATGTTAGATCTCAGGAAACAGATGGAAGAGGGGAAGGAGGAGAAGCAGAGAGGAGAAATCTCTGAAGGTGATTGGGGCTTATCTCCCCAGTCTAGGTAAAGATGAATCTTGCCTGTATTGATAGACATAGATTTGCAGTGGACTCTACTGGCCCCGTATATCCTGGGACCGGACACCTTAATCAAGGGGCACTAGGGAATCTGCCAGTTCAAGGGTTGTAGCCAAATAAGGGATCCAGGATTTCAGGGCTCTCATCTCCCCTTAAACAAGGTTAACAGAGTCAGAACACCTATTCTGATCTTGGCCTTTTAAATATGACCACAGAAGTACATACTTGCTCTACCTGCTATACCAAGGATGTACAGCACAAGCTGCTGTACCTATGGCCCAAATAGACGCCACAGTGTAGAGATACCCTTGAACTTTGCTAATGCCTTAATGAGGGTAATGGTTTCCTTGGATGACTCACCTGTTCATGCGAACACCACCTGAACAAAGCCCATAGGCTCAGCGCAGAGGCTGAGTGGCAATAGCCGAGTAATCTAGGTGTCCACGACGGAGCCTCAGGAACACAACTGTCATAGGCTCAGCATCTCCCTGGGCATGGCTCTGTCACCAAAGGAGACAGCCGGAATGTGCAATGACTTAATTAGAATCCCGCACTCCAGCCAACAGGGGCAGGTGGGCGACATGTTTGGAAACTGGCCTTGGGAAATGCCAGTGAGAATAGCATCCATCTCCAGTCTGCTGGAAGATCTCAGGCAGGCAGGGAGGCTGGACCCTGAAGGAAGCTCAGAATTTCAGAAGAAAAGAATCTTCATTAAGATCTCATGCTCACAATCTCTGAATGAGCTGAATTTTATTTCAAGAACACATTTTCCCCCAGCTCTGAAATAAGTGTGAACCGAACTGTGAAAAACAGACCTTGACCATATTGTTGTCACTACCAATTCACAGCAACAATCTTCAGTTTTGAATTATCACCCTCTATTTCTTTTTTGCATTGAAGGATTTGGAGATTACAGAAAAAAAAAAATCTCTAGCCAAGATGACTCAAAAAATTTCCATTTTAAAAATCTTGATCATTCTCATCCCCGCCTGCGGATCTGCGGCGTGTCACACTCTCCCATCAACGGTGCTCACTGGTACATGCCTAATGAGAGGAGGCTCTCCCCTGGGCTTCTGGAGAGGTCTCTACAACATAACTATGCCCTACATAATGAGAGAGAACTACCTGGGGAATTCCAGTCCTTAGCAAACCTCAAGTACAAACCAAGCTTGTTCTTTTCCATCATGTTCTAAGTCAATCTGAATGCATTATAAACCACAGAGTCGCAAATTGTATTTGATTATTTATAACCATAAAATAAATGGAATAATGTAGGTCTTGTGAATTTTTTCAATGACGGATAAGGCAAGGAACAGAAAATTCCCCAGTGGGGCTAAATGATTAATGCATGATGAATTCATAACATCCTTGCATTTGACAATCTTTCTTGAAGAAGTTGAAATTAGTTTCCAAGGTGCAATACGTACAGTTTTCCGAAACTTTAAAGTTTTTCTAGCCCTGAGCTCTCAAATAAACCACAGGAGTTCAGAGAAAGATACAAATTTTGAAGAAGAAGACATATTTCTTTACTCTGAACAACTCATCTTCTCATGGCAAAGGCCACAAAATAGCATCCTCTCACCTGCTTCTAATTTGGTATAAAGGCAAAAAATATAATATGCCTAGGTATTTACTTCGAAAATCATGTTGTAAGAATATTTTGAGATGAAAGCTAGTCTTATGGGTTACTATCTGTCATTGGCTTCCCATGATTAAAGGTAGGGTACCTATGCAACTGGACAGACCACATCAAAGACTTCATTAGGCCTGCAGGTACAGTGTCATGTGGTGCTCTGAAGTTAATATACTTTCATTTGATTAAAGTCCAGACTCGTGCCAAAATAGCAATGTGGAGGCAGCAATGCTGTTGTCTGTTCCCTCCCCTTGGATATCTCTCTTTTGTGAAGCTTCTGATAACTGGACAACAAACTCTTTGTGGTGGTGGTGGTGGTGTCATTGTTACAGCCAGCTTGTGTTAACTATATGCTCTGCACTGTGCCCAAACTTTCATACATTTTATCTCATTTACTCATCACATTGAGACTGTAAGATGGACTTTAATGAGAAGGAAGTAGGTGCATGTACCACCGAAAGGAAGGGCCATAGCCAGGGGGTGAAGCATGGAGTGTGAAGCCCAGGCTAGAAAGAAAGCTAGACTGCCTTATTTTTTTCTTTTTCTTTTTCTTTTTCTTTTTTTTTTTGTCACCTAAGCTAGAGTGCAATGGCATTATCTTGGCTCACTGCAACCTCCGCCTCCCAGGTTCAGGTGATTCTCCTGCCTCAGCCTCCTGAGTAGCTGGGATTGCAGGCGCCCACCACCATGCCTGGCTAATTTTTGTATTTTTAGTAGAGAGGGGATTTCACCATGTTGGCCAGGCTGGTCTTGAACTCCTGACCTCAGGTGATCCACCTGCCTCAGCCTCCCCAAAGTGTTGTGATTACTGGTGTAAGCCACTGAGCCCAGCCTAGACTGCCTTTCCGTGCCAACTTTCTACTGTCCACTTCAGCGAGTGGGGAAGAAACCCAGATCAGATTTGCCTGTAGAGTCATTCAAGTCCATGGCCTCAAAGGCCCTCTCTTCAGCACAGAGACATGCAAAAAATATGTTGACCTGAGAAATGGTAGCTGCTATCATTTAGAGTGAAATCTAAGGGGAAAAAAATAGCTGGCTTGTTTCTTTCTGTTCCTAAACCTCAACATCCTGACAAAGCAGTCTAAAGGAGTTCAAGCCCTTCCCTACCCGGCTAAAGCATTCATAATCCTATCCTATTCCCCTAAGGGTTACAACAACCAAGATCTTACATTCTAACAGAAGGGAAGAGGGAAACAGTACATACAAGAAGCCTCCACCCCCACAGTGCAAGAATCCTTTTCAAGAACACCTGCACTTCCATGGGTGGACATGGAAGCTGTAAGTAATTGCCTATAAAGCAAACATTAAGGCTGTGAGCCCTGCTAACACTTCCCTCTCACCTGTGCAAATGGGTTACACATAGGATGCACAAAACTATTCCATCAAGAGAAATCTGTTCCATCAGCCATACGCGCAGAGCCCTGCACACCATCTCCCCTGAGCAGGGTAAATGACAATAACTACCCTCACCTCCAGACGAGAATGTGTTAGAAACCCAGGACCTCTATTATACCTAGAATTAGGAACAGAATATCCAATGGGCCTACACAAGCAGCTGTGCGTTCTGAACTCAGACAGCAAATTGACATGAAGCTGCTGCTGAAACAAGCACGTTTGCCACAGTGCTGTGTGTACAATACCCTTTCTAAGTAGTAGCAAAACTCTGTGGTTTCACAATCAGATTGGCACCATTTGTACCCCATCTGTATGCTCCTGTTTTATGGCATTCTCTGACATTATCCAAAGTGAACTGTCCACATTTTAATGTATTTTCATATGCTTTATTTTCCAGAGTTGGGACAAGAAGTAACTTTTGCCTAATCCAAAATTCAGTTGGCAGGTATCCAAACACCCAAGTACTTTCCTCTGGCCACATTTTGTGTGGTAGGAAGACAGAAAGGTATACAAAAAGCAGCCAGGAGGCTGCAGGGATGCTGATGTCTCATAAATTTAGACTTTTTTCTCCTTTATTGCTAACTTTCAGAAGTAATTAGGGCGCTCATTTCTAAGCTAATGCCTTCTAATGGTCACTAAATTCTGGACAAACTGCAGAGTAGCATGCTTTTGAAACTAGAATTAATTGTTTAAAAGACATTATTGGGATTAGTCTGGTAAACGTAGAAAGAAAAAAAGACCTTTTACTGAGACATTAAAAATAATGAAGTTTCCTCCAGTCCCAAATCTAATACATTTTGTGGGTTTCTTTTTTTCTTTTTGTTTTCTTTTTTTTTTTCTTCCTGGAAGTAATCGGCCAGGGAATGAAGCAACACCAGAGACCTCTCCACCTGTTTATGGGCGTTCAGTGATGTTTCCTACCGTCATATCAGATCAGTCCTACTAAGAAAGAGAAGACACATAGCTAAGAGTGCCACGCTGCAATTATTTTTCTCTTTTATTTCAAAAAACATCCATCTAATCACTGCTGTGCTCAGAGTTCTTGAGAAAGCTGTACAAGGTACAAAGGGCAGGAAGTGACAGTCCCCTGAGGCTCACAGTCTATTGAAGGACAAAGGCATATAAATAGCAAGGGACGCCAAGGCATACTCTATAATAGAAGCATGGCTAAGATTCTATAAGAGTCAATAAAGTGAGGGAATTTTGAATGGAAAAAAAAAAACTATGAAGGCTTAAAACCTTTAAGTGCATTTAGGCCCCCAGTAGTTCAGTAAAGAAAGGAAGGGATTATGCCAGGCACGAGGACAGTGAGAGTGAAGCCACAAATGTAGAAAAGTCAGCATGGAGCACAGGGTGTGGGAATGAGAGAGGGGCAACATCATGCAATACAAGGTTAGACTGTGGCTGTGCCAAAGAAAGTTCCAAATGCTACATAAAGAGTTGGGACATTGGACATTGGTATATAGACAATGGTGAATGGTTTTGAGTAGGAAACTACCATGAAGTGATGAGTTAAAGTTGGTATGTTGAGTTTCTTTATTTGCCCTGGGAATGATAAGGCAGGTATAATTGAAGCATGATGAGGAAAAGGGAGGAAGAACCACTGGGAGAAAAAGACAGAAAGGCAGAGCTAGGATCACCAGTCACACACATTTCTGCTTTGCCATCTTGGTTGGAGCAAGCCTGTTCATTCTCCTTTATCTCTTTTCTTGTTTCCTCTTTATTGTTAAGTGTTGGCTTTCTCATCTCTTTAACATCATTACAATATTTAAACATCACTTCAAAATTGAGTCACCAGACCTGACTTCCATCGTAAGCTTTCATCCCAAACTTTTGCATGCCTGCTTGCCATGTGAAGAGGGATGTTCTATTGATCCTCAAACTCGACAGACAAATTCAATTAATCTTCCACTAGATCCCTGATTTTCTTCCATCTTCTCATCATTTAACATTTAACATTTATCACCACCTCTATCCTCCAAATCACCCAGGGTACAATTACAAAGTTATTCTAGACTGTGCTTTCTCTCAACTCATCAACATAAAATATGTTGTCTAATCCTACTACAAAACCTCTTTTAATATCTATACATCTATCTGGTTCATTTCATCTCTTCTGGCCTAGATCGATTTCAAGTCTACCTGCATTTTTTACCCCCTAGACTCTCAGAATAGTTTCTTACTTGGTTTCCTTGTCTCCAGTCTCTTCCCTCACTAATCTCTCTCTCACTACACAGCCTAAAACACAGATCAGATGGTGTAAGGCTCTTCCTCACAAGCCTCAGATGTCTTCCCATTGTCTACGCAATGAAGGCAACCACCTGAGTGAGTAGAGTCCAAGTCTTGAATGACTGGCCAAAACCTCCAACCAATCTCTCCATGCTTTCTGGATCCCCCATCCCCCAAACACACTATTCAACTCAATGTCTTCCCTCCACCTTCATCTTTCTTTCCAAGTTTGCCTATTGAAATTCTATGTGTTTTTCAAGCCCTAGTTCAGATATTGCCTCTTCCACAAAACCTTTCTGTCTTCCCCAGTCCCAGACCAATCAATCACTACTTTCTCTTTGCATATACACAATTATCCAATAGTATTATTTCTGTCTGTTATTTACCATTTTCTACATGTTTTCTCTTCTCAATTATAAATTCCTTGAGTGCAGGAGACATGTCACATTCATCAATATATTCCGTGATAACTGGAACAGCGTTTTGCAAGTAATAGGCTCTGAAAGAATAAATGCCAGTTTGGTTTATTTTTAAATTTGTTCCCAAGCATTAAAATTTCTAGGATTGTAGGTTTCCTGATGGAGATTCAGATCCACCTATCAAAAGGGAAAGTGTTTGCTGAGTAATTTCAGCCTTAAATTTCCAATGGTTAGTCAAATATATATGAAGTCCTAACTATTCATTTCATTAATAGTTTATTTAGTTACTCACTAAAAAATTTACTAAACATTTACTTTGCTCTTAGTACTGTTCTAGATGCTGTAGATCAGGTGATGAATAAGACTAGTGTGGTTCAACTTCCTCTAGTTTTCATTCTAATGAGGAAATCGATTTTTTTAGTAATACATTAAAACAAGTTTATATAGAAATACAAGGTGGAGGCTGGGCATGGTGGCTCACGCCTGTAATCCCAGCACTTTGGGAAGCTGAGGCAGGTGGATCACCTGAGGTCAGGAGTTCGAGACCAGCCTGGCCAACATGGTGAAAACTCGTCTCTACTAAAAATATAAAAATTTGCTGAGCGTGGTGGTGTGCACCTGTAATCCCAGCTACTTGGGAAGTTGAGGCACAAGAATCACTTGAAATGGGGAGGCAGAGGTTGCAGTGACCTGAGATTGCACCATCTCACTCCAGCCTGGGTGACAAGAGCCAAACTCCATCTCAAAAAAAAAAAAAAAAAAGAAAAGAAAAGAAATACAAGGTGGACAATAAAACAGAATAATAAGACAGAGAGTTACTTGAGTGGTCAGGGAAAGGCTCTATAAGGAGATGACATTTCAGCTGATAGGCTATTCCATCATTCTATAAAGCCAGGTGTTTTTGGGTAATAGGGATATTGCATGATAGAACTAGTGACTCCCTCGTGATGGGCAACATGGATCACGTGGTCACCTGCTGTTTGGGATCAAGCATTCAACCTATACCAGATCCCAGGGACATCAGTCTTCTCCTCTTCTTCCTTCTCTTCCTCATCCTCCTTCTTCTTCTTTGTCTCTAATGAGTTCCTGGGTCACAAGCAGTGGTGTATGGTAGGCTATGATGACGCTTCACTCTTCAAGATGGAAAGCCTGCCACCAGATTACTACTGTCTACTCACACCCGCCCCAGGGATATAATATGATATCAAAATTTCAAGACTGCTCACTGCTGCTGATTAGGCTCCTGAGATGGCAGCATCCAGATGAACTTTACTGACTAAAAGTCCAAGCTGTTGAAGCTATCCTCAGCCTCCATCTTCCCCACCATGCTTCCTTTGGTCAAGAGCCCATGAAGGACCCTGAAATACTTGGACAATGAGGTTTAACTAATAATTACAATGATGCTCTTCTCAACAACCTAATTACTGAGGCATATTTCTGTCGTGGAATCCTTTTGGTGAGCATTCATATCAGGAGCAAATATCTCACTCTGGACCCATTCCAATAAGTCCATCTACATGTTTCCCTTCAAATTTCATTGTCAACAGTCCTGTAATATTTTTCTTTCCACGTCTCCAACCACATCATGAACCACTGCACATACCACACCATGCCACACCATGAACCACTGCACACGCCCTGAAATAGATTCTTATCTCAGGTTATCTCTTCTTCCTGACAGTGTAGTTATGAGATCTTCTACCCAAAGTTATTTGTACTGGAAAGATGTTCTTTTTCCACTCCCCTTAGGACCACCTGTGATAAATGCAGCTGTAATAACACAGCAGTCCATTTCCAGGGGGACCAGCACACTCATACTAAGCAGAGCCATCTGTAAACCAGGCTTTAAAATTGTTCCTCTGTAGCCATCTTTTCATAGGGACCTCCAATGAGGTATTATGGCAGATTAAACAGGGGGTTGCAGTGAGGCAGGAATAGCCATACTGGGGATGTGAGCTGTGTGCTTATGGAATTGCCTTGTGCTTTCGCAACCTGCTTGGTCTCTGTCTCATAAACCCTATTTTCATATGATGAAGACATGCTGGACATATCAGATTTTATGGCAATGGCAATCTGACAATCCTTACTCATGATGGGCAACATGAATCACATGGTCTCCTACTCTTTGTGATCAGGCATTCAATCTATACCAGATCCCAGCATTCAAACAAAACAAAACAAAACAAAAACAAACTGTTTCTTAAAAGGAGCATGAGTCCTTTGGGCCATTACTAAGTAAAATAAGAATAAATATTTATTAAAGAAGGTAAGATTTCCCTTCAAAATTCTTGTGATTTCCCATTTGATGGCACCAGAATTTCATGTATTCTCATTTTCCATGTGGTATTCCCATTTTCCAAGACACTTAAAGCACCAGAATTCTGCTTGGCCATGAGGACCAAGTAGTAAAATGGCTTGTCCCCCAGATTCCATTGGCCAACCTCCTGCTCTAGTCCCTACTCAAGCCTTTAAGTTCACCTTGTAAGTGGGTTAGAATGGAACACACAAGTATTTTATGTACAGTAGACCCGTACTTATTCATGGTTTTGCTTTCTGTGATTTCAGTTACCCACAGTCAACTATGGTCAGAAAATATTAAATGAAAAATTCCAGAAATAAATAATTCATGAGTTCTAAATTGTGTGCCATTCTAAGAAGCATGATGACATCTTGGGCTGTCCTCCTCCACCACACCCAGGACACGAATCCTTCCTTCTCCCAGCATCTCCATGCTGTCTACACTACCTACGCATGAATCACTTAAAAGCTGTCTCGGTTATCAGATCAACTGTCGTGGTATCGCGGTGCTGTGTTCAAGTAATCCTTATTTTACTTAATAAAATGCTGGAAATTCAGATATGCCAAAGAGAAGCTATAAAGTGCTTCCCTTAAGTGAAAGAATGAAAGTTCTTGACTTGAGGAGGAAAGAAAGAAAATCACACGCTGAGGTTGCTAAGATCTATAGTAAGAATAAGTCTTCTGTCTGTGGAATTGTGAAGAAGGAAATAGAAATTTGTACCAGTTTTGCTGTCACACCTCGAACCTGCAAAAGTTACAGTCACAGTGCATGAAAAGTGCTTAGTTAAGATGGAAAAGGTGTAAAATTTGTGGGTGGAAGACACGAACAGAAAGGCGTTCCACCTGATGGCAGTCTGGTTCAGTATTATCCAGGACTTCAGGCATCCACTGAGGGTCTTGGAATATATTTTTTATGGGCAAGGGGAGACTGCTAAAATACCTCCAAAATCTGGAGAGACCGCCTCTTAGTGGTATGGAACGCAAACGTACGCTGTTTTGTCAGGTGCAGTCCCCATAATGTTGCTAAGGTAGCTGTGCCCTATATTTTCATGGAAATTATGGTACAGCCTCTGGCTTGTACATGTCTTGTTGATGCATCTAGATCTGCTACTTTCACTGCAGCAAAACACTACAGACTTACTGAACCAGCATGATGCTGTGTGGGATAGAGAGAAGATCAATGTCTCTGGCCCATATTGTAGCCCACAGTTAGAGGTAAAGTAATAACTTCTGACAAATCTGTAATCCTTTCCAGGTGAAAGCAAATGAATTCTAGTGTTCTTTGTTTAATGAGAATAAGGAAAAGTATTTTTTTACTTCATACTATATACCAGGTGCCAGGGATGCACTAATTTGCTTTAGTAAGGAAATCACATCTGAAATAGCAACTAAAATGAAAGTCACTATTTGATTAATCAAACAGTAATATATTATGCTCCAAGACCCCTCAACAAGTCACAGTGGAACATGAAACTAGAATGTTATAAAAATCACTATGCCCGTGCATTTTCAAGTCTCTAATTATGCAAGATCGCTTTTGTAATACTATTTTGGTAAAGAGGTAAAGAGAGAGATATCCAGGGACATTCACTTGGTCTTGGTCTTCCCTTCACAAATCTGGGAGCTGGTGTGCATGGATTCTGTCCGTTGTCAATGTTACCTATTTTAACATGATATGTTTAGACTGGGGAAAACACAATGGGATAGGTCTAAGATTCCACTGGGTATAACAAGGCAGACTTGTGTCAAAACTCAATTTACACTCTCACCTGACTTAATGCTTTTTATCGTCCTTTGATAGCTTCTTATTTTCCTTCAGCATCTCTAATTGTCAGAGTATGGAGTCTATGAGGGTTTTGGTTGGTGTTCAGCTCTCCCTCTTCTCTTTTCTTTTCTTTTTTTTTTTTTTTTTTTTTTTTTGGAGACAGTGTCTCATTCTGTTGCCCAGGCTGGAGTGCAGTGGCGCGACCTTGGCTTACTGCAACCTCTGCCTCCTGGGTTCAAGCAATTCTCGTGCCTCAGCCTCCTTAGTAGCTGGGACTATAGGCACATGCCACCACACCTGGCTAATTTTTGTATTTTTAGTAGATACAGAGTTTCACCATGTTGGCCAGGCTGGTCTCAAATTCCTGACCTCAGGTGATGGGCCTGCCTCAGCCTCCCAAAGTGCTGGGATTACAGTCGTGAGCCACCGTGCCTGGTCCCCTCTTCTCTTTTCCATGTATACTTTCTCATTACGTTATCTTACCCAATCCATGACTCTCAATGACTCTCAATAACATATATAGATATATATATATATATATATATCTCACATATACACACATATATATGTGTGTATGTGTATATGCACTTACATGCCTGAACTTCTCCTTGAGCTCATATATTCTCCTGGCTACTAATCATCTCCATTTGGATGTTAATAAGCATGTTAAACTAATAAAACAGAACAGTTCATTTTTGTTCTCCACTCAGCAAACCTGTTCTTTCCCAAGCAAGACTTCCACCATCTACCTAGTTTCTCAGACTAGAAATCTTGATTTTTATCCTTTATTCCACTCCTGTGTTGACATTTAATTCATCCATAAGTTCTATAACAAAAGTAGAACACAAGTTTTACCTACAAAGTGTACCCCAAATTACCCCAAATTTGATTACATTCCACAGTCACCACTCCCATGACACTTGTCTATACCACTATCATCTCTTCTTTGACTAACATAATAGGCTCATAAACAGTTTTCAGTTTCCACCAATTTTGTCATTACTCTACCCAGAATCAAAGGTAATTTTTCTAAACATAAATCAAATCATGTCACTCCTGTGCATAAAATTCTCAAATGGCTTTTTACTTCAACCAGAATGAAATCCAAACTCTTTATTTTAGCCTATAAGATTCTCCTGGCTCCTGGCTGATTCTGGTATCAATTATTTCTGTTTTCCACCATCTTCAATATGCTGCAATCTACACTGGCCTCATTTTTCTTCCTGAAGACTATGACGCGTTTGTTTCATCTCAGGATCCTGTTTTCTTTGTTTGGAACTCTCTTCCATGACTGTCTCTTCTTCTTCATAATTCGGGCCACTGGATTCGGGACTCAACAGCTGCCTTTAAGTCACTCTTCACTATCTTCCTTCTTTTGTCCTTTTTAGAGCATCTGTTAGGCCTGAAAATAATTTTTTGTTTGTTTATTACCTCTCTCCCCTACTATAAGCTTCACAAGTACTCCATCTTGCTCAGCAGTATATTTTCTGCATTTAGAACAATGCTTATCAGACAGTAGTTGGTCAATAAATATTCATCAGCTGAATTATTGACCCTCTACAATTCTTCCTTTTGCTTGGTGGACTGCAGTATTACTTCGAGCACCAGAAATTAGTGTTAGCTCAACCAAAGGTCTAATGACCAATAGAATAGTTGGGTATTTCCATTGCTTCAATGCGTGGTTAGTCTAATTTAAAGTCTTGTGCTTCCTTGAGGAAAGCGAGAAGGATATTTTATTGTCCCTACTTGTGATTGTATTGCAGGGTCTTCAAGGATTCTGCCTTTTCCCTTCACTTAAAGGTTTCCAGAATGAGCACAGTTCTGGGAATAGGATGAGGAGCTTTTACATCTCTCAATGTGGTTCAATAGGCCTCTCTCCATGAATCCTAAAGTTCTGTTTTTACTCAACAGAAATAGAATTTCTAATATAAAAGAGGACTTAAAGGAATCTCTCTCTCTTTCCCCTCTCCCACCTCAGTCTTAGGATCCATCCTCAATTAACAACTGTCGCACATCCCAGACAGGACCTATAGCCTATCATGCTCACCCTCCCCTCTTCACCTCTGACCTTTATCCACTGCTGGTCGGTCTCTTCCACTCTAGAATCCTTCCAGCCACACTGAAATGAGGGATGGTATTTTCACTTCAGGGCTCACAGAAGAGGGACACTGATATGTTTTTCAAAGTTGATAGTACCGTTTCAACAGCGTGTTTCTTAAGTCCTTAATGAATGAAGACCTTCTAAACCCTCACAGAGGAGAAGAAAAGTATAAGACAAATTACAAGATAAATTTACTCCAGCATTTCTAACTCCGAAGAATTTGAACTCCCCACTTTTTATTTTACCAATATATGTCCCTCTCAACTTCATTTAACATAGTCCCCTGTTGAATCTAATTGAAAAAGCAATTAAGTCACCACGAGTGCTTAAATTAGCTCACTACAGAAAGCACAGTCTTACCCCTCACTAAGCTCATACAGTGGTGAGTGCTTACCCAAGTAGAAAGGGAGATTCAGATTCTAGGCAGGTACAAAATGACAAAGATAAACTATGCAGTTTTTGGATTTTGTGTGAATTGCAGTGAAAAGCTAATGGTATATTTTAAACAGGGGTGGGGAGAAAATATGTACTATGTGGAATATGGATTATTGAGGGAAAAGGGTAAAAGCAGGAAGCTAGTTGTGGGGGAAATGGCAGCTGTCCGGGTGAGAAAGGATGGTGGCTTGTCTAGGTGAGAAATGATGGTGGCTTGGTCTAAGAAGATAGCCAATGAGGTGGTGGAAAGAGGTAAGACTAGAAATATATTTTGGTCATAGAGCTGCCTGGACCTGTTCTTTGAAGAAAGGCAGGTAATAAAGAGAGAAAGATCAAGAACAATGCCTCGATTTTTGGCATAGTGCCAGTAATCAAGGCAGCAAACACTTGTGCATTATGGGAAGTGAAAACAGCATTCCGACTCTGCCTGGAAGCTTCCAATCACCTCATGTCTCTCAACAGACACATGTACACAACTATCAAAACATGGTCAATTCCAAGTAGTGACTGAGGTCATCACAGATACAAGAAAAGAGTTTTCTGTTAGAGTGGGGAAGGGCTTCACAGAAGAGCTGGAACCAGGAGCGGAAAGAGCAGGACTCCAACTAGGAAGGAAGGTGAATAGGTATCCAGCCTCAGGGAGGAGGCGACCTATACAGGGCCAGTGCACCCAGCTGTGCACTGCACAACTCCACGGGGTGCCATTCCCATGAGCTGTGTGTGAGTTCAGGCCTGGAAAATGCCAGGCGCAGTGTTGGGATGGTAAATAAACCAGAGTCGTCAAATCAAAAACAGAGTTAAAGAGTTTGGTGGAGTTAGAAAGATAAATAATTCCAGAATACAATCATTACAGCATTCATTTTTAGGCATATTTGAATGATCCTTACTCCACAGAATCCAACATGCATGGGAAACAGTAGGCATTCTAAGTTTCCCAACTGCCCTGTTAACTAATTATCAAATATTAGCTTATCCAAGCTCCAGTGGCAGAGGAGCCATAACATTTTTTACGAGAAGCTTTTCTTTCATCCGTTAGACAGATGAATCCTCTAGTTCTCGTTCCAAGAAAGCACTTTAACTGCGGAGACTAGACTTGGTTTCATCAATAAATGAGCTGTTAAAATTGATTTCTCCTCATTGACAGGCACTTCATTCACAAATATACTCTGCCACATGGAGCCCATTTTAGCCCACAATCTGGGTTGTTCCAAACGGAGCTCTTTCATTGCAAGCGTGCCTTTCAGAATGCTTATTGGTGTTGTCACTGTGTAAAATCCTATTTTTCCACATATTCACAGTACCTCCAACTTGAATGTCAGTCAGGATTTCAGGCCTTTTTCATCTTTAGAAACAATACTTTTGTATATAGAAAGCATTTTATTCCTGTCACGCCCCCCAGTGAACTATTTGGGAAGGATAAATACTACTTAAGGAAAGATGGCTTGTGATTGCCTTTTCTGAGTCTCACAGTAAAATTATTCCACATGGTACATGGGCAAGGGAACTTTTACTGTATCACTGCCATTTTCAGAGAAATTAAAACAACAACAACAACAACAACAAAACTCGACCAGAATACCATTGGTCATATTTTTGGAAATCAGGAAATTGTACAAAAACATTGCTTTAGAAAAATATGTTGTGTGGCAAATTATATCTTCCTTGTTTGACAGACAAGCAATAACAATAAATTAACAAGTTAGCACGGGGCTGGGAGACCTCTAGAGTGGCAGACGCCTTGTGGACAATGCTTCTATGTCTCCATTTTTTCCTATTTATTTTGTTTCATTCAGAGACTCAAAGAGGCAACATGTAACAACGCACACAGTGGTGAGCACATTTAAAAAGATATCTGGAATCAACACATTGTGAAATAAATATAATTGTGGATAGTGTTCTGAAACTCCCTGACAAGAATGACTTAAATTACTCAGTCAAGACCGTTAAAGCTTTTTCATGAGGGCAGGACCCCGGACTCTGCAAACTCCCTCCTGCCATAGCAAACGGTTCGAGCTGATGGTTCCCCCTGACAGTCAGAGGTGGTCACTCCCTTTGCTCTACTTCCACACGCAGAAAGCGTTCCCTATTTGTCTGTGGCGAGTTCCATATGTTTCTTGTGGCATCTGCTAGCATTTCCACTTAAAATTAAAAAGATTGTTTTAATTTCCAACCATACCTGTTCCCATTTGAGGATGTAAGCCATTTTGCAATGCTTTGTCCTTGAAGATTGTGATTTGTTTTGGTTCCCTGTGCAATATCTTGTGTTTTTCTTTAATGCCTTTTTTGAAGAAATATTTGAAAACAATTAGGGGAGGAGGAGCAGCTGCAGCTCAAACACTGTGGTAGATGTCAGACAATGCAACGCGCTTTTATTCTTCACCTTTTGCTTTTTGTCAAACTTTGCAGTAAGGAAGGAAGGGCAGCTTTTGTTCCTTAGACAATCAGAAGGAAAGAAAAAATTGATTATTCCTTGCAGATTACGGGTGGTCAACAATTATGTAAAAATGGGACAAACATTTGGAAGGGCCAAACTATTCTATCAGCGCAGCTGCACAATGACAACCATATGCTCTGGCCTGAGGGGTTAACTATTACATTGAAACTGATTAGAGTAGTTTATCTTCCTGGGAAACAACTCCATTTAGACTGATCAAGACCAGCATTAGGTGAACACCGATGGGTTAAGATTTTGCTTTACTTCCCTCCAACTGCTTTTAGAATAATATCCTGGTTAAAACAATTAACGATTCAATCAGACCTAAATTCACATAGTAACCTTAAGCAAGTGTCTTAATAGCATGAGTTCTAGGTGGCTGTGAGGAATCAGAGAAAGTCAGAAGGCAGGAAACTGTCCATGAAAGGTTTCCATCTCCCTGCTCCACCATGGTAGAGACACAGAGTCCTTGGTACATTAGACTAATGGTTCTCAATGGATGCGAGAGATTAACAGTTATCTAGACAGGTTTTTCAGATACCTACCAGGCCCCTGTACTTACTGTTTTCAATGCCAATATGTCTTTTTGTATAATGAAGCTAATATGTGTGTGTGTGTCCAGACCAGTTTTATTTTTTTCTCCATAATTGCAAAGTACATGGGCGGGCCCAAACAAAAAGCAGCTTCTGTTCTCATCGATTGATTAACTGACTCATCCATTCATTCCGTGATATACCTTCAGACATTGTTGTAAGTATTGGGATATAGTGGTAAGCAAGATATATAAAGGCATTAAATAAATGATATGTATGTAGGTTTATCTTGAACCTAATCTAGGACATCAAGAAAGATGGCAACAATCTCTAAAATAATCAGTGTCATATGGAAATGGTAAAATGATGATCATGTTTATCATTAATAATAACACCTTATGCTTGTGTACAATTTAATGTTTATAAGATTTCAATTGTTTTGAACTATGATCATGGGGGAGGCCACCTGCCTACATTATATGCAAGAGCATATAATGACTCCCATGGCTAATTCTTATATGTATATATGTGTGATAGTCCTGTGGAAATTACCAGTCTCATGAAGGCAGGTACCGTGTCTTTCATTTTTTCATCTTTCCTAGGGATGTGCTCCGTTCAAAGCAAGCACTAAAATACTGCCCCTGGATATCGTTTGGATATTTGTTCCCTTCAAATTGTATGTTGAAATTTGATCCCTAGTGTTGGAAGTGGGGCCTGGTGGGAGGTGTTTGTGTTATGGGGGTGGGTCACTCATGAATGGCTTGTTGCCATCTCTGCTTTATGAGTTCCCATGAGAACTGATTGTTAAAAAGGGCCTGGCACCTCCTCCTTTTTCTTTTTCTCCTCTCTTGCTATGTGACACCTGCTCCCCCTTCACCTTCCACCATGGTTAGAAGATCCCTGAGGCCCTCACTAGTAGCAGATGCTGGCACCATGCTTCTGGTACCGCCTGCAGAACTGTGAGCCTAATAAACCTCTTTCCTTTATAAGTTATCCAGCCTGAGATACTCTTTTATAGCAAGCTTATCTAACCCACACCCCACAGGCCACAGGCAACCCAGAATGGCTTTGAATATGGCCCAACACAAATTTGTAAATTTTCTTAAAACATTATGAGATTTTTTTGTAATTTTTTTTTTAGCTCATCAGCTATCATTAATTTTAGTGTATTTTATGTATGGCCCAAGATAATTCTTCTTCCAATGTAGCCCAGGGAAGCCAAAAGATTGAACACCCCTGTTTTATAGCAACACAAAACAGACTAAGACATCCACCATTTATATAGGCCTTAATAGTTTTCAAATACTTTTAACAGATTATCTATTTTTATTTTTATATCTTGTGTGTGGATTTTTAATTTTTTTCTTCTTTTTTATTTTTTTCTTTTCACTTTTTTGTTTATGAATTTTAAAGATGAGAAATGAGAAGTCCAAAGAAGATACATTATTTATTTACTCAGGATCACATAATTAGCTAGGAAAAAGCCCTATCTCTTTTTTATTTTTATTTATCTATTTTTGGTCTAATGTCTATTTTCACTGTTGTACATGTATGTCAGATTTTTCAGGCATAGGATATGTCAGATATATATCAAATATCTATTTATATACTGTGAAGAATAAACTCATTTTGGGGAATTAGGCATGAAAACAGAGAAAATGAGTTGGCTTGATGCACATATCAAGCTGCTTCTCATTGGGCAACCAAGATGGTTGACAATTACGGGAGAAGAGGCAGAGATCTGACTGCACAAGAGCTGTAAACACAATGCACTCAGGGCATCCTTAGAATAAGTCATAGGCACATGGAATTTAAATGGTGAGCAAGTTCTACCATCAAAGAATGCATTTCAGGGTGTGGCAGCAAACGGTGCTGTGGAAAATGAAAACAGAGCCCAAGTGAAGAAGCTACCCCAGCCTGCAATCCAGCCATGCTCCTTATGCCTTCTCTGGCTTTTCCAAAAATGAAATGTCAATACCACTCCAGGGTTCTCATCTTAATTCATGCTAGAAGCCCTCAAGGCTTGTCATAGAATATGTCAGTATATTTCCAGAACATGCAGTCTGGGTCTGATTATCAAGCAAGAGGTGTAAAAACAGTTTAAGCTTCTACCAACCCAAGAATTCTCAGTGGAAGATAGAACAACTGCTTATGTTTCTACCTTTTCTGAACAACCCAAAGTTCCAACTAGACTCAGCCTTATTTGTTGGCAAATGCACACATAGGAAATTACTCTGGGATTCGTGTCTTGCTTTTCTACAATTTGACAGCAAGCATCAAACAGCAGCAATGTCAGCCATGGGACATAACTTTTATGCCAATTTCAGCTATGCCCTATAAAGTTTTCTTTTTCTCTCAAATCCATAAGGTCACAAAGACCTTTTCAACTTCAATCACATAGCTTAAATGTACAAATTAAAATTCCATTTCCTACATCCCTTCCATTCATAAGAAGCAATTAAAGTAGAGTATCTAATATACTCTATGATCCTGGCAAGGGCATTACTCTTCATATGCCTCAATGGGCTATGCCAAAATATCTCTTTCATTTATTAAAGCCATTTGTGATTGCCACTGACTTTGAGCTGAATGGCATCCCAAGGCCAAATTTGTTTATTCATCCACTTGTTTTTAAAAATAAAAACCGCTAGAGGAGCCATTGATTGATTAACCTGTAGCAGTTCCTTACATTAAGCATCTTTGTCTGTATGTTGAAATAAACTATATAGTAAGCCTCTGTAGAATACACAAAGCTGTGCCAGCAGTCACAGGGACATGATTCTATGGTTTCAGCCTTCTGTTCAGATACCCAGAGTTTAACTGCCTATGGCCATGCAGCCTCAGAAATCATTGGATACTATCAAGCTGGGCTGCCTTGGAAGGAATAGGAACCCACCTGCCCATCCTCCCTGAGCTGCTTGTCTTTGCAGGCTAGGACACAGAATAGGCATCTATAATGAGATGGAGGCCCAGGGAAGGAGATTTATGGCTTTTACTGTGCTGGAGGCAAGAAAATGTATACTGATTTTCCTATTTTGTAGGTCCTTTCTCTCTCTCTCTCTCACACACACACACACACACACACACACATTTGGCAGGCCCTTTCACATATATATATATATATAAAATATATGAGAGATATATATATATATATAATATATGATATATATTTTTTTAGACAGGGTCTCTCTTCATTGCCTGGGCTGGAGTGCCATGGCATGATCTCGGCTCACTGCAACCTCTACCTCCCAAGTTCAAGTGATTTTTGTGCCTCAGCCTCCAACGTAGCTAGGACTACAGGAGCATGCCACCACTCACGACTAATTTTTGTATTTTTAGTAGAGACGGGGTTTCACCATGTTGGCCAGGCTGGTCTCGAAATCCTGACCTCAGGTGATCCATCCGCCTTGGCCTCCCAAAGTGCTGGGATTACAGATGTAAGCCACCGCGCCTGGCCCCTTTCACATATATTATCATACTTATATCCCATAACAACTGTGTAAAATATGTATTATTATTATTCCACTTTGCTGATGAAGAAACCAAGTCTCAGAAAGTAACTTGGCCAAAATCATAAAGCTAGTAAGCTGTAAAGTTGAAAAGACTGAAACCCAAGTCTAGCTTACTCCAGTCTCTTTCTACTCTAACAAGTTTCATGTAAATGCAGTAGAATTCCTGAGTCGTAGAAAGCATTTTATACATAGTACAAGAGCAACATCACACCTCTAAGATAGCACCTGCAAGCACAATGCAAAATGTCAATAAAGTGGAGACGTGTATGGTCTTCCAATGTTGTCTTGGATTGTTAGAGGGAAAAAAAATCATGTCATTGTATATTTCCTTAAGCTCCAAGTGTCAGGAGATAATAAAAAACACTGTATTTGAGAGATGTGGTCACTCAGAGCCCACTTGATAACTCAAGCAGAAACTGCCCAGCTTCTGAGAACCTTCAAAATGGGTCTAATGATAAATTTTTGAAAGTATTTTTTTCTTAAAATATCCTTAAAATATTATTCATATAGGTTTGGTACAGGGGCTCACACTTGTAATCCTAGCACTTTGGGAAGCCAAGGCAGAAGCATTGCTTAAGGCCAGGAGTTCAAGACCTGCCTGGGCAACATATGAGACACTGTCTCTACAAAAAAAAAAAAAAAAAAAAAAAAATTGTTTAAAATTAACTGGGCATGGTGACATGTGCCTGTGGTCATAGCTACTTGGAAGGCAGGGACAGGAGAATTGTTTGAGCTTGGGAGTTGCGATTGCAGTGAGTGAGCTAAGATTTTACTACTGTATTCCAGCCTGGGTGATAGAGTGAGAACTTGTCTCTAAAAATAAAAATTAAAAAATATTCATTATATAGGAAATCTACTGGATTTTATGTCTTAAGAAAAGTGATCATATCTAATTTACCTTTAAATTTTCAATGTATCTCGGTGTATAGTGGGTGTTTATTAAGTTGAGAGAAGGAATATTAGCCAAGAGAAACTTACCTTTGGAGAATTGATGTGGTGTCAGCTGGCTTGACTGGTTCAGCCTCTACTGGAGGCCCACCAGCTAGGTAAATTGAGCACAAAATCACCTAGCCCCACTCCACCATGGAAGAGGTTAACATTGTCCCGGAGACAGACATGTTTTTTAAAATGCACACTACATACCAAATACTCAGATATCAAAAAAGATATCAAAAAACTGAGCTCATTATACTTGAGGTATCTTCTTGGCTCACAATGATTCCTCCTTCTCAGGGAAAAATGATCAGGAAATGCCCAGATCTTTTCTTTGGAGAAAGCAGGTGTGTCCCTATAATACACCTTGTCCCCTTGGCTGGAAATAATTCATGCAAGATTGAGCAGTTGGGCAACCAAAGCTGAACTGGGTCGATCAGATTATTCTCTGTGGGAAATCAGAATTTTCAATAGAGTTTCTCATGGGGAGGGGCTCTTGCAGCTGAAAAATATTAGTAGCTATGCTCTAGAAAGATTTATGTTGTCTTGTTGCTGAAGTCACTGGAGCTGCCCTTTTTCTTCTCTCAGAAATTTTGTTTGTTCAATTCTTTTTGGATCTTATGATATATCCCACTGTCCTTCCAATAAATTCCAGTTCTTGCTTGAGTTACTCAGAGTGGGTTTCCATTACTTGTAACCAAACAAAACTTAAATGATTCAGAAGTACAGATGGATGGCTCTAGGAATTGATGTAGCAAGAACTAAGCAAGTTGAATTGAGAAAGAAGACAAATGAGCGAAGCTGAGCGTAGGAAAGAAGAAACATTTTTAAAGTACGACAGAGTAGGAAAAGCATCCCAAAGTGGTGGAGTGACCCAAGTAAAATGTAGAAAATTGGGACTCAGTGGGTCCATCAAGAATGAGGAGCAAAGTTCCCTGGCTGGAGAAACATAGGATCCATGCCAACACTCAGAAGTTTCAATGATGGAGGAGGCTGGCCAGATGTTCGGGTTAAATTTAACGGTGTCGTTTCAGAGTTTTGGGGTTTCTTTTTTGGCCTGGGGCTTTATGAAGTAACATTCCATTTCTAAAGGTGGAGACCACAGTAACTTTGTGCTGCAGTTTCACATCTCAGAACATGGCTGATTTTGCTGTATGAAAGGGTATTTAATGTAGAAAGTCTTGAGTAGAACTGTAAGTTCAAAAGATGTTTAGGGATGAGCGGCCCCAGTGGTTGTCACTGGGCACCTGAACCCCACCTGCAACACAGTATGGCCTGGTGCTCTGACAAGGTCTTCCATGGCATAGCTCCGAATCTCCAGATCCTCTCTGGTGGGTGGGATAAGCTAAGGACTGGGTGGAGCTCTCATGGTCAAACTCAACACCTTCCTCAACAGGAGAAGAAGACTTAAGCCACACACAAGCACAATTCTGAGAAATTACTTGATTTTTAGCTTTCTTCTGAAAGATGCAGACCAAGCATTTTGTTTGCCCTGGGTGACAGATGTGTCCAGCCCATCTCGGTGTCAGGACAAGGGTGTGACATCATGGTTACAGGAACCATGACTTCCAAGCCCATCAGGGATCTCATTTCTTCAGATCATCATCTGTCCACTGCTGCAGCTTCTGGGTTCAGCCTTAGTGCCATCAGCTGGGAAGGGAGTAACAGGATTTTGTTAATTGTACTGTTAAACTTAGTGGAAGCAAAGTTAGATATATTTCACATTAGAAAGTCTTAGTTCCAAGACCCAATTTTCACAAATCAAGTTAGTAAATATCACAAGCCCCACAAATTAGAATCCAGCATAGTTCTTTTGCCATTTCTGATCACATCTTCTATTCAGTAAAGTCTTCCAATTCATCCTTTGAACCCTCCCAGTAAACTTTCTTAACCTAAGGGGCTAGAGGTGAGAAGGTAATTTCAATTGTGGTGGCTGCATTTGACTAGTTGGATTGTATGAAATTAAAAGTTGGGATTTTATGAAATTAAAAGTTGAGACTCATACAAAATATTGCTCACCACATTAAAAACACTTAAATAAAAGGATAATGCATGTTTTTAACATGATAAACAACCATTTTTTTCCAGTGGGTTTCTAGGAATGTAAGTTTCACCAAAGACTAAAATTTTGTTTTATAAATTTAAGGGCTAAATAAAACATATACCCCAAACTCCAGTCCAGGCTCCATTCTGGCCTGAAAGGACTTAACTAATAGCTTTTTAATTGCATAACTTTATATTTTTTCTTTTTGTTAGAGGCAGAAGTGGAGCACAGAAGCAGCCCTGGAAAGTCTACTCTCCTAATATTTGCAAAATTTCTGACAGTCTCCCAAGAGGGCATCAGATAAGTTCTATGAAATGTACTGTGGGATACCTATCCTCACCCAAAGCTTATTTTTTTTTAAAGGTTTATCTATTCCTAGTCTTGAGTTTCATGCTGGGTTTTTGCAATGACCGCAGAAATATAGCAATAATCTTTGCCTAAACCTCTGAAGAAAATATTAAGCATCTAAAGCAGAATCATGAATAATAACAGCTCTTACACAACCAGTAGATCTTAAAACACATATTTCTCGTCACCGGCTTTCCAAAACCATTCCCATTTGGAGTTTGTCTTTTGATATTACTGCTTTGAGAATCAAAATTTCTCTGAGCTCCCCTTGTAAGATTAATTAAAATGGACATATCATCGAAACACAGATAAGACTAGAATTTCCTTAATATAAAGGTTTGTCATGGCAATATTTTCTATAATGTAACTGTGACACCTTGCTTTATTTCTTTAAATATTAAACAAACAAATAAGGGAAGCAAGCAGACTCTTAGAGAAGAAAAGAAATAGTACCAGCTCCATTTTTTATGGCTAAGGTATTAAGTGACCACTCTGTGGTGGTATAAAAATGGCACTAAATAGAAAAGACAATGGCCAGGCACAGTAGCTCATGCCTGTAATCCCAACACTGTGGGAGGCCAAGGTGGACGGGTCGCTTGAGCCCAGGAGTTCAAGACCAGCCTGGGCAAATGGTGAAATCCCATCCCTACTAAAAATGCAAAAAATTAGCCAGGCATGGTAGTGCACACCTGCAGTTCCAGCTACTCCAGAGGCTAAGGTGAGAGGATGGCTTGAGCCCAGGAGGCTGCAGTGAGCTGAGTTCACACCACTGCACTCCAACCTGGGTAACAGAGTGAGACCCTGTCTTAAAAAAAAAAAAAAAAAAAAGACATGACAAGACTGGCATCAGTAAACCAGTTTCACCAGTAATAATCAACACAGAAAAAAGTACTTTCTGAAGACCATGATTGCCAAATCATTGTGGGCAAGACAAAGTTAACACTTCAAATACCTTACCTGGGGAGCAGGAACTGACATGGGCAATGTTAATTATGAAATACATGACATATAATAAGTTATTTCTGAAGATGAAGTTGTTTCTTTAGAATAGTTGGAAAAGGCTTAGAGAAGGAAAGAATGAGATATTCAAATTTACATATTATATGGAAAATCAAAGATAAATAGATCATTCAAGAAAAATGCAAGACCCATTTATCAGAGAGTGAATAAACCATACAGATTCAACTGTTTACTTAACAATTTTGTGTATATATATATATTTTTTTTCTTTTATTTTTACAGTGGAGCAACCATAGCTCACTGTAGCCTTGACCTTCCAGGCTCAAGCAACCCTCTCACCACAGCCTCTTGAATAGCTGAAACTACAGGTACATGCCACCTCACCTGGCTAATTTTTAAAATTCTTTTGTAGAGACAAGGTCTCACTATGTTGCCCAAGCTGGCCTTGAACTCCTGGGCTCAAATGACCCTCCCGCCTTGGGCTCCTGAAGTGCTGGGATTACAGGCATGAGCCATCACATTCAGCCTTCAAGAATTATATAAATGCCAGCTTCCTTCCAGTAATGAGCTAAGTGTGCAAAAATGAGGGCAGTCCTAGGCCTCAGGTAGCTTTCAATCCAATGGCGGGAAACATACACACACAGAAAAAAACAATACAACAGAAAACAGAGGCACAGCAAGGGCATTAGAGAAGCACAGAGGAGGAGAAGAGTAGGCAGGGTTATTTTAGGCAGAGAGGGCCACACTGAAAAGGTGTAGAGGTGTTAGAGAGCATGGTCCAGTCATGAACTCAAAGTAAAATGACATCTTCCTGGTGCACATGGCAGATCGAGAGAAATGAGACAGCACCAGTCACAAAGGCCTTGTACATCATGCTCAGGATATCAGACTTCACCCCATAGGCTATGACGAAACACCAACAGATTTTGGAAAAGAAAGGTCTTGATCATACTTCATGTTATACAGATGGCACTGGCAGCAGAATGAAAGCCTCAGGGTGGCTGGTCATTCTAAAGGCAGGGAAGCTAGCTAGGAGACCTGAAGAGTAGTCAAGTCTCTACAAGGGTATTGACACTGGGGTTGGAGAAGAAAGGACAGACTCAAGAGATATTTAATTGGAATAAAAAATGGCCAGACTTTGATGACTTACCTGAAAATATCTGTTGGAGGTTAGGGAAAGGTAGCATTCTAATATGACTGTGAAGTCTGTGGCTTGCATGATATCACTAAACAAAATGTGGGAGTAAAGCATGGTTAACAACCAGTTTGAGGAGAAAGATCATGAGTTAAGGCTTGGAAACGCTAAGATGGGAGTGCCTGAGACGCCCCATTGAAGTCTGGTGGAGTTGGAGCATGTAACTGGAACTCAGGGGGCCCTTCTCAGATGGAGATGGGGATTACAGAAATAGGCTCTGGGGCATTACATAGAGTTGTGGTCATGGTTGAGATCATCCAGGAAATTGAAAGAGAGGATTGCTGAGGACAGGTCTTATCAACATTCATCCTGGAATAGAGGATGCATTACATGAGAAACAAACTAAAAAGAAGCATTAGAGAAGTAGAGAGAAAACCAAGAGAGAACAATATCATGAAATCCAAGAGAAGAAAGCTTCTGAAATGACAGGGTGGTAAACAGCCTAAAACCCTTTGGAGAAGCCGGGGTCTAAACGTGTGAGATCTTAGAAAGCACCTGGTCTCACTCCTTCAATGCGTTTATTAGGAAATGAGGACCAAGAGACGTGAAGGCGCCCGCCCACAATGGCACCGTCAAGGAGGAGGGTGCTGACCAGCAGGCAGACGCCCTGATGCCCTGCTGCGCAGCTTTGGCTTTATCCAGCTACACTTTTGGTTTGATTGAACCCAGATTTCGCAGAGGGAAGTAGTGGGAGATAAGCCTTAGAAAGGTAGGTCAGGGCCAGGCAGCAAAATTGCTAAACTAGGGGACTTAAATGTTATTCGGAGGAACGGGGTACTCACTAAAGAGCTTTGAGCAAGAAAGTCATTCTAATCACAGAGATATTTGGGGAAATTTTAGGTGGGAGTTCTCAGGGGTATTGTTAATATTTTGCTCAGATAAGTCACAAATTAAGCAATTATGTGAACCCCTCCCCCCAAATAATTGTGAGTTGTAGTGAATAAAACTCCTTAATTATATTATAAATTAATAACTAATAAATAAGAAAAAAACTCAATTAAAAGTGAAGTCACCTATTGCTTAGGTGCGTGAGACTATCTTAAAATGATCTAGAAATAAAATGAAAAGTCCTGTGAGGTTTGGAACCACCCTAGGTATCGTGTCCAGCTCTGGTGAGGGCGTGGGGGTGGGCTTGAGTACACTGCAGCCTCAGGTATCCACGCTTTCATAACTCTATTAGGACCAATGATTAAGGCCATATGAGGATGTATTATTTTATGTGATTTCTCCTTCTTCCTCTTTTTCCCCTGTACATATGCATTTGTTAAAAAGGTGAATAAAAAGTGATCCCTGTACCTTTGGAAGAATGCCTTGGGAGAGATGTCCATGCCAGGGACCAGCTTTCTCTAACTGAGTTGCCATTCCTATTGCCAAAGGCCTTCCAACCAGAGTGACTCTATCTTGAGCAGGGGCTAGGCAAAATGAGGCTGAGACCTACTGAGGTGCATTCGGAGGAGGTTAGGCATTCTAAGTCACAGGAAGAGACAGAAGGTCAGCCCAAGATACAGGTCACAAAGACCTTGCTGTAAAACAGGTTGCAATAAAGAAGTCAGTCAAAATCCACCAAAAACAAGACAGTGATGAAAGTGACTTCTGGTAGTCCTCGTTGCTCATTATATGCTAATTATAATGTATTAGCTGCTAAAAGACACCCCCACCGGCACCATGACAGTTTACAAATGCCATGGCAACGTCAGGAAGTTACTCTATATGGTCTAAAAACTGGAGGACCCCTCAGTTTCCAGGAAATCCCCACCCCTTTCTCAGAAAACTCATGAATGATCCACCCCTTGTTTAGCATATAATCAAGAAATAACCATAAAAACAGGCAACCAGCAGCCCTCAGGGCTGCTCTGCCAATGGAATAGCCATTCTTTTGTTTCTTTACTTCTCTAATAAACTTGCTTTCACTTCATTCTATAGACTCACCCTGAATTTTTTCTTGCACGAGATCCAAGAACCCTCTCTTGGGGTCTGGATCAGGATCCCTTTCCGGTAATACTATGACCTGGCTGCACGCGGTCCTCCTGAAGCCACAGATTGAGCTATGTCAGGGCCCAAAGACACAGGGGCCCCAGCAACTTCATCCTCTCTCTCTCTTTCCCCTCGGAGCTTCACAAGTTTGAGGTTCTCAAACGCCTAGATAATGGTTTTGCCTCATAGGTGACAGTACACTGGTAGGTAGAAATTGACCTGACCCCACTGAAACCCCAAAGTCCCATGAGCCCTGAAGTCTGATTCGGTGGTTCATTGCAAAGACTAACATCAAGCGAGGGAACACAGAAAAATGTCACAAACAGTGCTTGAAATTGATTTGAGGGTCAGAGCAACCTGAACTTCTGACCCTGACTTTTAACCTCCTCGCATCTTGCTCTCCATCTCTGCTGTTACGACGATAGTGCACACTCTGTGCAGAAAAGACGGCTCCACTTTACACGTACCCAGGCAGAATACTACAGTGGGCCTGTTGCCGGGCAACCACAGATAGAATACTTTGTTTCGGGAGCATTTTGACAATGATTACACTTGCAGGGTTGGGTTGAGTTGGTTGGGTTTTTATTATTATTATTATTATTATTATTATTATTTTTCTTTCTTTCTTTCCTGTGGTACCTATTCCTGGATGTTGTAAATATTCATCTGAGTTTTGCATAGATGAGGGGAAGACGTTATTTAAATGAGTTTGGGAGGGTAATTTGCTCGGGTGCTTCTCTACCCTCTTTTATGTTTTGCAGGCAGCCTGCTGCAGAAGGAGAGAAAGCGCTTTTGTGACCATTATTGACTTAGATGACAATGCTATGCTGGCTTGTTTCAGTTACATAGAACAATGGGAGCAGAAAAAAGACAGTTTAGCGAAGGCATTTAGTAAATTGTTAGTAAATGGGGAAGATACAAAAGCCCCAGCTAAGTCGTCAGGCACATTTCCTTGCTAATGTGGCTGCAGTTACTCTCCTGGCCCCCTCTAAACCCCACTCAGAGAGGAAAGCTTCCTCTTCCTCTTGTTAAGTGACATCAACACATTGAAATACAGCTCTTGGCTAAACTCCGGAGAGCTGACTTTGAAAGGTAACAGGAAGAAACATTTCCTTTCAAAAGGAATCTGGCAGCCTTTGAGCCTTTGAAACACACCCATTTCAGATGAGTCTGAGTTGGGCAGGAATTGCAAGTACTTCAAAAATCATCGGTGTCAATATTTCCCCCACCCCTGGAATATTAATATGTACACACACCCACGCACTCCCCTGGAGATGTGTTTATTTCACAATTCACAAATGGTGGAGACCTTTTCTGAATTTTTTTCTTAGGGACTTGGGAAGCCAGCATGAAAATTGTGATTCTTCCAAATGCTTTCCCATATGCCTTCAATGCCCCCATTAAAGTTAATTTTCTCAGTCCACACATGTTCTCTGTGTCTTGGTGACCACCTCTCTGCCTCCCTTAAGAGAACCTTTTCTTGAGGCTTGCTACGTCCTGTCTTGGTTATGACTTGGTCAGGAGCCTGGGCACCATATGGCAGAACTCAGGGCCCCAGCCAAATACAGCAGTTGTTCACAGGGCACAGTTAGTGAGGGACTCGATCTCTTCACTCTCAGGGAGATGTCTATGGATAGAAAATTTGCCTCTGGGCCATGGACAGTTTGAGCCCCAAAACTGTTGGGCTTTTCAGTCCAGAGTGCATTTACGAAGCTCCCCCATCTAAAGGATCCCCATCCTGGTGATACAGAAGGGCTGGGAAGAGAAGAGCTTGGTCCCTTTAAATGATACCGAAGTGGAAAGGGAAGTGCTGAGTAGAGGAGGCCGTGGTCCCTGGTTAGGGCTCCACCCCCAAGGACCTAGATGAGGACAGGCAGTCCTATCTTCGCGCCCAAATGTTGCATTTTCCAAGACCACCCTGGCCCGCCACACCCCCATCCTGGCCCTATACCCTAGCAGGCAGACACAAGCAGCTAGACGTCATGAGGAACACATCGGAGGAAGAAGACACAAGTGGCTGGACGTCGAGAGGGGCACGTTGGCAGAAGAGCACAGGGACAGATACCGACAGGCCGTCAGGCTGCTGACCAGCACAATGATGCAGAGTTTGGCCTGAGTGGTCGGAGAAGAATCAGGCTGTGAAGCGGCCCAGCTCCAAGGAAACAGCCAGCTCCCTTCTGGCTTCCCCATCTGCAGAGAGCCACTTCCCCTCAATAAAACCTTGCACTCATTCTCCAAGCCCAGGTGTGATCAGATTCTTCTGGAATACCAAGGCAAGAACCCGCAATACAGAAAGCCCTCTGTCTTTGCAGCAAGGTAGAGGGTGTAATTGAGCTGGTTAACACAAGCCTGTAAATGGAAAACTAAGAGTAAAATTAAAAGAGCACTCTGTATGTAACACACGCCCACTGGGGCTTCAGGAGCTGTAAATATTCACCCCAGAAGCTGTCGTGGGGTCGGAGCCCCACAACCTGCCCACCTTGTATGCTTCCCAAGAGGTTTGAGCAGCTAGGCACGGAAGAAGTGAGCCATTCCCCCTGTTGCACCCCCTGTGAGGGGGACAAGGGGACCTTTCCTGTTTCACTGGCCCTTCCTCCAAGATCCCCTGGTGAATGGTATAAGGCTCTCCGGCACATGAGGCAGCCTGTGGCACAGGATTCAGTAAAACTCTTCCTGGCTCCTGGTTTTACTCAGGAATATGAGTTAGATGTGCAGTTGCATTCTGTGGGGAAGACCACTTAATTATCCAGCTGGAAAACTGGGATAGAACGTTAGAGAGAAGGAGGAGAAAAGACATACTGGAGAGGGAAGTCAGAAGGGAACTTAGTATCTTTCATCTTTTGAGCTGGGACAAGCAACAGGTTACTCAAAAGTTTCAGTCTGAATACACCCTTCAAGATGGGCTGGAAGGCCCACATCTTCCACATTTCCGTCAAACACCCTTCTATTTATCGAGAACCAGTTATGTGCAAGGCACTCTTACGTTGCTGGAAAGGGGTTCGGATCCAGACCCCATGAGAGGATTCTTGGACCTCACCCAAGAAAGAATTCAAGGCAAGTCCATCGAGTAAACTGAAAGCAAGTTTATTAAGAAAGTAAATGAATAAAGATGGCTACTCCATAGGCAGAGCAGCAGCGTGGGCTGCTCGACTAATTATACTTTTCGTCATTTTTTTATTGTATGCTAAACAAGGGGTGGATTGTTTGTGTATTTTCTGAGAAAGGGGTGGGCAATTCCCGGAAAAGGGTTCCTCCACTTTTCAAACCATGTAGCTTAACTTCTTGTTGTTGCCATGGCATTTGTAAACTGTCACGGTGCTGGTGGGCGTGTCTCTTAGCATGTTACTGTGTTATAATTAGCGTATAATGAGCAGTGAGGATGACCAGAGGTCACTTTCATGGCAATCTCAGTTTTGGTGGGTTTTGGCCGACTTCTTCACCACATTTGTTCTCTTTGTGACCTCTACCTTGTGCCAACTTCCTATCTCACCCTGTGACTTAGAATGCCTAACCTCCTGGGACTGCAGCCCAGTAGGTCTCACCCTTATTTTACCCAGCCCCCATTCAAGATGGAGTCGCTCTGGTTCAAACACCTCTGACACTAACAGGGCTTGCATAGCTATAAAAAGGATAAAATGGACGGGGCGTGCGGTGGCTCATGCCTGTAATCCCAGCACTTTGGGAGGCCAAGGCGGGTGGATCACCTGAGGTCAGGAGCTCGAGACCAGCCTGGCCAACATGGTGAAACCCCGTCTCTACTAAAAATATAAAAATTAGCTGGGCGTGGTGGCACACGCCTGTGATCCCAGCTACTCGGGAGGCTGAGGCAGGAGAATCGCTTGAACCTAGGAGGTGAAGGTTGCAGTGAGCCAAGACCGCACCGTTGCTCTCCAGCCTCTCCAACCTGGGCAACAAGAGCGAAACACTGTCTCAAAAAAAAAAAAAAAAAAAAAAGGTGGGGGTGGTGTAAAATGCAGGCTCTTTCCTCAAGATTGCATTGTGCAGGGATTCTCTTGGGTTAGAGAGAGAAAGTTGGCCTCAGGTGATTGTACCTGCACTCAACCAAATGCTGCAAACCGTAACACCCCAGCCTCCATGATGAGAAAAGTCACTTCAACTCACAGAGCTCATCTGACTCCACTGAAAATACCCAGCCTCATTGGTGTTTGCTTTCTTTTTTGAAAAATGTCCTATGTCTTTTGATTCAAGGTTTACATCCAGGAACAACCCCTTTCTTTTACTATACCTCTAGGCAAGGAACATATGTCAGAAATGCCATAGCCATATTTAGACTCTGCTGTTCAGCTTCACTGAGCCCACCGCCAAGTTACCTTTTACATGGCAATTACTCATGAAATCTGAACACTCCTGCAAATTAGTGTTAGGTTGCTTTCATTTCCCAATTAACTGCCCACCTGCTATTATAAGATGCAGGTTAGTCATAGTCAGCCTTTTCCCCCTTCAGCCTTTAGGAAGGGGAAAAAAAAAAGTACCCAACTTCTTTATGCAGAGAATAATTAAGGTGTGAAATGGTCTACCAAAGGCAACAATGAAACAATGCAACTGTGAGGATATTCAAAGAAGAGCTAGACAAGGAAGAAAAAAATTCCATGATACCAACATTAGACAGACAGGTGGATGGGTTTGGATAGACCATATGGCCCCCTTCTGTCTTGAAATGTACTGTGAGATTATATCTTGCAAAGTCCCATTAAGAACCAAGTTGATTTCTAAACAGTAAATGATGGCAAAGAAAATGCTGATGACACCTCAGCTATGTCCGTTATTCCAATGGCAAGTCTGTATTTCTGGGGAGATGTTTTCAAGACCAAACTAATACACTTGTCACACAGTAAATGAGATGGCAGAGGGCAAGGTGGAAATAGGGGAGAGAAGAGTTTAGTCTCGTTCTCTTTTCTCAAGGGAAATAGACATGTACTTTCCAAACTCATAGCAGAGAAAAATGCTGATTCCCCACTGCAGCCTGTGGAAACAGCCAGGAGGATGTGAATCTAATGTATTGAGCTGAACAGCAGACGTGAGATGCACCCGATCATGAAAAACAGTATCATTTCTGCAAAACATTAAAGAATATTTTTCTCCCTCTCAGGAAGACAGAGCATATGATTCCCATTCTCACATTGTGACAGAAACGCTGCATGCACTATATGTGGAGGATTGCCACTCGAAATTCCAAGACACCAGGCGTGGTGGGGACCTCCGAACATGCTTCTTCAGGCCCAGTTTAATTGACACCCTGGTTGACAAGATAACGCAGTTTTGACAGCAATTCTGCACTAAAAGAGTTTCTCTTTGAATTTTCAAAGAGGAATTTTTGCTTTTAGCTTGAGAGACAAGAAATTTACAGCCTTTCAGGCCCATATTCTGTGACACCACTCCAGCCTGGGAATAACAATAGGATCGTTCTGCCATGACAAAATGGTATTGCTCTGTGCTGGCTCCCCTCTGACCTCCCATAACTACAGAATGGCCAGTCCCCTCAAACCCTCATCTTCCTTTCTGGGACATGGGAGGTTATTTCTGGGGTGCTTGAGCTCTGTAAGTTACTGTGTGGCACCTGCCACTGTCCTTTTCTCTGGCTTTAGGTCAAGATGCCATTGGTGGCTGTGGACATGAAAGCTACCAGGCTACAGTGATACCTGCCAGCGGGACTGATCCTTCCACCAATGCCTAAAGGTGCTACTGCAACCACAGTGCTTCTAAGAAGGTCCCGAAGATTGTAGTGGTCAGTGGAAATGCATCTAAAGGAAGACCCTCACAATGTGCTACTCAGTAATGTAGCAAAGGTACCACAAGGGCACTTTTGCTGGAGCAGTTTCATATCCCAGTGATAAAGGGAGAAAGTGCCCACTGTCCACACCAGTGGCTGAGCTATCATGTAGGGCCATGGCCACAAGTCCTGGCACGTGATATAGGAGTGTTAGGAAAATAGCTCTTTCCTTTGTCACTCAGGTCTTTACTGTAGCTTCTTCCTCAGACTGCTGTTTGAGCCCTTGGGAACTTGGATGAATGAAATTAGAGTGACAGATACTATGGTGGCCTTGGAAATGTGCCCCCGTGAGCTTCAAGGCATGCTTTACTGAGGCTGAGACCTAGCCTCTGCCTGTCAAGCAAACAGACACCTATCGGGGTCACTTCAGGAACTTTTGGTATGTGATCACCTGCAAGGCCAATTGAGACCTCATGTCACAGCTTTAAGAATTGAACAGAAGCCAGGTGCAGTGGCTCACACCTGCAATCCCAGCACTTTGGGAGGCCAAGGCAGGAGGATCACTTGAGCCCATGAGTTTAAGAAATTTAAAAAAAAGAATTGAACAGAATAGTACTTCCATGTTCCCTTGAGTTTTAGTTTGATATAAGCCTATATTAAACTTCCAATGAGAAAGTTAAGTAGGTATTTTTAGATGATCACACCACAAGCAAAAGCAGAATTCATGAATCTATAAAGTGGGATTATTTCACTTTTTCATCTTGCTGTAGATGAGACTATGGGAGAGAGTAGGAAGGTAACTGTTTCCTCCTGAGCTTGGGAAATCACTTTCGATTCAATGGAGAGAAAAGAAAGTAAAATAACACTAAAAATAGAAAAAAACAGGAGGATAATCAGATAGTTTTTTCAATCTTTTGACTACTCTGGCCCTAAAACTAATTTGGACTATGACGTGATGCTACAAGACATCATGACAACCTGTTGGCCAGCAAAATTTAGGTCATTTGACCAATCATTTTAGCTATATAAGACCAAACAATTGGTTTGACCCACTTTTTTCCCCTATTAAAATGGCTGATTCATAGATTTGCTTGGTTGATTGGCATATGATAAACACACACTAACAGTAGACTCCAGAAGGAAGTCATCACTAGTCTCAGTTTTAAAATACCCTTTTGCTTTTTTAATGCATTAAATATAATAAAAATAATTTTGTAGGTACTGTTCGTTATATGATTTCTATTTATTTAATCATGCATTCCATATGGCTCAAGAAATAGAAATGATGTTTATAACTTTTCAATGAAAATGATATTCTCCTAAGCTTATAAAACTATAATGAGTTAAAATCTGGGTGAAATACAATGCTTTTAAACTGTCTTCCATTAAGAAAATGCAAACAGTAGGGACTTTGTTCTACTTTATAGCTTAGAGTTAAACTGAAGCTACACAAGATGATTGTAATCAGTATTTGTTAGAATACCAACATAAGAAAGTTATCTTTCAGACCCTGAAAACCAAAAAGAGGTGCTTTCAAAAAGAGTTATCTTTCAGACCTTGAAATCCACTTTTCAAAAAATCAAAACCTAAATAAAGTATTACACGGCAGGGTATGTCTCAAGGCTAGGATCTGCCAATTTCAGAGGGAATAAGCACCGCTGCTGAAGTATTCATAGACTCTTCAACATTTCCTTGTGTCACTTTACAAAACAAAAACAATCAACCAATACAATTCCAGAAAGAATGTCAATGTATTGCTTTCTTAGCCTCTTGTGAATTCTAGGCCATTAAAGATATAATTAGAACACTTTCATGCAAAGAAAGCCCAAACTGAGGCAGCTTCCATCCATGTGGCCTGTTACCTCGGAACCTATAATTACTCTGTTTAGCTCTGTGCATTAAATAACAATCACCTGTTATTTGGGGGCCATACTGTTTGGTGTATGTATAAAGAAGCACCTGGGTTAAACAATGCCTAGTTTTACAGAGTGGCAGCTCATCCTACACTAGAAAAAGATGACAGATCAGTACTTTGCCATCCTGATGTTGTCCCAGGATGGGAGGAGTCCAGTGATTGTAAAAACAGAAAACTCACACATTTTTATAAACTGCCTCAAGAGATCACAATAATTTAAATTCTCTTGACATGCTAGCTCGTGGTCTAAAATAAGCTCTTAGAAAACAGGGAAAGTTGAGAATAGCACAGCTCTAAAAATAAGAGTATGTCAAGTCCCAAAAGATTGGGAATTTCTAGAATAAATCATTCATTAAAAAGTAATAGCTTGGCTGGGTGCAGTGGCTCATACCTGTAATCCCAGCACTTTGGGAGGCCAAGGTGGGAGGATCACCTGAGGTCAGGAGTTTGAGGTCAGCCTGGCCAACATGACAAAACCCCATATCTACTAAAAATACAAAAATTAACCTGGCATAGTGGCACACACCTGTGATCCCAGCTACACAAGAGGCTGAGGCAGGAGAATCACTTGAACCCAGGAGGTGGAGGTTGCCATGAGCCGAGATTGTATTACTCCAATCCAGCCTGGGCCACAGAGTGAGACACTATCTCAAAAAAATCAAAACAAAATAAAAAAAGTAATAGCTTGATTTGGGAGGCCTATATCAAACAGTGGCTTCTCAAATTTTCCATCATTGACAATTTCCCCTGAGATTTGGGGTACAATGAAGTAGGAAACCTAGTTCTCATGTCTCAGCCTGGTGTCTGATGAAGTACAAAGCTTATGGGGACAGATTTCAGGTAAAGAGATCCCTCTCTGTGCATCCGAAAAAAGCAAAGAAGGTGGACAAGAAAGAAACTGTACAGGAATGCAAGCATTTACGTCCATCCACGCCCCTTAAAAACATTCAAAGTGCCAACCAGAGTGTTCATTCGTGCTAAAAACTGTGATCAACACTTGAGATGAAAAGCCTTCAAATGTGCATTACATCCACGGGCTGGCACGTATCCATTATTGGTTGAATCTTTCATTTCTCAGCTACTCTCTGATGCCTAAGTGTGAAAAAAGTCAGTATGCCTGAATTGAATTTTTAGATCGCTTTACGTCAATGCACATTTGTTTGTTTTCAAAATCAACAACAAATGCAACACTAAACACTTTTGGCTGCTCAGTTGTGCAGCCTTGTGCTGTAACAGAATTCGCCCCCTTGTGCTCAGGCAGCTTCGGAATGGAGCCAATGGTACACGTAGAATCATAATTCAATGAAGCAAATAAAATGATGAACTATATCCCTGCCCTCCATTTTCCCTGTAGAAAGAAGTGCCAATGTTTGTACATGCTTCTGTGTGTTTAAATGTGTGTGTGTGTGTGTGTGCACATGTAGACAAGCATTTCCACATAGCTCAGAAACAGATAACAAGACAATCATAAAGAAGGCTGGATACAAAAGCAGTGTACCCATTTTGTCCAGAGTGGCCAGATCAAATTGTAATCCAAAGTTTGTTGTGATTTTGAGGTGAGGTTGCCGTGTGTACTGTGCACAAACTGGAGAAAGCTCTAATCCCTCTGAAAAGCAGCGTGTGGATTGATTGGATTAAATAGCAGAAATTTTGTTTCCAATGAGTTCCACAAATCCCATGGATATAGCCTGGAGTGGAAAAAAAAGAAGAAAAAACTAGAAATATGCAAAAGCAAAGAAACCCATAACTTAATACACGTAAAATCCTTCATGACTTCTGAAAAGAATTTCTGCCTAACCAGTGAAAGAAGTAGCAGCTGTTCTCATGGAATGAGGGAGAGTTACTCTTCCTCTTTATATCCCTGACCGCGCAACCCACCAGGGACTTTCTCTTCATGCTCTGTTGCCCTGAGAAGGATGTCAGCTTGAAAAGCTTCAGCAAATCGATTTACGGTTTTATAGCCTCCATTCTTGTACTCATTTATTTGTTCGTTCAACTCTGTATTAGTTCTCTCTTTCTTTTTTAATTAATTAATTAAATTTTTTATAGAGACCAGGTCTCGCTGTGTTGTCCAAGCTAGTCTCAAACGACTGGCCTCAGGCAATCCTCCCACCTCAGCCTCCCAAAGTGCTGGGATTACAGGCATGAGCCACCATGCTCGGCAGTTCTTTCTTTCTATATAGATGCCTCATAAGGGCCATTTGCACTACAAGTATGGGTAAGGGAAAAGACTTAAGAAACTTTATAGCATTTCCTTGAACTCAAGTCAAGGAACGTGACTGCCTATGAACAGTGGAAGATGGCAAAACTGAAAAACTAAAAGCAGAAATGGAAATGTATTCCAATTTCCTCCAGCTTCATTATAGCCAGAAAAATCTGACCCATAAGATTGAAGCCCTAATGTTTGACCATGGACTCCATCAGATTACACAATGGTAGAACTGTGAGTGTATACTTAATGTGTTTCCTATGGGCTGGATGCCAGAAATTCCACTCTTGGCCAGGCACAGTGGCTCACGCCTGTAATCCCAGCACTTTGGGAGGCTGAGGTGGGCAGATCACCTGAGGTCGGGAGTTCGAGACCAGCTGGACCAACACGGAGAAACCCCGTCTCTACTAAAAATACAAAAATTACCCGGGTGTGGTGGCATGCTCCTGTAGTCCCAGCTACTTGGAAGGCTGAAGCAGGAGAATCACTTGAACCCAGGAGGCGGAGGTTGCAGTGAGCCGAGGTCATGCCACTGCACTCCAGCCTGGGACAGAGTGAGACTCCATCTCAAAAAGAAAAAATAGAAAAAAATTCCACTCTTAGATAATCCAACCAGATAGGCTGCTTCTGACTACACACTGCTTCTGAGGCACTAGACCTTGTTGCACTTGTGTTACCTACACAACAGGTGGGTTCAGTAGCTTGGTGGGTATCAGCGCAATGACCACAACAAAGGAGGATTTAGCCAGGGGATTTTATTACTTGAAACAAGTAAGGAGAATCCCAGGGATAATTCCCAAAGCAGTGCCTCCCGGAGCTGGGGGCTGGGTCAGGTTTTATAAGCATGGGGTAATGAAGTGTGATCTGACTGGATGTTGCAATGAGGTGATGCCAAGTGGCGTGATCTGACTGGATCTTGCTGTGGGGTGACACCAGGGCTCTATCTGATTGGATCCTGGATCCTACCATGCTGTGTCCGCTTCTTAATTCAGTCCCCCGTGCTCTATCTGAGCACTTGGGTTCCCCCTGTGGTTGCACACTTGGTTCATCTGGGCATGCTCAGGTTACATGACTTGAGGGTCCATGATAACTGGAAAATAGCTCACAACTTGGTTACATAAAAGTTGAACCAGACGGCTGGGCGCGGTAGCTCACTCCTGTAATCCCAGCACTTTGGGAGGCTGAGGCGGGCAGGTCACGAGGTCAGGAGATCGAGACCATCCTGGCTAACAAGGTGAAACCCCGTCTCTACTAAAAATACAAAATAAAAAATTAGCCGGGCGTGATGGCGGGCGCCTGTAGTCCCAGCTACTTGGGAAGCTGAGGCAGGAGAATGGCATGAACCTGGGAGGCAGAGCTTGCAGTGAGCTGTGATCGCGCCACTGCACTCCAGCCTGGGCGACAGAGAGAGACTCTGTCTCAAAAAAAAAAAAAAAAAAAGTTGAACCAGACAAGTCTCATGCAGCTACCCTTATGTCCCAATTTCTTCTGGGTTTAATATTAACCACAGCATTTAAGTTCTATGGGAAAAGACCACACCACACAGGTGTCATGTTAGATCATCTGCACTTGTCTATTTTATTATTATACTTAACTTCAATTTATAGTATAAATTTTTTAGCTGACCAGCTAAGGTTCTCCACGTGGGGAGCAAATGCCTCATTACTCAGAGGTCATTGTGGTCTGAGAAAACCCAATTGCCTTTTTTTCTGAGCTTATTTTCTCTGTGGTCCTCAGTGCTGGACCCTGAAGATACAGATGCTTGTGAGTTACAAGTAACTGAGGAGAGGTCTGGTGTGTGAACAAGACAGCAGAACACCTGCTGTAGATGGGTTCAGGATGCGGAAGGAGGTAAAGTTGTGGCTTGGGTGGTGTGTTAGTTTCTGAAGGCTGCTGTAACAGATTACCATGAACTGGGTGGCTTACATTATGAGAAATTTATTGTATCACAATTCTGGAGTCTCAAAGTTCAAAATCAAAGTGTCAGCAGGACTGATTCCTTCTGGATCCTATGCAGGAGAATCTGTCTCTTCTATCTTCTGGTGGCTATGCAGGAGAATCTGTCCCTTCTATCATCCCTTGGCTCATAGCTGCCTCACTCCAAACACTGTCTCTATAGCCACATGACAACTTCCCTCTGAGTGAGTGTCTTGGTGTCTCTTCTACTTTTCTTACAAGGACACCAGCCATGTTGGATTAAAGGCCACCCTATGCCAGCATGACCTCATTTTAACTAATTGCATCTGCAAAGAACCAATTTCCCAATAAGGTCACTTACATGGGTATGGGGATTAGGACTTGAACATATCTTTTTGGAGGATGTAATTCTGTCCACAAGAGGTGGCAAGTCAGACTGTCATAAAAGGATCTCTGCAAACCAAAATTAGGTACAGGCAGACCTCATTTTATTGCACTTCACCTTATTGCACTTTGCAGATATTGGATTTTCTACAGATGTAAGGTTTATGGCAATTCCACATGAAGCAAGTCTGTAGGCGCCATTTTTCCAACAGTATATGTTCACTTTGTATCTCTGTGTCACATTTTGGTAATTTTTGCAACTCTTCAAATGCTTTTGTTATTAATATATCTGTTAGGGTAATCTGTGATCAGTGATCTTTGATGTTACTATTGTAATTGTTTGGGGGCAGCACAAATCATGCCCATATAAGACAGAATACTTAATAAATGTCGTGTGTGTTCTGAATGCTCCACCAATTGGCCATTCTCCAGTCTCTCTCCCTCTCCTAGGGTCTTCCTATTCCACGAGACACAAAAATACTGAAATTAGGCCAGTTAATAACCCTGCAATAACCTCTAAGTATTCAGGTAAAAGGAAGAGTTGCATGTCTATCACTTTAAATCAAAAGCTAGAAATGATTAAACTTAGTGAGGAAGGTACGTCAAAAGCTGTAATAGTATGAAAGCTAGGCCTCTTGATCCAGTTAGCCAAGTTGTGAGTGTCAAGGAAAAGTTATTGAAGGCAATAAAAAGTGCTACTCCAGTGAACAGCCTTACTACCAACATGGAGAAAGTTTGAGTGGTCTAGGTAGAAGATCAAACCAGCCATAGCATTCCCTTAAGCCAGTGCCTAATCCATAGCAAGGCTCTGCTTCATGTCATTCTGTGAAGGCTGAGACAGATGAGGAAGCTGCAGAAGAAAAGTTGAAAGCTAGCAGAGGTTGGTGCATGAGGTTTAAGAAAAGAAACCATCTCCACAACGTGAAAGTGCAAGGTGAAGCAGCAAATCCTGGCGGAGAAGCTGCAGCAAGTTATCCAGAAGATCTAGCTAAGATCATGGATGAAGATAGCTTCACTAAACAACAGAATTTCAGTGTAGATGAAACAGCCTTCTGTGGGAGAAGATGCCACCTAAGATTTTCATACCTAGAGAGAAGAAGCCACTGCCTAGCGTCAAAGCTTCAAAGGACAGGCTGACTCTCTTAGGGGCTAATGCAGCTGGTGACTTTAAGTTAAAGCCAATGTTTATTGACTGTTCTGAAAATCCTAGGGCCCTTAAGAATTATTCTGAATGTATTCAACCTGAGCTCTATACATGGAACCACAAAGCCTAGGTGACAGCACATCTCTTTACAGCATAGCTTACTGAATATTTTAAGCCCACTGTTGAGACCAGCTGCTTAGAAAAAAAAAAATTCCTTTGAAAATACTACCATTCATTGACAGTGCACCTGGTAGTTACCCAAGAGCTCTGATGGAGATGTACAAGAAGATTAATGTTGCTTTCATGCCTATTAACATCCATTCTGCAGCCCATGGATCAAGAAGACATTTCAACTTTCAAGTCTTACTACTTAAGGAATATATTTTGTAAGGCTATAGCTTAAATTGAAAACCTTCAGGAAACAACTCACCATTCTAGATGCCATTAAGAACATTCGTGATTCATAGGAGGAGGTCAAAATATCCATATTAACAGAATCTTGGAAGAAGTTGATTCCAACCCTCATGGATGATATTGTAGGGTTCAAGATGTCAGTGGAGGGAGGAACTGCAGATGTAGTGGAAATGGCAAGAGAACTAGAATTAGAAATGGAGCCTGAAGATGTGACTGAATTGCTGCAATCTTATGATAAAACTTGAACAGACGAGGAGTTGCTTCTTATGGATGAGCAAAGAAATTGCTTTCTGAAGATATGGAATCTACTTCTGGTGAAGGTGCTGTGAAAACTGTTGAAATGACAACAAAGGATTTAGAATATTCCATAAACTTAGTTGATAACACAGTGGCAGGGTTTGAGAGGATTAACTTCAATTGTGAAAAGAGTTCTACTGTGGGTAAAATACTATCAAATAGCATTGCATGCTACAGAGAAATCTTTCATGAAAGGAAGAGTCAATCAATGCAACAAATTGCATTGCTGTCTTATTCTAAAAAACTACCACAGCCACCCCAGTCTTCAGCAACCACCACCCTGATCAGTCAGCAGCCGTCAGCACTGAGACAAAACCCTCTTCCAGCAAAAAGACGACAATTTGTTCATTGAAGGCTCAGATAATCGTTAACATTTTTTAGCAATATTTTTACTTATTTATTTTGTATTATTTATTTATTTTCTTATTTTTTTGAGACAGAGTCCCACTCTGTGGCCCAGGCTGGAGTGCAGCGGTGCAATCTTGGCTCACTGCAACCTCCACCTCCTGGGTTCAAGCAATCCTCATGCCTCGGCCTCTGGAGTAGATGGGATTACGTGCATACTACTACGCCCAGCTAAGTTTTGTATTTTTAGTAGAGATGAGGTTTCACCATGTTGGCCAGGCTGGTCTCAAACTCCTGGCCTCCAACAATCTGCCTGCCTTGGCCTCCCAAAGTGCTGGGATTATAGATATGAGCCACCATGCCTGGCTGCAATATTTTAAAGTGAAGGTATATACATAGGTTTTTAGACATAATACCATTGCACACTTAAAAGACAGCAGTGTCATGTGAATATAACTTTTATATGCACTGGAAACAAAGACAATTGTGTTACTAACTTTATTGTGATATCTGTTTTATTGTGGTGGTCTGGAACCAAACCTGCAATATATCAGAAGTATGCCTGTATGATTTTAATATTATTTGGTATTCAACGCAAGGGAGCTGGTAAAAGATGTGTGTGAGATAGAAGGAGAGAAGCAGGGGAACCTAGAGGGAGGCCCTTAGACAGGTATAGTGTGTGTGCTTGGGAACAGTGGCCACAGCTAGGATGCAGAGTCTGATTCAGCCACAGCTCCACTCCTGCTTGCCGCTCTGCAGACAAGAATTCCGTACAGAGCAAACTGTAAAATACAAAAATTAACCAGGTTTGGTGGCCTGCGCCTGTGGTCTCAGCTACTTGGGAGGCTGAGGTGAGAAGATCACTTGAGCCCAGGAATTCAAGGCTGCAGTGAGATATGATGGCACCATTGCACACCAGCCTGGATGTCAGAATGAGACTTTGTCTCAAAAAAAAAAAAGTAAATTAAAGGTAACAATTAGAATATACAAAAAATAGACAAATACCAGTTATCTTCATTTTAAACATTGCAAATAAATTTGAAGTATCTCAGACCACACCCTCTCCCACCATACCTAATTTTCCTTTCAAAAAGTGCACAACACACTAATCAATTTGGTTTTTCCAGACCTTTTTCTTACATGCACACGTGCATACACTTCCCCCACCAGTACATACATCTGGTGGATAGCATTCTATTTATATGTGATAGATGCTATCACACTATGAATAATATTCTATAATTATTCTTTCATTCCAAAAATATACAACTTGGTGATCTTTCTGTATCAGTGTATATTGATCTACTTTTTGTAAAGTATTCCATAATATGGCTCAAAATAATTCATTCAACTATTCCCTTTTTGTTGATATTTAGGCCTTTTTAAATTTTTCCTATTACAGACAATGCGGAAAGTAGCAACTAATACCTACAGTGCCTTAGAGAATCCATTTCTTCCCATGTTTGCCAATACCTGATATTATCACGGGGATCTTTTTTTTTTTTTTTTTTCTTGAGATGGAGTCTCACTCTGTCACCCAGGCTGGAGTGCAGTGGCGCAATCTCGGCTCACTGCAAGCTCCGCCTCCCGGGTTCACGCCATTCTCCTGCCTCAGCCTCTCCAAGTAGCTGGGACTACAGGCGCCCGCCACCACGCCCGGCTAATTTTTTGTATTTTTAGTAGAGACGGGGTTTCACCATGGTCTCGATCTCCTGACCTCGTGATCCACCCGCCTCGGCCTCCCAAAGTGCTGGGATTACAAGCGTGAGCCACTGCGCCCGGCCTATCACGGGGATCTTTAAGAACAAGGGTGACAGCCTCATCTGTCCTGGGTGATTTGGTCATTTACTTACTGAAAGGCGAAAGAGAAAAAGATCTCTCATGGTCCATAGCAATTCAATGATAATGGGTAAGAGGATTTTATGGAAGGTTTTCCAGAAAGATTACCTGAAATGGACATCTTTTTTTTTTTTTTTTTTTTTTTGTTTTAAGACGGAGTTTCACTCTCATCACCAGGCTGGGTTTATAGGGTGTGTGCTTGGGAACAGTGGCCGATCTCAGCTCACTGCAACCTCCACTTCCTGGGTTCAAGCGATTCTCCTGCCTCAGACTCCTGCGTAGCTGGGATTACAGGCGCGCCACCATGCCCAGCAAAGTTTTGTATTTCTACTAGAGACAGGGTTTCACCATGTTGGCCAGGCTGGTCTTGAACTCCTGACCTCGGGTGATCCACCTGCCTTGGCCTCCCAGAGTGGGATTACAGGCATGAGCCACCGTGCCCGGCCTGAAATGTACATATTTTTAAAAATTATGTTCTTGCTTTCATTTTGACATGCATATTCACTGGAGGGAGCAGAATTGGCTGCAGGGGTGAGTGGCCTGGTTCAGTTGTAGGTTAATCAAAATTAGTCGGTGCAGGCTTCTTTCCAGGTTATTTTTTCCTAGTACAAATCTGAGTGTGATGAAAAAGGTTTGTTATTTAAGGCCTTTTCCCATGAATTCACAATCGCGGTGTGGGCTGGGCCAAGTGCTAGACGCTGAGGCTAGAGATAAAGGAGACACCAGGGGTCCCTTCAGGGAGTCCACAGCCAGAATCCATTACCTTCCAACATAAACCACAGAGGAACGCACCGTGCATAGTGTCTGCCTTGCTGTGGCGAAACAGTGCCTTCCATTGCAAGCTTTGAGTGCAATTGTAATTATCAAATGCCTGCATTTCTTTTTACCGTGGACGTTATAAATCATTTCACCCCCAAACGCATCTTTCTCCCAGTCAGCATCTCTCTGGACCCTGTCCACCCGCATCCCACATCAGATGCCATTTCAGAGCTGCAGTTTGGGGACAGATTGACGGCTGCTGGAGCAGGGACTCCCGCCAGCCCTGAGAATGAGAATAATATAATAATTGAAAACAGAGAGGCTACATTGACTTGTGACCCAGAGGAAACAGATGTATGCACAAAGTGACCAATGACCCTGGGTCACTGCCCTCCTTTAAACTTTAAACTAGCCTCAAGTAAGATAACCATTTTTTTTTCAGCTTTGAAAAATCAAAAGAAAACCAGCTCCCCCTCATTATGCAGATAAATCACAGGCACCAACTTTATAAATGAGCAGATTACCTAAATTGCTACTTGGGTATGCCTCAATTAAATTCACAGGTGGTCAAATCTGGATGTGCTGGAAACAGAGCAATTTATCTATAGATGTTTGCATTTGGCCAAAAATAGAATACGGCATCTTCTCCAGACGCACTTTCCACATTCGTTCTTATTTTCCTAGAGATGAATTGTTTCATCCAGTAGACATTTGTTATCCTTCTCCCAGTCCTCCCCCACATCCCGTTAAGAAGGACATTTGAGGGGTGAGTAGTTCACTGGGATATTCAGGGGCAGCTGGTGAACTGAATAAGAGAGACACAGTTGTCTGCATAAAGTTGACATCTCCAGCCAGCATCTCAATAGCTGCCATTGTTTCCTCTGCCCACTAGGAGCTCATTGTGGATGGATGGGCCTTCCTCCAGGGTCCATAATGAACTCTGGGCAGGTGGAGGTAAAATAAGCCCTGAATGGAACCTATTGCTGCCAAACTCACAGAGCCTTGTATCTGCCAATTGGGACGATACCCATCATAAACTGGAATTGTCCGTTATGGCAGTCTACCCTCGCCAAAGGAGACTGGCTACAAATCAGCAGTTCCTGGCATGGATGACTTTGAAAAACTGACCTAGGATCCAAATGTGGATTGTAAAAATGCTCATAATCTTTAACCTAGGCATTCTCCTACCAGACTTTATCCTAAGAAAGCGAGCTACTTAACTATCTATATAAAAACACATACAAATCTAAAGATAAATAAATATGATAAGATTGTCCATTAGGGTTATTTATTTATGCTAAATAAATTCTAAGTGGCATACCAATTGGAATACTGGTAATATTAATTTTTGGACATCCAAAAGATAATAATTCATTCAGTCCTTAAAAATGATATTTTGAGGTATAATTAATATTATAGAAAATGCTTAAGATAAAAAATATTGAATGATAAAAGGTGGTTGTGTAATTGTATATTTAATATATTTATGTAATTACTTTGTGTAGATGAATATGTATTCCTACGGCACTCCCCCCAAAATTGGGGTAGTAGAATTGTGAATGCTTCTCTTAAAATATTTTTCTTGGCTGGGCGTGGTGGCTCACACCTGTAATCCCAGCAATTTGGGAGGCCGAGGTGGGTAGATCACTTAAGGTCAGGAGTTTGAGACCAGCCTGGCCAACATGGTGAAACCCCGCCTCTACTAAAAATGCAAAAATTAGCCGGGCGTGTTGGTGGGCGCCTGTAGTTCCAGCTACTCAGGAGGCTGAAGCAGGAGAACTGCTTGAACCTGGGAGGCAGAGGTTGCAGTGAACTGAGATCGCACCATTGCACTCCAGCCTGGGCAACAGAGCAAGACTCTGTCTCAAACAAACAAACAAACAAACAAACAAAAAACTTGTATTATGCATTTTCCATTTTCCCAATGAACATATGTGACAGTTAAAAAATAAATGTGGCCGGGTGCGGTGGCTCACGCCTGTAATCCCAGCACTTTGGGAGGCCGAGGCTGGCAGATCATGAGGTGAGGAGATCAAGACCATCCTGGCTAAAACGGTGAAACCCCGTCTCTACTGAAAATACAAAAAAATTAGCCGGGAGTGGTGGCAGGCGCATGTAGTCCCAGCTACTCCAGAGGCTGAGGCAGGAGAATGGCATAAACCTGGGGGGGTGGCGGAGTTGCAGTGAGTGGAGATTGTGCCACTGCACTCCAGCCGGGGTGACAGAACGAGACTCCGTCTCAAAAAAAAAAAAAAAGAAAAATAAATAAATAAATAAATAAATAAATGTGACCTGTTGCAGTGGCTGATGCCTGTAATCCCAGCACTTTGGGAGGCAGAGGTGAGTGGATCACTTGAGGTCAGGAGTTCCAGACCAGCCTGGCCAACATGGTGAAACCTTGTGTCTACTAAAAATACAAAAAATTAGCCGGGAGTGGTGGCACACACCTGTAATCCCAGCTACTTGGGAGACTGAGGCAGGAGAATCACTTGAACCTGGGAGGCAGAGGTTGCAGTGAGCCGAGATTGTGCCACTGCACTCCAGCCTGAGTGACAGACTCTGTCTCAAAAAAATAAAATAAATAAAATAAAATAAAATAAAATAAAATAAATAAAGAGCATTTAAAAATAATTTAGTCTTACAGGTGAAGATTTGCTTTCATCACTCAGCATGCCCTGAAGACATTTACTCAGCTCTTGATTGTATTATTTTAAAAGGTACAAACCCTGATTGTCTCAAACTAGCCTTAGACTTTGACTCTATCTATAGATAATTCTAGATCTATGGAAGTTAAAATTTCAGTTTACTAATCCCTTAATACTACCTTCAAAACATTTAGCAGTTTCAAATATTCCTCTACCTAGAAAGCCAGCAAATGAAAGCAACTTGGTTTCCCCAAGTTCAGATATTAACTATAGCAATCTTGATGGGTAATAGTTTTTAAATGTTTTATTTATGTCCACTTATTTGTATTCCTCACAAAAATACGTGAAAGCCAGCAACAGGCACATTTCAAAGCATGAAGAGTTGCTTTAATTTAACACAAAATTTGGGGGAATTCCTCTGCAGATTTCTGCAAGCATACCCATGGACTACAGATTATATTTACAGATTATATTAGGTGATATTCAATTTAATAAATTAATGCATACTTAAAAATTGTCTCTTTCATGTACATCAGTAATTAATTATTTAGTGAATATGTAAATTGCAGGCCAACACAGGAAGAAAAATGTAAAAAACAAAAAATGCCTGTAATTTTGGAAGAGAAAGCAAAGTTTTTAAATATATTACCCAAATATTATATGGTTTCTGTTCCTTTTTCTTCTTCTGGTTTTTACCCCTTAAACCTCAGCATTAAGTTCAGTATGGGGCCTAGGAGACAACATCTTCTGGATTAGGAAGCAAAGCTGGCCTCAACAGAATTAGGAAGAACAAAATTTTCCTTCAGAATCCCTGGTCTATACTATCATTTTCCTATCACTAATGCCTGTGACTCTGCTTCCTTCAGGCTTCTAGTGTCTCCATCACCTCCTTCTCCCAAACCCCATCAAAACACTGTTTTCAAAAATAAAAATAAAAGCAAACAAAGCCATGCAACAAATTCACTTCAAACACAATGGAGGAGAGTAAATTAAGTTCAAGAACCAAGAACCAACCAATGAATAGACAAGTTTCAAGAGCCATGGGGAAGGGGAAGGATAGAAGGTAGGCAATGGCTCCCCTACAACTGCAATGCATGGGTAATTGCCAGTGGGTCCTTCCTGCCCACTGCACAGGCAAAATCGATTCACTGAGACCCCAGCATTGCAGTAGAGAAAGAGTTTAATTGATGCAAGGCTGGCCCATGCGAGATAATTGAGGTTATCTCTCAAAACAGTCTTCCTAAAGGCTCAGAGGTCAGGGGTTTTATGGGCGATTTGGTGGGCAGGGGACTAGGAAATGGGTGCTGATTGGTTGTGAATGAAATTATAGGAGTGTGGGGCCACAAGACCAGTTGAGTCGTGAGTCATGAGTCTGGGTAGGGTCAGTCTGAGAAATATCTCCAAAATCCAATCTTCAGTTTTTCAATAGCAATGTTATCTATAGGCGCAACTGGGGAAATCACAAACCTTGTGACTCCTGGCTACAGGACTTCTGAGCAGTAAGGGATTATAGAAACTATACTTACATTTATCATGCCCTTCCCATAATCCTATTCTCATGCTCTCTTATTGGACTCACAAAGGTGGTTTTCAGTCCCTAAACAAAGAGGGCATTAATTTTAGGGAGAGACTATTATCATCTTTGCCTTCAAGTTAAACTATAAACTAAACTTCTCTCAAAGTTAGCTTGGCCTATGCCCAGGAATGATCAAGGACAGCTTGGAGGTCAGAAACAAGATGGTGTCAGCTATGTCAGATTTCTCTTACTACCATAATCTTGCAAAGGTGGTTTCATGTGGGCATAGTCCCAGTGTGACCTGAGGGAGTACCAGTCCCAAGCAGTGAAGTGAAACTGAAGGTGCTTGGGCTTCCACACCAGGTAGCCCTGGTTTAAGTCTCTTGGGACCTTGGACCAATTAAGCAATCTGAGCTTCTGTTTCCTCATCTGAAAAATGGGAAGACTAAGTAGGATCCTGTCACTAAAGGCCCCAGCCCAGGGTCTGACACATAAGTGCTCAAAATGGCTAGTATCATGACAGACATGACAGTTATGTTCAAATTTGCAATAGCAAAAGGAATAAAGGGGGATTTTCTCTATTCCACTTTCATGATGGAAAGTGAATTCCAAGCCTGAGGTAAGTACTTTGAAAATGAAGAGAAAATAAATACTTTTGTGTCTGCAAATAATCCTTTCTTGCTACAAGAAAGCTGTATCTATCGATAAAATAAAAAGGATGCATATCCTTTACTTTTTAAGGGAATGGCTCAAACACCACCAATACTCAAAACAAAAATGCAAAATTAAAACAACAGGATCACGTTTGCTCAATATCTGACACTCCTATCTAACCTTAGGTTTTTGAGCACTTTGAACCACAATCATTGGTTTTCTTTTACCATTTTTTTAAAATCTCACAGGATGTGGCCTTACTGTCTTCTGAAGACCCACAGCTTTCTTTGTGCATGAATTATGACAACTGTCACATTCTGCCTTGACTTCAGGATAATGTATCTTTGTATTTCTGCTTCTGACCCCTCATGCTGACCACTTTTTTTTTTAATTTTTATTTTTTGAGATGAGGTCTTGCTCTGTGGCCCAGGCTGGAGTGCAGTGGTGCAATTATGGCTCACTGCAGCCTCAAACTCCAGGGTTCAAGTGATCCTCCTGCCTCAGCCTCTCGAGTAGCTGGGACTCCAGGTGTGTGCCACCATGACTTGCTATTTTTTTTTTATTTGTATCTTATAGAGATGGGGGTATCATTCTGTTACCCAGGCTGGAGTGCAGTGGTGTGATCACGACTCACTGTAGCCTTGACCTCCTGGGCTCAAGTGATCTTCTCACTTCAGCCTCCCAAGTAGCTGGGACTACAGGTCCACACCACCATGCCTTTTGGCTATTTTTTTTTTTTTTAACTTTTATAGAAACAAAGTCTTACTGTGTTACCCAGGCTGGTCTTAAACTCCTGGGCTCAAGTGATCCCCACCTGGCCTCAGCCACCTTTCTGAGTGACATCCTCATCCACATCACCCCACCAGAGTCGGATTACCTTTGTCCTTGGTCTATGACTTTAACCAGGTTTTGGTCCTAAAATCTTCCATACCTGGGAGGGGCTTGGTGCTCACTGAGAAGGGAAGAGAAGACAAAAGAAGTGTGAAGAGTGGATATCTGAGATGTAACATTTTTCCCAGTTATAAGTTATAAACCTAAAAATAAAACACATTTAAGCTTTCTGATTGTTAGAGCTGTAAAAGATGACTTTGTTATGGATTGCCCTGAATTTCATTTACACCAGGTGATACCAGAACCTTCTGTTTCATTCCATTCCTTCCTTTACTCAGAACCTTTATGTAAAGGAAAAATCAAACTGTTTTTTCTCTCTGCTTTCACACTCAACATAGAACACTTCTGCAACCAGATATGTGTGTGTGGTTTTTGTTTTTGTTTTTCAAATACACCAAGCAATTCTCCAGCAGACACCAACTGGGTGTCCTATAATTCAATTCAATTCTGTCACTGGGTCTGACAATAGCTCCAGGTAGTGACTTGGGGGCTCAGCCCCACAAGGCTGCCCTCACTTCAGACACCAATGGCGAATCACAGGTTGCAGCTTGTGCTTTTGATTAACTGGCTATAAACCGGGGTCTCATGATTCCATCCCTTTGGACTGGATAATTTGCTAGCGAGACGGAGCAGGGACCCCTCTTAGGGGCCTGCCAGAAGTCTTGAGTCTATAAGGGAATTTCCAGGCACCTAGGCCCAGTGGCTAACACCTGTAATCTCAGCAATTTGGGAGGCCAAGGTGGGTGGATCACTTGAACCCAGGAGTCTACAATCAGCCTGGCCAACATGGCGAAACCTCATCTCTATGAAAAGTACAAAAATTAACCAGGCATGATGGCATGTGCTTGTAGTCCCAGCTACCAGCTACTCAGGAGGCTGAAGGGGGAGGATCGCTTGAGCCCAGGAGTTGGAGGCTGCAGTGAGCTATGATTGCACCACTGCACTTTAGCCTGGGCAACAGAAAAAGACCCTGTGTCAAAAAAAAAAAAAAAAAATGTAAATAAGCAGCCTGATCAGCAAGAAGATAGTAGCAATAGTCTCCCAAGCAAGCCAGAGTCATAAGGTGTTTGGGCTCCCTATAGAAATGGAAGGGTAACATCTTGACATACGTACTTGCATTGCTTTTTGGAAGCAACTCACATGACATCACATGGTTGTCAGCTAAAGGGAAACTGAGGACTGACCTCTGACTGCCATTTTTTCTCAAATTTCTTCCTGAGGGGCCTGGAAGGAGTCACATCCACAGATCAGACTAACGCTTAACCTCCATGTGTTGGTTTAAGATTTGACCTGCAACTTGTTTCCTGAAATGTACCCCAGCCTTTAAAAAACCCTTGCCTGGCTGGATGCAGTGGCTCACATCTGTAATCCCAACAATTTGGGAGGCCAAAGTGGGTAGATCACCTGAAGTCAGGAGTTCGAGACCAGCCTGACCAACATGGTGAAACCCTGTCTCTACTAAAAATACAAAAAATTAGCCGAGAGTGGTGGTGCACGCCTGTAATCCCAGCTATTTGGGAGGCTGAGACAGGAGAACTGCTTGAACCCAAGAGGTGGCGGTTACAGTGAACTGAGATCACACCATTGCACTCCAGCTTAGGCAACAAGAACAAAACTCTATCTCAAAAAACAAACAAACAAATAAATAAATAATAAAAACCCTCGCCTGTAAGTTATTGGGGAATTTGGGTCTTAAGCATTAGCTGCCCATTCTCCTTGCATGGTGCCCTCCAATAAATGTTGTTTTCTCCAGCTGCAAACCTGGTTCTCAGCGTCTGACTTTACGCATCAGGCGAGCAGACTCTAGTTCAGTTCAGTAACACAATGATGGCTCACAGAACTCAAGGGGGCAGTTCCCTTATATTTACTGCTCTCTTATAAAGGGGAGCGATGAACATCCAGATGGAGAGATGGAGAAGGCAAGGTATGGGGGTTATGGAGCCTCCATGCCCTCTCCCACATACCACCCTCCTATTACCAGAAAGGGGTCCCTATCCAGACCCCAAGAGAGGGTTCTTGGATCTCATGCAAGAAAGAATTCAGGGCAAGTCCAGAGAATAAAGTGAATGCAAGTTTATTAAGAAAGTAAAGGAATAAAAGAATGGTTAGTTACTCCATAGGTAGAGCAGTGGCATGGACTGCACAGCTGATTATACTTATAGTTATTTCTTGATTATATGCCAAGCAAAGGGTGGATTATTCACGAGTTTTCCGGGAAAGGGCTGGGCAATTCCCATAACTGAGGGTTCCTCCCCTTTTTAGACCATATAGGGTAACCTCTAGACATTGCCATGGGATTTGTAAACTGTCATGGCGCTGATGGGAGTGTTTTAGCATGCTAATGCATTGTAATTAGCATATACTGAACAGTGAGAGCTACCAGAGGTTATTGTTGTTGCCATCTTGATTTTTGTGGGTTCTGGCCGGCTTCTTTACCACATGCGTTTTTATCAGCAAGGTCTTTGGGACCTGTATCTTTTGCCGACCACCTATCTATCTTATCCTGTGACTTAGAATGCCCTAACCTCCTGGGAATGCAGCCCAGTAGGTCTCAGCCTTATTTCACCCAGCCCCTATTCAAGATGGAATTGCTCTGGCTCAAAAGCCTTTGACACTCCCAGCATCTCCACATGTTCAACCACCCAGAAGCTCATCAAATCTTGTTGGAGAGTTTTTATAGAAGTAGGCCTCCAAGCGCCCCCAGTCCTCCAGAGGTTAGTGTGTGGGTCAGAAAATTCCATCCTTCTAATGGCTTGGTCTTTCCTCAGCCCCAACGTGAGGGTATTTAGGGACCTCACCCTAAGTCACCTCATTAACATAAACTTAGATGTGATCAAAAGGGGTTCATTATGAATAACAAAAGACATTCCTGTCACTCAGGAAATTACCAGGGTTTTAGGAACTCAGTATCGGGAACCAGGGACAAAGGCCAAATATATTTCCTATTAAACCACTTTGGAAGCAAAGGAGAGATGTGTCCCTCCTGAAAGGAGGCCACCTTCCACTTATCTTTTATACAAGCTGAGAGGGTCTCAGCTCAAACAGTGCTTCCCAGAGCCCAGGACTCCTGAGCTCATGTCCTACAAGCAGTTTTGTCTGGGGTTAACACAGCATTAGTAGTCACTCAGGACATTTACAACGGGCTGGAGGCCTTTGTGTAAAACACTTAGTCATTTTTATTGTCTCTCTTTAAAGAAATATTTGCACAACAATTTTTATTTTATTAATAGGTATATTTCTCTTGCAGCAAGAAAGGATTATTTGCACACACTAAAGTATTTACTTTTCCCATAACCTTGAAAGTATTGGCCTCGGGTTTGGAATTCACTTTCCCTATCAGGAAAGTGGGATAGAGAAAATTCCTCAAACGTGACCAGTGAAGATTAACAGGCCAATTTGTGAGCTTGCTTTTTAGCACCGCCAGTCACGTTAACATTTTTGGCTTGCCAGAGCAAAAAGGGCACATTCTGACCTTTGTCAGACCCTCTCTCATTACCATGCTTCCCTTCGAAAGGAGCCAGGGAAGCCCACAGATGTGGAGAACCAGAGAAGAAGCAGAAAAGATTGCAGCTAATCCTGAGTTGATGCAAAAATTAATAATAATAAGGCAATCAAAAAGCATCAAAAGTCAAGGATGTTACTGTTAAATTAGACATTTATTTATTTATTTATTTTTTATTTTGAGACAGAGTCTTGGTCTGTAGCCCAGGCTGGAGTGTAGTGGCACAACCTTGGCTCTCTGCAACCTCCTCCTCTCAGGTTCAAGTGATTCTCCTGTCTCAGCCTCCTGAGTAGCTGGTATTACAGGCACCCCCCACCACACCCGGCTAATTTTTGTATTTTTAGTGGAGACGAGGTTTCACCATGTTGGCCAGGCTGTTCTCGAACTCCTGACCTCAAGTGATTCACACCTCGCACTCCCAAAGTGCTAGGATTACAGGCGTGAGCCACTACACTCGGCCTAAATAAGACTTTTAAATATGCTATGGATATCAGAGGAGTTTTAGTGCAATTGTCTCCTTACATTTGTCAGGGAAATCATTAATCATTGGATGTTAAATTTATACAGATTGTTGAATAAATGAGCGGCACACGAAGACTGCATGATGATAATCCAAAAGGAAAAAAGAGAGAGATGAGAGAAAGGAGAGAGGAGAGAAGGGGAAATTTTCTCTTTGCGGGCCACTCAAAACACGAAGCCAGCCTCTGTGGTTACTTCCAGTTTCATTACTGGGAGCCTTGCCTACCTAAATGGCAAGTCATTTTAAGAGCTTAAATAAATCTTGCCAGGCACAAAGATAGAAACATACTATGGGTATGCAGCAGCTTTTAATAGAAGTAAACTCGGGGCAGATATGAACATTGCATAACTTCAGGCTTATGGTATCCACTTGATTGTCATTTGCCTAGCTGTCAGGGTCCCCTTGTCATCACTGGGTACCTGTGTGCACAGTCCGGCTGCAGAATCACATTCAGGGCAAAGGACAGTCCTGCCTTAATGGGGCTTCATGCGTATGACTTTACCATTTTCAATGGCAGGTAAAATCATTTTCCTCCTGCCTCCTAACAGCCATACCAGTCCAGTTTTAGAGGCACCGAACTTCACTTTCTCTTGCTGTTAGCATAATGGTAGGGTAAGGAAAAGCCCGCCACCAGAGACAACCAACCAGATCAAGTAACCCAGAGAGATAGAAATCTGTCAGAGAAGAATATTCCTTGGAACATGCTGTTTTTACATATCTTTTGCTCACTGGCCATCTTACATAGTTAAAATTGTCAGTCATGTAAAACTTCAATACCAAAACCTGACTCAGCCATCCTGGACCTGCTTTGCCTTTTAATCCTATTGCTCAGATGTTCCCACGTCACTTAGTCAGTTATCCACCAAATATCTGATTGAACATCTATGCACTCAGGTCAAAATACTGTATAAGAAAAACCTACAGGACGCTAGGTACAGTGGCTCACGCCTATAATTCCAGCACTTTTGGAGGCAGAGGCAGGCAGGCTGATCACTTGAGCCCAGGAGTTCAAGACCAGCCTGGGCAACATGGCTAGACCTCATCTCTACTAAAAATACAAAAAATTAGCTGGGCCTGGTGGCATGTGCCTGTGGTCCCAGGTACTCAGGAGGCTGTGATGGGAGGATTGCCTAAGCCCAGAAAGTCAAGGCTGCAGTGAGCTGAGATTGCACCACTGCACTCCAGCCTGGGCAACAGAGAGACATCCTTTCTCATAATAATAATAATAATAGAAATGAATGAGGTGTGGTCTCCTCCATCAAAGCCCATGTCCTTACCAAGCTTAATGTCTTTACACAAGAACGCTTAAATCACTTCTCCCTCCAGTCAAAGACAACCTGTATTATTTTCTTAGGCAGTTTGAGACTCTTAGGGTCATCTCAGTCAACCTGAGTATGACCAGCTTTCTTGAGGAACCAGTCCTTTTCTTACCCACTTACCACCCCTTCCCGATCTCCAGGCCGTGTTCCGGCCATTACTCATTGCTTCAGTGGTGATGGCCTCCTCATGTGTCTCAGTCAATCATTCATTGTGTAAACATTCCAGCAGCATCACATCACCCTTCTGAAGAACTCACTGAAGCTCACCGCTGCCCCTAAAGTCAAATCTAGATTCGTCTGTGGGCAAATCAGCTTAGGGCCACATCAAGGAACTAACATAAAATTAATATATGTGGCATAACTTAAATAATTTAGCCAGTGAAGTTCCTAGCCAGGTCTGAATGTGTTAAGTAAGAATCACGTAAGAACTGGCCTCACCTGCAGTATTTGGGGCTGCATTAATTTTTGTGAGTGGCAGCCCACCTTTGTGCATATAAATTGGGTAATTACACGAGTAAATTGGAATTTTTGCACTGAGAATCAGCACCCTGTAAATAACAGAAGGACAGAGAAAGCAGGCCAGTTGAAACTTTGGCCCTTCATATTTGAAAGCAGCACTTTCTAGACAGCTTGAAGACTGAGGCTTGAAGAGACCTAACAGGAAAGAAGCGGGGGAAGAGCACCTAACCATTCTGTTTGTACATCATTTTCTATTTAAAGATAATAACGTGGTGTAGAAAAGTTGAAACACGAAAATTATATATTTGGTCGTCTCATCTCAACTTCCAGCAGAGTAACGATTGTCACAAAATTACCATACTTGTGTTGGACATAATTTGTTAGAAGTTGACGGCCTGAAAGCTCACATCTACCCTGAAACCCGAGAAGAACTTGTCCCAGAGTGAATCATGTCCTCTGTGTTTCTGGAAAGGACATCGATGGTAAACGGGCTTTGTTGAGGATTAACTTTGTCAATCAGTTATAATTTGTAAAATTCTGGCCGCTGATATGTAGAAATATCTGATGTGTGTTGATCTGGAGCAACTCACTTAACCTCCGGAGGCCTCATTTCAGCCAAGAGGGAATTGACTAAGTGGGTAATGAAACTAACATTTTGGGATTGTCTACAATGTGCAAGGCAATTGACTTATGTTATCTCATTCAATCTTAACCATACTGTGAGCTAGATATTATTGTCCCTATTTTACAGATGAGAAAGCTAAGAGAGGCTTAATAACCTATCAAACTCCCTTAGCTGATGATTGGCATAACTAGGACTTAGAACCAGTAGGACTAGGTAGGTGATTCTTCTTTGTGTTTTTGTTTTGTTTTGTTTTTGTTGTGTTTTGTTTTTTGAGATGAAGTCTCACTCTGTTGCCCAGGCTGGAGTGCAGTGGCATGATCTCGGCTCACTGCAACCTTTGCCTCCTGGGTTCAAGCAATTCTCCTGCCTCAGCCTCCCCAGTAGCTGGGATTATAAGCGAGCACCACCACACCTGGCTAATTTTTGTATTTTTAGTAGAGACATGGTTTCGCCATGCTGGCCAGGCTGGTCTTGAACTCCTGACCTCAAGTGATCCACCCACCTCGGCCTCACAGAGTGCTGGGATTACAGGCATGAGCCACTGCACCCAGCCAGATAGGTGATTCCTAACTAGAGATGGAGGAAATGGAAGGAAGCTTGTTATCTCTTCAAACTACTCTCCCAGGTTGGATGCTTGCGGAGGGGCAGGACAGCACAGTCACTGTTGCTGTTAGAAACATGCCACATTCCTTAATGATATTAACACACAGCACAAGACTGGAAACCCTGGTCTAGCCTCAAAACTCTGGCACTACTTCACACTGTCTCCCAGCAATTTTTATTGTCTCTTCCAACAAGAAACCATTTCAAAATAATCAGTGGCCACAAAGCTTCGGTCAACCCAGGACCTTTGGATTTGGTGTATGCAACATTTGATCTCTAACGCTGTTTTCAAGACCAACATAATATTTGAACTTGCCATAGAGATGTCACAGGACTTGAGAGATAGTAGAAACAGCCTCCTCCAACAAGTCTCTCCTATTGATCTTGAAACTGGGCCTCTCCACGCTATTCTCTCTTTTACTTGAAGGCATCATGGACATTTGTTAAAACGTGACTTAAATCTGGGAGCTTAACATACTCTACCATTAGTGTTTTTCAAGACGATTTCTGTACTTACGCTGTTTTATACACACACACACACACACACACACACAGTCTAAGCAACTAGATTCAGTTTATCAGATTATTCCTAGCAGAGTGTAGAGGGGCAGGCTGGAAAGCAAGTCAGTTTTGATGGGAAAATGAAGTCAGAACAAATGCAGAGCCCTTGCGCTTCCTGAGGGGTCCTCAGAATGAGAGGAGGGGAGCCTGGAGCCAAGGGTCCTGCGAGGAGAGGGCAAACCTGCCCACTTCTAAGTGGGCTCTGAGGAAGCTCTGCCCCAATGCTCTGACGGAGGGATTTGGTGTTTGGAATCCAGTGTCTACATACTAGGTTGCTGCAAAAGTAATTGAGGTTTTTACCATTGAAAATTATGGCGGCTGGGCACAGTGGCTCAGCCTGTAATCCTAACACTTTGGGAGGCCTAGGCGGGCAGATCATCTGAGGTTAGGCGCTTCAGACCAGGCTGGCCAACGTGGTGAAACCCTGTCTCTACTACAAATACAAAAATTAGCTGGGTAGGTTGGCATGTGCCTATAATCCCACAGGAGATGGAGATTATAGTGAGCCAAGATCGCGCCATTGCACTCCAGCCTGGGCGACAGAGTGAGACTCGGTCTCAAAAAAAAAAAAAAAGAAAAAAAAAAAAAAAGGCAAAAACCGCAATTACTTTTGCACCAACCTATAGCTGTTTCTTTCCCCAGAAAGAAAGAAATGTGATCGCTGCAGCGCCTGTGTGAGGCTGTAACTTCTGCTGGCTTGTAATCCAGCCGCTGAAGAACGTTTACTTGGAGGCTCTCAAAAGGAGCCACCCACGTGTGATTGCGGCTGAGTGTGTTTATGCAAATATCAAAGTTTGACTTAACCACGGTTTATCAGTGAAATCCTCATAAATAATATTGAAGAGCAAAATTTGGCTCAGACAAGGGACCCTTGACCAACTATTTGTCGGAATTGCCAATGCTATATATTAGACAAACGAGCAGCTGTTTGTAGCCTTTGAAGTTCTGTTTTATTTCAATAGCACAGTTACGTTGTGTACAACACACACTCCCAAGGAAAATAAAGAGAGCCACAGACCAGAGAGGGACTTCAGAGCTCCAGAAAAATAACAAAAGAAATATCATAAATACAAATTGATAGCCAAGAGAGACACTAATAAAAATTATAGCGATGACAGTGATAGAAGAAAACTGGGCCACAAGTGTTCTCTGCTGTGCACTCATTAGCTTTTTGAATCTTCCCAGCACCAATGGGAGACAGGCACTAATATCATCGTCATCTTATTTATTTATTTATTGAGACCGAGTCTTGCTCTATTGCCCAGGCTGAAGTGCAGTGGCGCAATTTCGGCTCACTGCAGCCTCCACCTCCCGGGTTCAAGAGATGCTCCTGCCTCAGCCCCCCAAGTAGCTGGGATTACAGGTGCCTGCCACTGCGTCCAGCTAATTTTTGTATTTTTAGTAGAGACGGGGTTTCGTCATGTTGACCAAGCTGGTCTTGAACTCCTGACCTCAGGTGATCCGCCTGCCTCAGCCTCCCAAAGTGCTGGGATTACAGGCATGAGCCACCATGCCCAGCCCATCCTCATCTTATGAATGAAGAAACTCAGGTGCAGAAAGACTAACTTGGTTGCCTGTGGTTGCACATGGAGGCAGAGGTGGAGCTGAGAGTCAAACCCAGGCAGCTAGCTCCAAGCCCTTCCTGTCTTAGCATCAGAAAAAGTATCACCCACCTGGGTGCCATCATCTGTCTTAGGTACCTCACAGCCCTACTATTGCACAGGAGAACATCTATTCCACAGAGGTATTAATGAGAAGACAATGCCAACACTCCCACATCTGTGTGATTACATGCCCACTCGTCAATAAAGGGTGTTGAAAATTTCTGGAAGATTGCCCACTTGTTTGGTATTTTACAGCAAAGGCCTCTTAAATGCTGGGCTTATACATGATGGAAGCTCTATTTTTTCCTAAACAGCCTAAATAAATAAGAAAAAGCGACAAAAAATATAAAGACAAAAACTAATGAATAGTTTTAAGACCCTTCTCTGGGAACTAAATTTCAATAGACACAAGATTTCTGTTACCTCTGGCATAGTTTTGCAATAGTCAACAAGAGATCACCTTCTCCCTAGAAACTAAATGAGGAATGAAAATACCAGTTGTTTCAGGAGATCTGGTAAGCTTCTAGTTTCCTATAAAAATGAACTTACCATCACCTTAGAGAAGTAATATTTTGATTCCTTAATGTCTATGATTGGTTTTTGGAGTTGGATCACTTACATAGCCTCTCAATATGGATCCCAAAACACATTCATATAGAATAATTATAGGATATGAGTGTGGGAAGATGAAAGGAAGCTATTTGAAGACACAGGCCTAAATGGTATCTGAAAATGAATTTTAAATAATAAAAATACTATCTCCCTTTACAATCATGTGGTACTGTTTTCTAAAGAGGTGTTGGGATAATGACCTTGTCTTTGAATCTATCTATCCATCTAACTATCTATCTATCTATCTATCTATCTATCTATCTATCTATCTATCATCTATCTATATCTATCTCTCTCTCTCTATATATATATCTATCTATATATCTATATCTACCTATGTATTATCTCTATGTATATATTTATATCTATCTATGTATATATTTATATCTATCTATATATTTATATATATATCTATATCTATCCATCTATATATCTATGTCTATCTATATCTATGTATATCTCTATATCTATCTATATCTCTATATCTATGTATTATCGCTATCTCTATCTATATTAAAGCTTATGCTAAAAATGACCATAGCATTTAGTAACTGTTCTACCACTAAATCAAACCCAGTTTTGACAATATCCATTACTGGCACCGTGGCGTTTCCATAAACCGTTAATGCTGCCCCAGGCTCTGGGGCCTAAAAGGCATCATTTGTTCTCCAAAATGTTGGCCCTTTGCCATTTTGTGTCTCTTCAGACTCCACATTCACAGGTCCGTCTGGCTATGCTCTTTTCCATTTCCTTCCCATGGCTGTGTCTTGTCCTGTGGCAAAGTTTTTGTATTTCACTCCCCACTGACTTTTAAGGTAGCACATGAAATGAGATCCTGGGGCTCTATGTGTGACTCTTAACTCTTATAGCTCTATAAGCTTTTAAACAATCTGAGGCAGGGGGAGTGTGTGTGTGTGTGTGTGTGCGCACATTTGCGTTTGTGTGTGAAAACTGATTCAAGCATCACCTAGAGACCTTGTGTTCCCTAGGCCCCCAGCAGCCTCAGGATATGTTTCCTATTAAGGATTAATTTTCCTCTAAGAAGTGATCTTTCTGGCCCTTGAAAGAGGTTCTATTCCCATTTAATGCCTGTTAGAAGCTCCCTGAGATTGGATTGAGCAGGTGGTCTCCGAATACATGTTTCAATGCACATTATTCACAGGAAATAAGATCAGGGTTGAGAAAATCCACTTTTTGAGAGAGGTGAGAAGGAGTCCAGTTGTCATTCTTGTTTGATCTTGGACAATTCACTTAACCTATGTCTCCACTTTCCAAAGATAATACAGGGAAACGGCTCCTTCTCCCTTCCTACCTCATTAGAGCATCCTGTGGGTAATTATATGATGCTTTTAGAGTCCTCTCTATAGGGCACTTGCCTTGGAAATATAAGAATTATTGGTATTCTCATGACTTGACACTCACCAGTGGCCCCGTTTGAGATGGGCAGTCGCTGGCTGACATGCAAATAATAATGCATGCAATTTGTTGCAGCTGCACCAAGTCACAGCCTGTTGATAAATAGAAATCCGGAAGTCACATACAAGCTGGCCTAAGCAAGGCATGGATCTCACCCCTATTTTTAGTGAATAGAGCTCTGCTGAAATGTGTCACTGAGTGCGGATCTCTTACAAACTTTCTCACCCGTGGTGCAGTCTCGATCGCATGAAGCACACATGCAGAGGTAGAAGGTCACATGGAGCCACGTTAAGTTATAAAAGAGAGAGAGAGTCGGTGTGCTGGATCCGACTGCCATACAAATCCAAAAGCCATTGTCTCCCTCTGGGCAGTAATCTATCCAACTGTTTCCCTGGCGTTCCCACCAGGAGGCCTCAGCAGCTGCTCAAGTTAACACAATGGAGACGGAGCTCCCCCTTCTTTCTGCTAAGCACCCCACATCCCTCCCTACCCTACACACTCAGTTTGAGGCAATTATTGGCAATTTCACTTTCTTCAGCAAATTGTCTCAATTTGGTTGTTTCATCCTTCCTGCCACAGCCAAGCTCCTGCCTATTGACTCTGATGTGTCTTTCACAGAATCTCATTTTCATCCCTGTCACCAGAGTCCAAATGCCAACATACTGATTATTCTTGCTGTGACAAATACAGTGTCTCTTCAGCAGTCTCTTCAGGTCTCAGTCTCCTGAGAAAACAGCTCCCTCCCTCTCCCAGCCTTTTCATAACATTGCATGCTAAGATCACCACCATCCCCCTTTTCAATTCCTTCACAAACTCATCCTGGACATTTTTCATATCAGTTCTGGAAGGGCATCTCCTCCCCAGTTCTGCTTCACCTGTTTCCTGCCTGTCTGTATGTCTCTGGAAGCCCCAGGTCACCAGGACAAATTCTTCTGCCCCTGTAGGCTATTGCCAAGCTTAATTTTAGCACCTGGCAAATTACAGTAGGTCCTTCTCATCGGATCAAAGCATTCATCCCTGCATGCTAGCCAGACTTGGGGGACATAGCAAACAACTTTGAAAATTTCTTATGAGTCAGCTAAGGAGCATTCAGGCATGCGAAATCACAGGACACATCCACACATTCAGATATAATGACTTTCAGGCAGGATCATTTAACATGAAAGTGATGCTCATTCTCTGGCTGCCACATTGGGCCAGGCGGAAGGACAGGCTTCTGCAGAAATGTATTCAGGCAGAGTCAAGTATCTGGGAAGGATATCCACGTGGTGACGTGGGAGAGCTGTAAAATCTCCTTGGGCATTGTCCTATTTAGGACATCCTAATGCACACACACTGGGGAAAGTTGGCCTTTGTTGTATTAGTCAATTTGATGTCAGTTTGATAAAGAAGCTGAAGACCAGCATCTCCGAAGCCCAGAAGTCAGTCCTGATGCCTATGATTACAGGAATTTCATTCTCAAGCTTTTAGATTGAAAAACGGACGATTGAATTTCTCCATAAATACTAGAACTCTTGCTTCTTTTTCATTCATTTATTTATTTTTTTCTTTTTGAAACAGTCTTACTTTGTCATGCAGGATGGAGTGCAGTGGTGCCATCATAGTTCACTGCATCTTGGAACTCCTGGGCTTGAGCGATTTTCCCACCTCAGTCTCTCAAGTAGATGAGACTGCAGATGCACACCACCACTCCCAGCTAATTTTTTATTTTTTGAATTTTCCCCTCTGGTCTTTGATTCAGGATTTAAAATTTTTTGTAGAGACTGGGTCTCTCTATGTTGCCCCAGCTGGTCTTGTATTCCTAGCCTCAAGTGATCTTCCCACCTTGGCCTCCCAAAGCTCTGGTAATAGAGGCATGAGCTACCATGGCCAGCTGCTCCTTTCTGTTTTAAATATGCCCACTAACTGGGCGCGATGGCTCACGCCTGTAATCCCAGCATTTTGAGAGGCTGAGGCTAGTGGATTGCTTGAGCTTAGGATTTTGAGGCCAGCCTGGGCATACACAGTGAAACCGCTTCTCAAAAAAAAAAAAAAAAAAAAATTACCGAGGCATGGTGGTGCACGCCTGTGGTCCCAGCTACTCGGGAGGCTGAGGTGGGAGCTCAGAAGGCAGAGGTTGCAGTGAGCTGTGATTGCACCACTGCACTACAGCCTGGATAACAAAGCAAGACTCTGCCTCAAAAAGTAAAAAAATTAAATACGCCCACTAAACCCTTTAGCAAAGAAATGATTCCTGATTTATATCATCATTTTATTGGCCTACGTTACCATAAAAAGTGGTTGAGAAGAGCTCCCTTTGCCTCTTCCCAGTGGCCTTGGGGACAGTGGTGCAGACACACAGTCAATTCCAGTTTGCTTAGAGCATCTGCGCTATCCCAAGAATTTCAGTGTTAGCGATGTGGACAAGAGGGCTGACATTTCCCAACTGAAGTCTGGAAGGAGATCAGTCCTGTGAAACAGACAGGCTGATCTTGAAATAAAGTTCACTGGAGTATGATGAAAAACTACTTTCAGAGGCCAACTGTTATCAGGTAACAGAGGTAATGGCAAGGCCCACTATGGACCATTAAAACGTCAGAGAAGTTGGTTTTAGCTCTTTTTTCCACCTTCCCTTGCTTCATATGAAAATGTGAGAAAACAGATGATTTTCTCCTTATCTTTCCACCTTATCCCTTACATATTTTATTTATTAACTCCCTGTATATTACTTTTTTTTTTTTTGAGACACAGTTTCACTCTGTCGCCCAAGCTGAAGTGCAATGGCATGTTCTCAGCTCACTGCAAACTCCACCTCCCGGTTCAAGTGATTCTCACACCTCAGCCTCCCAAGTAGCTGGGATTACAGGAAGGTGCTGCCGTGCCCAGGTAATTTTTGTATTTTTAGTAGAGATAGGGTTTCATCATGTTAGCCAGGCCGGTCCCAAACTCCTGACCCCAAGTGATCTGCCCGCCTCAGCCTCCCACGCGCTGGAATTACACGTGTGAGCCACTGCACCCAGCCATACCTTCCTGTGTATTAATTTTATGGCAGAAATATAATGCTCCAAATTAATGAAAACTTGATTAAAGTAATATCAATGATGAAATACACAAGACCATACAGTCCAAAAAGGCAAGGACCTCTGAGTTCCCAGCACTTTGACCCATGCTTGGTACACAGTAGGGCCTCACAAGATATTTGTTTAACGAAGAAATTGAAGAAATGTACTTCACAAGCTTGGGTTACAAATTAAATGAGGTAATTGTTTCCGGCACAGAGTAAGTATTCAGTACTTTCTCCTTCCTTTCCATCCACAAAACAGCTGGAGAAATCACCCTCTATTCCAGGCTTCCAATAAGTGTTCACAGGTGGCAGGTCAAAAATGCTCCCAATTCATTACTCCGCCAGTCCACCAAAAACACCCAGGTCAGCAAGCCAGGCCCAAAATGTTCAGGAGTGGAGTCAGAACTCAGGTTACAAAATCAAATATTGTTCCACATTGCCTTCGCTCAAGAACCCCACCCCCAACCCCCGCGAATGGTCTTAGTGATAACCTCCCTATAGAAAGGATATCTTCAAAAGAAGTCTCCCTCCTGAATAGCAGGTGGCCAAAGCTAACCCCAGCTCAGTGCCCCTGACCTTGGCTGTCCTTGGTGGCCTTCACTGCCTCATGTTTCAGAGAAGAGTCTGAAGCAGAAGTCCAGTTCTGGTTCATGATGTCAGCAACAAAAGCCAAGCAAAAGAGAGATATTGGATCATTCCAGATTTCACTGTGCTTTTTATTTTAAGTGTAAAACAGCATCTTCATTTGAGTCTAACTTTTCCCAAAGACATGGCAACAAACTCCAGACCTCTGGAGTTCTTTCCATCCCTATAAATCTTTGAATAACTTTTTTATTTCTTCTTCTTATTATTATTATTTTGAGACAGAGTCTGTCTCTGTCGCCCAGGCTGGAGTGCAGTGGCGCAATCTCGGCTCACCGCAACCTCTGCCTCCCGGATTCAAGAGATTCTTCTGCCTCAGCCTTCTGAGTAGCTGGGCCTACAGGAACCTGCCACCATGCCTAGCTAAATTTTGTACTTTTGGTAGGCATGGTTTCACCATTTTGGCCAGGCTGGTCTTGAACTCCTGACCTCAAGTGATCCGCCAGCCTCAGTCTCTCACAGTGCTGGGATTACAGGCGTGAGCCACTGCGCCCAGTGAACAACTCTTTTAAATGCTCACATATTGATCTAAAAGAAAAACGATACCTACGTGGAAGGGTCTACTTTATTCTTCCAGTGAGAAGCTGTCTCATTTGGTAGTCCACAAAGTGTTATCTAACATAGACTCTGACCGAAGGAAACCATGGTTGAATAAACTTTCCATATCAAACTTAGAACAATTCCTACCAATCACTCATCATTTTCCTCAAATAAAGTGGCGAAACCACATGTGAGTTTTATTTAAGTAAATATTTGGCAGCTCATTAAAAAGTAAAAACAGAAGATCCGAATTTTCTAATGTAGCTTTGGACCAGTATTTGGGCTAAAGAATTAAAGAGAAGGAAACTATTGTGAAACTATTATGTAATGATATTTTTTCAGTTAAAGTTTCATTGACAGATTATATGTATAATTCATACTTACACATTTTTTAATTTTTATTTTTTTTATTTTTTGAGATAGAGTCTTGCTCTGTTGCCAGGCTAGAGTGCAGTGGTACAATCTCTGCTCCCTGCAACCTCTGCCTCCTGGGTTCAAGTGATTCTTATGTCTCAGCCTCCCAAGTAGCTGGGATTAGAGGCATGTGCCACCATGCCTGGCAGATTTTTTTGCATTTTTAGCAGACAGGGTTTTGCCATGTTGGCCAGGCTGGTCTCAAACTCCTGGCCTCAAGTGATCTGCCAACTCTGCCTCCCAAAGTGCTGGGATTACAGGTGTGAGCCACTGCACTTGGCCATACTTACACATTTATATATGTAAATAATGTATATACATATATATGTGCACATTATTTGTAATCAAAACTTTACCAAGTTCAAATATTATTATAAACTACTTTTTTTGTGGGGGAGTGTTTTTGTTTTGAGACAGAGTCTGGCTGTGTTGCCCAGGCTGGAGTGCATGGCATGATCTTGACTCACTGCAACCTCTGCCTCCTGGATTCAAGTGCTTTAGCCTCCCAAAGTGCTGAGATTACAGGCGTGAGCCACCCCACCCAGCCTATAAACTATTTGTAATGTTCCTCTGTAAGAGCCTGTTCTGACACCAGTTGCTGTTATTGCAATTTAATTCTGGCACTAACTACTTGAAGTGCAGATCCACTTGTTAAAGGGCAGACTGCCCTTACTTCAGATGCCAGCCACAAGCAGTGTCCCCAGGTCACCCAAACTTTTGTCTACTGGCAACAAATCCAGGGAGTTCCCATGACCCCTCAGCCTTAATAATTCACTGGAACAACTCACAGAATTCAGGAAAGTGCTGCTTTTATGGTCAGTTTTATTGCAAAAAAGTACAAATCAGAATGAGCCACATGAAGAGACACATCCGACAAGGCCTAAAAGGGTCTTGAATGCAGAGCTTCCATGTTCTTTCCCCGTATTAACCTATTCTCATGCTGCTAATAAGAGATACCTGAGACTGGGTAATTTATAAAGGAAAGAAGTTTAATGGACTCACAGTTCCACATGGCTGGGGAGGCCTCACAATCATGGTGGAAGGCAAAGGAGGAGCAACGCCACGTCTTACGTGGTGGCAGGCAAGAGAGCTTGTGCAGGGGAACTCTCATCTATAAAACCATCAGATCTTGTGAGACTTATTCACTATCATGAGAACAGCATGGGAAAGACCCGCCCCATGATTCAATTACCTCCCACCAGATCCCTCCCACATCACATAGGAATTATAGGAGCTACAATTCAAGATGAGATTTGGGTGGAGACACAGTCAAACCATATCACTCCCTATGGAATTAGAGCATGTGACTCTCTTGGCACATCCATCTATTCACTGACCAGGAAGCTCTACTGAATTTTGCCAGTGGTGTCCAGAGTTTTTATTGGTGTTTCATTGACAGGCATGATTGATAACTCAATCTCCAGCCTTCCTTCCTCCCCGGAGGTCAGGCTATCTCAAAGCCCCAACCCTCTGATCACAAGATGGGTCTTTCTGGTAACCAACCCAGTTCCTGGGCCATCTCATTAGCATAAACTCAGGCATTCGAATAACAACAATACTCCATATCACTTGGCAAATTCCAAGGGTTTTAGAAGCTCCATACCAGGAACCCTAGACAAAGACCAGAAAAATTCTTTATTATGCAATACAGCCAATGGCACAAAACCAAATGCAGTCAGGCAAAGCAATTCTACACATGGCCTGCCTATCTTGGTCCAGGTCCATGGACTATCTTATGGTCTGGCTTAAAACAAGAGTCAATTTGAGAGTTAAAAGGATGAAATGGCCTACTTATCTTCCAAGCTGTCCTTCATAATCATTGATTCCCTCAGCTGTATCTTCAAAATGTGTATTATCTAATTAAGATCCCTGAAAAACTGCATGGAAGGAGAAACCTGGCAGCTATCACCTTAACCAAGTAATTCGAGTTAACATCATCAATAATGGAACAAGGGACATCACCTGCTCCATTGCACAATGCACTGAGAAAGATACAGCATTACTTCTACGGTTTTACCACTAAAAATTCACGACTTGAACCTCCTCACAAGGAAACATCAGATAAACATACATCCAGGGATATTTTACAAAGCAACTGGCCTGTACGCTTCAAAAATGGCAAAGTCACAAAAAACAAATACAGACTAAGGAAGGGGTCTGGATGAAAAAAACTAGAGACAGGAATACTAAATGAATCTCATCACCCTAGGTTGGATCTGGGCTAGGAAAAAAAAAGTCCTATAAAGGATATTACTGGGCCAATTGATGCAATTTGTATATGGACTGTGGATCAAATGATATTATTATGCCAATGTTTTGTTTCCTGGGTTTTTAAATTTTATTTTCTGTGCCACAAGTCATCAAGCAAGTTTTCTGGTTTTGATCATTGTTTTGTATACAGAGATGTATAAATGTAAGAGAATTGCCTTTTTAAAAGAAAAAACACCCTTATGTATTTAGGATCACCATAATGTGACTGTATGTCACTCTCAAATAATACCCCTTAGAAGAGATAGAAGGGGAATAGTGGTAAATGATAAAGATAGAAGGGGAATAGTGGTAAATGATAAAGCAAATTGGGTTAAAATGTAAGCAATAAGTAATGTTTTTGGAAAAGTGTATACAAAAGTTATTTGAACCATATTTACAACTTTTTATTATGTTTAAAATTACATTAAATAGGCCAGGCATGGTGGCTCAATGCCTGTAATCCCAGCACTTTGGAAGGCTGAAGCAGGAGGATCACTTGAGGTCAGGAGTTTTTAAGACCAGCCTGGGCAACATAGTGAGACTACGTTGAACAAAGTTAAAATTAAAATATTAGCTAGGTATGGTGGTGCATACCTGTAGTCCCAGCTACTCAGGAGGCTGAGACAGGAGGATTGCATGAGCCCTGGAGGTCGAGGCTTCAGTGAGCCAAGATCATGCCACTGTGCTGCAGCCTGCAGCCTGGGTGATAAAGGGAGACCCCATCTCAAGCTTATATCAAATAAAAATCTAAAAACAAAGTCATACATGCAGAGAAAACGTGTAATGTTGCAAAGAAAATCCACAACTGGTCTAGAAGAAACACAGACAGAGGTGCTGGGATTTTGGTCATCTGCTCCTTGTTCTAACTTTGGATGTCTTGATAAAAGTGCTCTCATATATTATTTTCGTTCTTAAGAATCTCTGTCTTCCCCATTCTCAATGAATGGAGGAACTTTTTCTTTTTTTGTGCTTAGCATGTACAGAATCCTCTGCTTTGCATACAGAAAACAGCATTGAACAAAGCACATTTCCTACTCCATGAGCTTATAGCTTTGTCAGGCAGATAGGCCCTCTTCTCATATTTAACTTTTTACATGTGATAAAAATGGAAAACCTAAAAGTGACACAAGGTGTTATGAAAGCACATACGTCTGAGGGCCTGCTGAGTTTTGAAATGAGAGGAATTGGGAAGGGGAGAAGAAGGTAGAAAGCCATCCAAAAGAGTTATCGGTGGAGGGTGTCCAGGATCTTGGCATTTTGAACAAAGAATTGGATAAGCACAAAGCAAAGAAAGAACGAAGCCACAAAAGCAGAGGTTTATTGAACACGAAAGTACACTCCACATGTTGGAAGGAAGCCGACCACAGAGGCTCAAGAGCCCAGTTCCAGTATTTTCTGGTGTTTAAATACCCTCTAGAGGTTTCCCATTGGCCACTTGGTGTACACCCTATGCAGAGGTAGTAGTGGCCCACAGTCAATCTGATTGGTTGGGGGAAGCAACCAATCAGAGGCCGAAGTAAAGTTACAAAGGTTACATAGTATGCAATCTGATTGGCTATGGAAAGCAACCAATCAGCGGTACTTCCAATTTTCTATCTGCCTTGGAGAAAAAGGTTGGGGGTTTGCAAAGGTCTCTGGTCTTTTTTTTACTTAGGTGTGGAAAGTTGGGGTTTTCCTTTTGATTTAGTTCTAGGAAGTCAATTGGCCTTCGGTTCCCTACCTCTAGGCCCTATTCTCCTGCCTCAAAGGCATCTGTTCTTCCCTATCCCACAGGCAAGGGATGCCTGAGACAGCCTTGACACACCTTATCACTGCCCTTTACTACAAAGGAGTGTTCCACATCATTTTCCTCAATCTTTATTTCAGAATCAGGTGCTGGCAACCTGAAGTTGGAGAGAAGTTTCACTGTCCCCTGTGCCTTGGCAAGGGTAAATTCATGCCTAATGATTCAATCAATATTCAGTAGGCAGGAATTAGAATTTAACTTGGGCCTCTGATATACCTGGGCAACCCAATCCAGGTTTTGGTTTCACCAGAATCGTAAGGGAAGATGAGTAAATCCTGGTGCAGGTAAGAATGAAATGTTGTCAACAGTCTTTTGACGGAATTGACAGAAGGCAAATACTTGACTGGTTTTGCTGCAGAAATTTTCACACACTAAAAGTGGAATACCACCACCTGCTCTCTTTCCTGTATCACAAAACAGAGACACTGGAAATAAACTGAGACATTAGAGATGGTCAGAATAATTCTTGATGTATAAGTTAATGCTACCAAAATCTGATCCATAGAAAAATGTTGCACTATTTATACCAAGTTTAGATAGAAGACTCCAAATGGATTCCTTCTAATTTGTAGCTCACAAATCCTAATCCTCACCCTTCCTTTCTTTTAGAAACTATAGAGAAGCAATTAATGTCTGTTATACATCATCCAATTCTAAAAACTTGAGAGCCCATATATTTTTCAATAATAGGTGTGACTATTGGGAAGCATGGCTCCTGTATATGATTTTTCTACACCCATTGAACTAGCACTGACCATCTGAAATTGATTACTTCAAAAACATGAAAGAGGTAACACCTCTGTTTTGTCAACATGGATGAAATGAGGTTCCTTCTTGCTTTTGGTAACAAGACACAAAAGGAACCATTATAGCCTCACTATATATACTGTAGAAGGGTTTATGTCTGGAAATCATTGTTCTCTCCCTTGGGCAAGAACATTTGGCATTATTAACAAAAATGCTGTGACCAACTATTTCTTGGCCAGAATTCCTTATAATGCTATTGATCTGGTCCAAAGGACTTGGAAAAAGAAATTAGTTTGGTTTAATTATATATATATATGTGTGTGTGTGTATATACGTATATATACACAAATGTTTTATATAGATGTATACACACAGAAAGAGAGAAGGAAGATTTTTGTAATTTAACTCATGCATTTTAGGCCTTACATGTGCATTATTATATATTGTGCTATCATATGCTTTGAATAATTAAAAACAAAAATTTCTCATCATAAATATTTGAAAAGGTCCCATTTAGTTCAGGGCACTTGTAAATTGTATGCTTATAACTACCAAAGAAAGACCTCTAAAGTTAATATTAGCAGTGTAACTGTGTTTATTTGTAGTTAAGATGACCAGGAAAATTGAAGGAAGATATTAATCGCGTTGCTTTCAAGGCAAGGCAAATTCAGTTATGGCATGGTCAGACATTCATGAGATTAAGCCAGCTAGCTGTTAAGCCTAAGTATGTTCTATTTTGTGGAGGGCTTCAAAGGGTAATTACCCGTACTCTTCACTGGTTTGTGAACCCTCTTTGTACTGTCTTTACTTCCCCTTTCTTTCTCCATCTAAAGCCAAATTGAAAAGGGAGATAAAGAAAGCTAAGCACATGAAGCAGAGTAAAGGACCTGCAGACAGTGAAAGAAATGAAGCAAAAAATTAAGTGTATTTGGGCAAACTGGGGGAGCCCTCTAATATATAAATTGAACTAACCAAGAACTTGTACTTCTGGGCTTCTGTCCTTGCCTAAGGAACACCCATGTCACCATCAATTCCTTGTTTCCACTGGCCTTGAACTACATGGTTCACATATCCCCCTAAGGATGTCTCACCATCCCCCCCAGAATTGAGGCCCCTCTTCCCATCACACTCAGTCTGATGAGTATTTCTCGTTATTCCAGGCATTATCTGTTGATTTATTTGGGCTATCTTTCCCTCTGATTTAAGTGTTCTCTCTATCTCTCTTTTTGTATTTTCACCTCTTAATGCTTGACCTTCCCAAGACCCCATATAAAAAGACGTATCACCTCTAACATGTGAATCTTTTTAGGCTACTCCCCACAAGTCTCAATTTTCTTTTCTTGTCCTTGTTACTCTGCTTCCGCTGTAATTATTTACGTCAGTGTTGTCCCTCTCTGATATCTATTTTCCACTTCCTTTTTTTCTCCTCTGCTGTGACCTTTAATTCTGTAACTACATTGAACTATATATAACTACAATAAAAACCATGACACATTTGGGAAACAAATGTGTTGTATAAAAAGTGTTGCATAAAAGAAAACTGTCTCACTGCATTGTGAGATCTTCAGCTTTCATTTGTGTTTCCCAATGGGCAGGCTTGAAAGAGGCAACTCATTTCTACCATTTTTTACCTGATGTGGTTAGTTTATTGTCAGTGCAAACCACAAAGTAGGTTAAACACACAGCAGAGGAAGGGACCGATTTTATAAATTATTAGAGGGAAGCAAAAACCAAGCATGGTGGCTCACACCTATAATCCCAGCACTTTGAGATGTTGAGGCGAGAGGATTGCTTGAGGCCTGGAGTTCAAGACTAGCCTGGGCAACATAGCAAGATCTTGTTGCCACAAAAAATAAAAATAAATGATCCAGGCATAGTGGTGCACACCTGTAGTCCTAGCTACTCAGGAGGCTGAGTGAGGAGAATCCCTTGAGCCCAGGAGGTTCGAGATTACAGTGAGTGTGCCACTGCACTCCAGCCTGGGGGATACAGCAAGATCCTGCCTCAGAGAAAAAAAAAAAATTTTTAAGTGTGTTTTTTAAAAATCTTTTAAGAAATCTTTTTTATGGGATTTTTCTGGTTTGTTTTTAACTACACAGTTCTGAAAAATATAAATATGACTATAATAAACCTTACACAAAAGAAGGGTAAAAAAATGACTTCTTAAATTAGGCAAATTCATGTGGCTATTCCTGTTAAAATAACTCTTTGGGAGAAGGAACAGCAAAATGGAAAAGAACTTTCTTTCTCTCACTCAGGCTGAGAGCATCAAGAATGCATTTTTATTAGTGAGACTTGCTGCAAGTCACTGCCAAAGGGAGAAAGTTTTTGGAAGTTTGTCATGCTAAATCAATGTGTTTGTCATGGGTAAAAGAATGGCAGAAGATACATGAAAACCTGATGCTGATCGCTTGGTTACAAATGACTTGCAGATGTTAAAATGTGTTTCCCAATAAAAAATAAGACTAAACGCCAGGCTGCCTGGCAAGAAGGGGCCAAGCACCTGCCTGAAAACAATGAGAACCAAAATCAGCAGCAACCACCCAGATACTCCTGCAACTTCCTTCCTAAAAGCTCACAAGAGCCTCCTCTAGGTTCTTTTTTTTTCACACAACGTACAAAATCTTAGACTGAACCCATATGAAGTGGATCCTAGTAATTTCTTCTCAGTACATGTGAGATGTGCCCACTTTTGCAACTTTGGTGGCATTGTGATTTATTTATTTATTTATTTTTGAGACAGAGCCTCGCACTGTCCCCAGGCTGGAGTGCAGTGGTGTGATCTCAGCTCGCTCCGAGCTCTGCTTCCAAGGTTCACGCCGTTCTCCTGCCTCAGCCTCCTGAGTAGCTGGGACTACAGGCGCTGACCATCATGCCTGGCTAATTTTTTGTATCTTTAGTAGAGACGGGGTTTCACTGTGTTAGCCAGGCTGGTCTCGATCTCCTGACTTCGTGATCTGCCGGCCTTGGCCTCCCAAAGTGCTGGGATTACAGGCGTGAGCCACCATGCCCGGCCGACATTGTGATTTCTATATGGGCCTGGTTCTAATTCTCTCTCTCTCTCTTTTTTTGTTTTGTTTTGTTTTTTTGTTTTTTGTTTTTTTGAGATGGAGTCTCACCCTGTTGCCCAGGCTGGAGGGCAATGGCTCAGTCTCGGCTTGCTGCAACCTCCGCCTCTCGGGTTCAAACGATCCTCCTGCCTCAGCCTCCCGAGTAGCTGGGATTACAGGTGCCCACCACCATACCCAGCTAATTTTTTTTTTTTTAGTAGAGACGGGGGTTTCACCATGTTGGCCAGGCTGGTCTTGAACTCCTGACCTCATGATCCACCCGCCTTGGCCTCCCAAAGTACTGGGATTACAGGTGTGAGCCACCACACCTGGCTGCAGAACTTGCCTTCAGAGAGGCTTCGCAGGGCCTGGCACAGGGCTTCAAATGGCTTGCAGCTGCCGGCTTGCTCTTCAAGTTCATCATAGAGATTCAGGCAAATTAGTGTGATGTAATAAATGATATTGAAAGAGACCCTCTGGTTCTCTGACCAGTTCTAGATAGAGATCAACCCTTAAGCAGGATCATTTCTCAAAAACAGACCAAGTGAATTCCTAGGAGGCCTCCAGCCAAGATGGAAGAGCTATGAGGTCACACACTGGAAAAAGCAAGTTTATTTCAGGTCAAGGGGCAAATGCCCAATTACCTTCTAGGATAATCAGACCTCACTGAGACCCAAGTTTCCTATTTAAGACAGCCTAGTGAATGGATTAGTCAAAAGATTTGCAGGCTCTGGGAGCTGATGCAGGAGAGAAAAGGGGTTACAAAAGCCCACGAGGATTAATCAAACATCCTGAATTCTTACTTTACTGTGAATGTTTTAAGGACATCATTGTGACATGGTTCAAGATGCACAGCCGTTAGCCTATGTGAATATATAATTTTGACTTAAAGACAAAAACATGCAATCTCCTTAAAAGTGTAAACATAGGAAAATAATCAATGTCAGTAAACCAACAACAAGACAATAGTTAGGCATTACTGTTAAAAGAAACAGTCAACCCCCAAACCACCACCACCCCTTAAATAATGAGAATGTTTCTTTATTCATACGCATATTCATTTGTGCTTTGGGAGGATTTTAATTTCTAGTAGCAGTTGGTATTGGGACTTTTGGAGTTTGGGTTTGTGTTTATTCTTGAAAGATGAGTTTTGGTTAAATGTGAGTTAACTGCATTTAAACCTATTTAAAAGGTATAATTAAAATACTTAAGATGTTAAGGCCAAACATTTTTAGTGTCTATTGCTTTGTATTGCTTTGGCTGTTTAATTTTATGCAAAAACACATACACAAACACACACACACACACACACACACACAAAAGCCCACTTAAATGAACACCTGCTCAACGAATAGCTTTGTAGAAAAGATCATATCTGAAATTAAATATAAGTTAAAAACTACTCCATAAAATGATACTCCATTATCCCTGGTCTGCTCATAATGAAATAATAAATATTTATACAATATAATGATGAAACTGAATATAGAGAACTACATGGTCATTTTTAACTTCCAGTCTCAATCGCAATCATTCTTACTCATCAATTTCATTTGAAAAAAAACATTAAAATAAAGATATTCCTTATAAAGATATCAATATATTTATTCATATTTTCACAGGGTACACAGTACATTATTAAAGTTCACCTATAGAAATCAAACAAGCAACTGAAAATTTTCTAGAATTTTGCCTTATTCAAATATTCATTTACAATGAGAGGCTATTTTTTGTATGTCATGTCTGTGGAATGTTATCAATGTCACTTATAAATTCAAAAATTCAGATAAGATATGGCTTATCTGAGATGTTAATTAGACACAGTTCCTCAAATCTCATTCTCTAATAGCTATTCAAAACATGTTCACTTTATTACCCTATCTTTTGGGTTTTTTTTGCATAACAGAAGGCTATCATTATATCTAGAATTGTAAAATGAGGTAAGATTTCACCTTCTCCTTAAGTTTAATGATTAGACCATACTTAAAGATTTCTCAAAATAGCATCAAAATTCTTTACGCAGAGTCCATGCATGAAAATTAGTACCTATTTTGTTACAGAAATTCTTTTCTGATACAAAACATGAAAGTAAAATCACTGTTTTGTGACATTTGATTCTTTCTTCTGTTTTTAATTATTAGTAGAAGATTCCTGAGTTGGCATTGATGATTAGATAATCCATCTACATCACACAAAAAATATGGAAGCATTCTGATCTCTATGTGTGCTATCAACTATGGTCTTTCCACAAAGAAACATTATTGGAAAATGTGCTCTTGTGACATGTTTACAGTCTTAAAAAGCTGGCATGACTCCTAAGGTGGTTTAAAGAGTTCATATCCCAATCTTACAAAAGAGGAAGTTTAGATAATATTTTTATATTAGAGGAATAAAGAGAAAATCAGACTATTTCTGTGATTAGTGCCGTGAAAACATCTGACAACCTTATTTTTATTTATTTCATTTTGTTAACAAAGACTTCATATACTTTCGTTCCCCCTAGAAAAACCATGAGATTGATAAAAGTTTCCATAGGTTTTATAAATACTGAAATTAAAGAAGAATGTCTTGCCTAGGGGGTCCACTCTCATTTAAAATATCCCCATAAACGAGAACTGCAACCCCAGAGACTCAAGCTGAACTAGTGGTCACATTTTCACAGGCACATGCTAAGCAGAAGCCATGCTGTCCTCACAGGGTTAACAAGAATTCTGGACAGAAATATAGTTATAATTAAGCCTTAATCAGGCTGCACTTTGACTCACTTCCTTGTAATCGAAAGTCACATAGCACTAGACACTGACCACTCACATCTCCATTGTTCTTACAGATGGAGTTTCTGAGGTTAGAATCATAAGGCCTTTGTTCAAGAATTGCTTAAGATGTTTTTCAGATCAGGAATTCCAGTGAAACAGCGGCCACCAACCAGTTTGAAGACTCCCACAAAAGAATGGGATCAGCATGAGAACACAGGTTTTTTTGTTGTTGTTTGTTTGTTTGTTTTTGAGACAGTCTTGCTTTGTTGCCCAGGCTAGAGTGCAGTGGCGTGATCCCAGCTCACTGCAACCTCTATCTCCCAGGTTCAAGTGATTTTCCTGTCTCAGCCTCCCAAGTAGCTGGGATTACCAGTGTGCATCACCATGCCCAGCTAATTTTTGTATTTTTAGTAGAGACGGGGTTTCACCATGTTGACCAGGCTGGTCTCAAACTCCTGACCTCAGGTGATCCACCCGCCTCAGCCTCCCAAAGTGTTAGGATTATAGGTGCGAGACATCGCATCCGGCCAAGAACAGTTTCTTCATCTCCCTGTCCCATGACTTCATTCTGCACTCTTTGACTATTCAACAATCTCCACACTTTGGCCCACTCCAAAATCCTTAAAAACCATAGCCCCAAATTCCTGGGGGTAATGGGTTGGAGGTCTCTCCCATCTCCTCCAGCAGCCCTAATATGAAACCTCTTTCTTTGCTGCAACCTGGTGTCTCAGGCATATCGACTTGCTGTGCATGTGTGATCTGGGCAAGGGATCTGTTATGGTTACAGAAGTGCCCTTTGATAGCCACGGGCAGCAGCTTCTGTAATCCTTGCTGCCTGGAAGGAAGTAAATGCATTTAGACAAGGGGCTGGTTCCTGCAAAGTGGAAGAGAGTAATAGGAGACATCTAGAATCAGCAAACAGAACTGTCTTGTTTGGCTCTTGGTCCTGACTCTTGGTTCCATGATGCTGACACCTTCCACCTGGCAAAGGTGTTAACTGAGGCTCAAGCATTGGCCTCTCTCAGACCCTTCAGTAGAGGTCTCTGTGGACCCAATTGTCATCATATCACAATGAATCAATTAATAACAGCAGTAACAATATGTATTGAGTTGCTATCATGGGTCAGGCCCTTCACATACCACCTTGCTTAAACTTCCTAATAGCTCTACTAAATAGGAATTGTCTTCAATATTTGAATTAAGGTTCAGAGAGGTAAGGAATTTGTTCAAGGTCACACAAGTTCCTGGCTAATCTGGGATTTGGGATTAAGTAAGTTGGAAGCCAAATCCAATGCTTATTCCACTTCACCACTCTGCTTAATGAGCTTTCAGATGATACCACAGAAGATGGAAGACACATTTTTAATAAAGGAGTCCTCTTAGTACATTTCTAATCCAATCACATAAGTGGCTTACTCTGAGGCCAAATATCTTATGTGTTGCTGAACCTGTTTTAGCACTGTTTTATGAAACCCAAGTACAATATATCAAACCATAGGCAACCTAGATCATATTCTTGGATAAAAACAACTTTGCAAATCACCACTAAATTAGGGTAGCAGTACTAGGCATAATTTTAGGCACCAGGGACAAAGAGAATGATGAAGATGACCTGGTCCTGCCCTGAGGTGTTTTGTCTCCTATTTCTGACCGTTGGATGATCCAGTTCTGCTATGGAGCATATGACCTACAACCTAGCATGATTAGTTCCCACTTGTCATAGGCATAGATGTGGGTTCAGATGCTGTGTACATTGATAAAGGGTTGATGGTTATTTCCAAAGCTGCAAAGTGCTATAGGAAGTAATTGTTGCCTGGCTATTCAGAAGGCACACTGTCTCATGAAGAATTCGGTTTCTCCTAGACATCTGTGCTTAGATGATTAAAGAACTTTCCTAATCTTGATAAATTGCCCTTTGGTCCAGGATATTCTTTCCATGGATTTTATAACATCTTTTTATCTGACAGTAGGGGGTCTTCTGACTCAGAATGGCTTCCATTCACATGGTGGACGATTGTCTCTGGAAAATGAGGAAAGGTGATCTGGTTGGTTTCCTTTGATGCTTTTGAACAAGATAAATGATTATCCTGGGTCCACTGACTTACATGTGTGGGAGGCCCTTTTTTGTAGTAAGTAGTTTCTTCCTTCCATGGTCTTTCCCTAAGGGATGTTTTATCATCTAGCTCCATCTCTGATTTGAAATCCCTTGTTAATGAATTGAATAAACCCATGCCTCTTGAACTGTATGATCCTCTTGGCTTCTTCAGCATCGAAATTAATTCTTGGGTAAGATATGTAAGATGAAAATCTGCATTAATTCTGATCACATCTGAAATTCTTGTCTTGACCGTTCCTTAATCTAATTATTCTCATTTTTTTTTATTTCACCAAATACAGAGAGAAATTATATAGTGGATATAAAAGTTTGGATAGGAAGGATTTAGACTAGATAAGTGATTTGGAAACGTCATCCACCCTTTTCATAGCAAAATCCTTTCTTTCAATAATATTATAAAGTGATATATAAAATATAACAGGATTGTTCTTACTGAGACAGAGTACAGAGGCTTCTTACATTTTGTTCCTGCTGTCTTTTCCCCATCTAAGTTCCTTCCCATCGTGTAGAGCACCAAGAAGTAGACTTTGAAGATGACAAAACCAGATTATTTACTTCTGCAATTATTTACTTCTAGCTCTAAAACCAACATCATGATTCTGAGGTCAGCCACAGTTTTATTATAATCATGTTTTTCCAATACTGATATTTCAGGATATGTATAATCTGAATTTTTGTGCAGATTATAATTACCATTCCCTTGGCAATGTTAGTTGTCACTAAATTGTGTAAGAGGTCCTATCCCCTGACCTTCCCCAATAAGATTGTATCTTTCACAGAACCAAGCATAGAATTAGGTAGAATATGCATTCTTCAGTTTAGAGATACTTGGCCCCCTTCAGTTGAAATGCTTATAATGTGTACAAGGGCAGGAAGCATGTGTGTCTTCCTCATCTTCGAAGTCTTAATGGGCCATAGTACGTGCTTAACAAATGTTCATTGAATGTATAAAGTTAATTTATATTAATTTACTAAAAATGTTAATTTTATCTAGCTTTTCTAATTTGTGTTATTTATGCTACATCTGCAAAACAATACCTACCCCACTGGGAGTATTGGACAGGTTAAATGAAGTAGAAACATAGTGTTTGGCATAAAGTAGGCATTTAGCAAATATTTGCCAGTAAGTAAAGAACGTTGCCCCTTTTTATTTTTTTTACAAAGGCTAAGCATTTGAGTTTACTGAATTTCTCATTTGCTTTATTATCTTAATGAAATAGGGTTGTTTTGTTTTCTTCACCTGGAAACCAAAACTATCAGAATGTAGTCATAAATTTGCCTTTTACATAAGTCAGTGTTATGAGGGTTTCTGTTGGGATAACTTTTATTCGTTGAGTTCTGCAGAGATTATAAAATAAAGTATTTTACAATGGAAATAGCCTTTTTGACTTAATTCACCAATAACTAAGAAGCAGCTGCAGGCAATCTTTTTCTTATGTTCCAAAAAGGAAAAAAAGTGGCCTCAGAAGAAGCAAAGAAAAGTTAAACTCCAGACAATAATGTTTTGGAAAGTTCCAATTGAGTGAAACTTGGGGTTACAATAGAAATGTCTTACAAACCTAAGTACGGCTTACACCAGAGTGGATAACATCATAATATTGTGGTACCCAACTTAATTTACTCTGTAATTGTACCAGACAGCAAACAGGATACAAACAGAAGAACATTGACGCCTTCTAAATGAATAGCTGGTAAGAGAATATTGACAAAGGGTGTTTGTCAGCAAAAAATGGAAGTAGGACCTATACGTATATAGTTCTTCCCTCTATGCCTTTACGAGGTATTCATTTAAAAGGAATTCACTATTCTCTCATGTAGTTTACTTGTCAGATGGTACAATTATAGTTATTTTGCAGAGTCAATTTTCTGTTACATAATCACATAGACTTGTATCTAATGCAACAGAAAATTGCCTGGGTGGAATAACTTTCAGGTGTTGGTTTGACTCTGGGGATTTCACGTTTGCTTTTTGGTCACAAAGTTTTATTTTTGCTCACGTCTCTCTGAGAATTCTTAGTCCCAACACCCCCTAGGAGAAACTCTGTGGGTAGTTTTAAGAAAGAAGTTGCTAGAAGGCTGTGGAGAAATAAGAATGCTTTTACACTGTTGGAGGGGATGTAAATTAGTTCAACCACCATGGAAGACAGCATGGAGATTCCTCAAGGATCTGGAACCAGAAATACCATTTGACCCAGCAACCCCATTTCTGGGTATATACCCAAAGGAATATAAATCATTCTGTTATAAAGACACATGCACTCATATGTTTACTGCAGCACTATTCACAATAGCAAAGACTTGGAACCAACCCAAATGCCCATCAATGATAGACTAGATAAAGAAAATATGGCACATATACACCATGGAATACTAGGCAGCCATAAAAAGGAATGAGTCCATGTCCTTGCAAAGGACATGGATGAAACTGGAAGCCATCATTCTCAGCAAACTAACACAGGAATAGAAAACCAAACACCACATGTTCTCACTGGTAAGTGGGAGATGAACAATGAGAACACATGGACATAGGGAGGGGAACATCACACACAGGGGCCTGTTGGTGGGGCAAGGGGATAGAGAGCATCAGGACTAATAGCTAATGCGTGCGTGGCTTAATACCTAGGTGATGGGTTGATAGGTGCAGCAAACCACCATGGCACACGTTTACCTATGTAATGAGCCTGCACATTCTGCACGTGTATTGCAGAACTTAAAATTAGAAAAAGAAGGTGCTAGAATCAAGTAAAGCTGGTGTTGAATCCCAGCTCCGACACTTATCTGTCATGTATTTGTGGATATCGCTTGTGTTGTGCAACCTGACCTCTCGGTGAGACAAAGCCAAGTTTATTGCTTACCACAGTGAAGAAGACTACCGCCACGGAGTTCAGATGGGGTCTTAGAGGGAAGAGGCAAAGTTGGTTCTTATTGAGAATTTGAAGTTTGACTTCAGGCAGGTTTTTCAAAGTTGATTTAGATTGCGTAAGGATCATAATACAACAGTCTAGGGATTGTGGAAAGAGAGAGATGAGAATTTTAAGACCAAGGATTCCAAGAATTTTAGAACACAAATGTAACTGTAACAGGCCCTTTGCCTCATGCTCAGAGTAAATCAATATGCCAAGACACCAGGTTGCAGCAAATAAAGAAATTTAATCATAGCATAGCCAAATGAGGAGATGGGAGGAAATCTCAAATCCATCTCACCAAGGAGCTTGGGGCTATAGTTTTTAAAGGGTTTTGGAGTGGGCTGAGGTGTGGAGATTGTTGATAAGTTGGAGAGTGCAGGGCGAAGAAGTCATGGGGGATAGGATGTAATAGTCTAGAATTGGTGGAAACAGCTAGCACGGGGTTTGAAGTGAAGAGTTTGAATGTTAATATGAAGAAGCTGTGTTCTCAGGCTGATCCCATTCCTCTGTGGGGGTGTTCAAACTGGTAGCTGGAATTTAGGGTCTGAAAAACATCTTATGCAATCCTTAAGCAAAAGCTTTATGATTCTGAAGTCAGAGGTCTTGTCTATACGAACAAGGGGGATACAAATAGTCAGGATCTGGTGTTACCTGACTTTTAGCAACAAGGAAGTGGGCTATAGCACAGCCTCATGAATGCTTAATTATAATTATGCTTCTGTCCAGAACCTGGAATGCAATTCTTGTCAACCCTGTGGGGGCAGTGTCACAAACTGTCTGTCAATACTTTTTCATTGAAGAGTTGATAGGTCATTTGGTAAATTCCTGTAATGAACACACTAGCCATCTGCCTTGCAAGAGACTCTCTGGAAAAGCCAAGTATGCTAATTAAGACAGTGGAATAGCAAAGTCATACTAATGCAGACAGGAATGTGTGGTTTCCAGTTCTCAGCATCTGAGCTGAGTGTAGTAGCTAAGGCCACAGTAAGCCTGTTTTCTCAACTGTGCCATGTTCTTGGAAGAACTAAAGGAATAGATAAATCAATGGGCTAGCACATGATGGGTACATCACAAGTAGCAACTATTTTTTTTTTTTTTTTGAGACGGAGTCTTGTTGCTCTGTCACCCAGGCTGGAGTGCAGTGGCGCGATCTCGGCTCACTGCAAGCTCCACCTCCTGTGGAAACGCCATTCACCTGCCTCAGCCTCCCGAGTAGCTGGGACTACAGGCGCCCACCACGACACCTGGCTAATTGTTTTTTGTATTTTTAGTAGAGACAGGGTTTCATTGTGTTAGCCAGGCTGGTCTCGATCTCCTGACTCCGTGATCCACCCGCCTCGGCCTCCCAAAGTGCTGGGATTAAAGACGTAAGCCACCATGCCCGACCACAACTATGGTTATTTTAATAGCGTATTTCAGAATGAAGTAGTGTTAAAATAGTGCCGGGGGGGCAGGGGGGCGGTGAGGCGAGGGAGAGACTGTGTATATATGGGCTGGCAGGTCAGATCATTCCACGGTCCTGAGAGAATATTCACCGGAATCCCTAGCATCTCCTTTAGTGCTATTCCCTGAGGCAACTTGAGACCCCAAACCATATTTCTCTACCCAGTTTGGGCACTGATGACCAAAACTACCTGCCCATCCACCCAGTTTACTGTCTATGTAAACATGACCTTGCAATTCCACTGTCTTCGTAAGCATAACTTTACTAGTCCTAGAAACTCTTGCCCAGGCAAATAACGTAAGATTGTTCGTTAGCTGAACTTTCTGAAACATCCATCAACCCTTCAATAGGAAGCAGCAACCTGCCTTTTATACCCTAAGACTCTTCATGCTACAGCTGAGTTGGCTTTTCCCAAAAGATGGAATTCTTTCCTGTCTGGTGCCACAGAGTTGATCCATAGAACCAAAAGTGAGCATCAGGCAGTGGAGACTTCATTCAATGGCCAAGGAATGGAGAAGCAGGAGCATGGCTCATATCAACTTCCCTTTCTGTGAGAGGCAAGGGGTTAAAATACACAGTTTTCCAGAAATACCATTTGACCCAGCAATCCAATTACTGGGTATATACGCAAGGGACTATAAATCATTCTACTATAAAGACACATGCACACGTATGTTTATTGCAGCACTATTTACAATAGCAAAGACTTGGAACCAACTCAAATACCCATCAGTGATAGACTGGATAAAGAAAACGTGGTACATACACACCATGGAATACTATGCAGCCATAAAAAAGAATGAGTTCATGTCCTTTGCAGGGACATGGATGAAGCTGGAAACCATCATTCTCAGCAAACTAACACAGGAACAGGGAAACAAACACCGCATGTTCTCACTCATAAGTGGCAGTTGAACAATGAGAACACGTGGACACAGGGAGGGGAACATCACACAAGAGGGCCTCTCCAGGGGTCGGGGGAAAAGGGAAGGAGAGCATTAGGACAAATACTTAATGCATATGGGCTTAAAACCTAGATGACGGGTTGATACGTGCAGCAAACCACCATGGTACATGTATACCTATGTTACAAACCTGCACATTCAGCACACGTATCTGGAACTTAAAGTAAAATTTAAAAAAAAAAAAGAAATGCTAAAAAATACAAGGAAAATATGTACAGTTTTCTCTAATGAAGGGGTTGGGCATTAAAAATGAGAGGAGAAATATTTGTGTCCTTCCTGGGAACGGGCAGTGAACTTCTCAGAACCAGAGTACCACATTCTTTTTGTCCCTTTATGGTTTCTTCCTGTTACTGTCATGGTGATTGTCAACTGTCATGGCACTGGTGGGAATGTCGTTTAGCGTGGGAATGTCGTTTACATGGAAATTAGAAATGAAGTCTGAGGTCTATTTGAGGTTGTTCAGTCAGCCACCTTGGTTCTAAATGGCTTTAGCTGATTCTTTCTCTGAGGAGAAACTTCTGTCCATAGGCCTTCCTGTTCCTTAAAGACAAGCAGAGTTAGACAGAGGTAGACATTCAGCTATGTCACGTAGGCGTTACACTGGGTGACATTCAGATTCTTCACTTCAAAACCTCTGGGGGCTATTTCCACCAATTCTAGATTATTGTATCCTGATCCTTACTCAATTCTAATCTAGCCCCTGCTTTGAAAGATCTACCTTAAACCGCACCTGAAACCTCAGTAAGACCCAACTTTGCTTTTCCTGCTCCAGGGCACGACCAGAGCTCCCTTATCGGTGTCCTTCCTTACAGTGATAAACACAAAATACAGCTTCGTCTTTTCAACAGGCTGTATTGGTGATTGTGGGGGAACAAGAATTTGCAGGCTACAGAATTATACTGCATGATGCTGTCACTCTTAAAATCTAATAGGTAACATTTGGAGGTCTGGGGATATTTTGTTTGGAATCAATTTATAAACTCTAAGAAAACAGTTACACACTTCTCCCACCCACAAGGGGTTTAAACCCCCAAACTATGCCTGTTTGTTTATTCAAGTTCAAAAATCATTTCCTTATCACTCTAGTTTGTCCTGAGTTTTGTCTTCTGGCTTCCTCCTTATTTTGGCTTGAATCTTTTTGCTTCTTATAATGAACACTCTTCTGTTGTTCCTTTCTCAAACATTTTAATGCTCAGTCTGGAAGTGGGCTGACCGAAGATGAGTACAGCACGGCCATTTGCCATTAAGGAGTTCTTTATCTAACATGTGAAGGAGAATAAATGTTTCCACGCTGTTATAAACTTCTTGAAAATAGGCATCATGCCTTTATAATGTTCTGTGCCGTGGAACCAAATGCATGGCTTGAGCTCAAGGAGTAGCTGTAGATTAGAATGGGCTCCCCTCACCCCCACCAACCCCCCTTTCTTGCAGGCAGAGGGTGGAGCGGCAGCTTAGAAGATGCTGTGTTTCCAAGGACACAGTAGAGCTGTATCTGCTTGACATTTAAACAATTTAGTAAAATTCAATCTAAAATCAAGTCAGTCCAGATGTATTTAATTGGGAGACAATGCCTAAGCCTTCTACCAATATGGCTTTTGGGAAACATGCCTTGAAGACTTGCTTTTCTGCCTTGTTTTCTGAAACAGTAGAAGGGTAGGGTGGGGGGGAATCATTAACATTAGCATTGCATACAGGAGGCTTAGGTTTTCCTGCTCAGAAACAGACCTTACTATGGATCTTGGGAATTTCAGCAGGAGTGAAATTGACTGCCCATTAGACTCATTCACAAGAGATTTCTGTCATTGCCCATCCTTCCTGAAAGTCACATTTTTGACTAAGCTGTAGTGTGAGCAGGATGGAGTCATTCTCCTCATTAGAATCTCAAATGTCCTAGGAAAAGAAAATAACTATTGTGTCAGGCACACACACCTTGGCACTATCTAGTCTCTGTTTATTTCTGCCTATTTGTTTCTCATGCTCTTTCTTTTTCTTTTTTCTTGTTAGTTACCTTGGTATTATTCCAGCTCTTAATAGCCTCCCTTCTGATGTTTTCTCAAACAAAGCATCCTTTGTGTCAACTATCAAATACGTTGGACTTTGCCATGTCATCTCCTCTTACTTTGTGTTTTTTGGACAAATATGAAGAGGCTGTTTGAATTTTTTAAAATTCTCTTCATTATCTCAAAACAGCAATTAAGACACCAACCAGAACTCTCTTGTGCTCTACTGGAAACAAACCCATCATATTCAGCCTTCCCTATAATTGAATTGTTGAAGCTTGATGTCATTTTGGTTTCTGTGCAGTACAACCTCTTAAGTGCAATTTCATCCTTTCTCAGGCCTGATAACCAGTCCTAGTGTCAATTCTCTAAGGTACCTGAGATCGAATCTTACAAGGTCATAATTTCATTTTCTTTATCTGTGTTATATCATTTCTTGCCACATAACTACCCTTAACATTGTTTGTATTGTCTTTATTACATTTGTGAAGGAAGTTACTAAAACTTTTGCCATTTAAAATACCTGGAAGAGGCCGAGAGCGGTGGCTCATGCCTGTAATCCCAGCACTTTGGGAGGCCAAGGCAGGTGGATCATGAGGTCAGGAGATCGAGACCATCCTGGCTAACACGGTGAAATCCCATCTCTACTAAAAATACAAAAAATTAGCCAGGCAGGGTGGCGGGTGCCTGTAGTCCCAGCTACTCGGGAGGTTGAGGTAGGAGAATGGCATGAACCCGGGAGGCAGAGCTTGCAGTGAGCTGAGATCATGCCACTGCACTCCAGCCTGGGCAACAGAGTGAGACTCCATCTCAAAATAAATAAATAAATAAATAAATAAATAAATAAATAAATAAACAAACACCTGGAAGATTTAAAAATCATTTGGGTAAAATAATTTTAGTGGAGTGGGCTTGACTCTTCCAAATAACATAATCTAATCATGCCATGCCAAAGCATAATATCAATTTCTTTATATTTTTCTTATTAATCAGCTTAATTCTTATGATCAATTTTATTAATTGCTTTATATCATCCTGCTAAATCTAGGACTGTTGTCAACTGTGTTCTTTGCATGTTTTCTGTGGTAATCCCTTGTAATATCTTTCCGAGTTGAAAAATCAGTCTTTGTTTTCTTCTAGGTAACCAATTTTCATGGCAAAATAATAATTATTTAAATTGTACTGTGCCTCTGGTAGAAGCACCAATCAGCAGCTCTGAAACTAGGCTGACCTTCTTGGCCGCACATTGAAACAACAGCCTTATTATTATGGGGAAGAACAGAGTCCAGGCTATCATTTTAACTCAATGTAAAAGGCAGAAAAATGTTCTACAAATGATTGTCGCCGAATTTTTGAAGAAGATTGTCCTGGCTTGTCACTAGTATCCAGGAAGCCAGGATGTCCATCTCTTCCTAAAGATTTGCTCTTCCACTGTTGCTGGGCGCTGGTAAGCCCCTGGGAAGAGGACAGGGGCAGAGTCCTGTCATTATGCACAGGTCTTTCCTTCATTATCTGCCACACTATTAGTATTCAGAGGAGCAGATGCAGCAGCCAGTGGAGCTATGGCAAATTATTTAATGAACTCTGCTAAACCCACAAGTGTTTCATGAATGCAATTCAGCCAATCTGTGGTGATCCGAGTTTGTGAGGGATGAGCTATCTTCAGTCCTCAAACTAATCGTTTAATAGTAGAATTAATATCTTACAGGGCATTTAGTGCCTTACAAATCAAAGCACAATAACTCCATCTCTATTTGGGATCTAATGAGTTCTATGGCTTTCCATCAATGCCCTCAACCTCCAATAGTTTTCAGTTATCACAAATTAACCTCCTTTACTTCGGGAAGAAATCTGTTTCAAGTATTTTCCAGAATTGTCTGTTGATCACAGGGAGTTTTTCTGTGATTTCCAGTAGGACGGTACTATTCCAACTGAGTGGAAGCCTTTTATTATATAAGAAGAGGTTTCTCATCACTTTTTGAAATGCAGTGTCAGGTGCTGGCTCTCCACATATCACCAGCACCACGTTGCTAAGACATTTTTATTGCTCCTACAGTGAGGTGGGGACACTATCTTCACAGACTTTTGGTGGCGTCTTGGATTGGGAAGGGCACATTTGGATTTTCTCAAGATTTTGAAGTTCGGTTTCTCAGGGAGGAAAAACTTTTCCTCCGTTCTCTTAGGTTCATGTTTGGGGACCTGCAAATTAAACTAACAAAAACCAGGCCGGGCACAGTGGCTCACACTTGTCATCCCAGCACTTTGGGAGGCCGAGTGGGGACGGGGGGGATTGCTTTAGGTCGGGAGTTCAAGACCAGCCTGGCCAACATGGTGAAACCCCATCTTTACTAAAAATACAAAAATTAGCCAGGCATGGTGGCACATGCCTGTAGTCCCAGCTACTCAGGAGGCTGAGGCACGAGAATCACCTGAACCTGGGAAGCAGAGGTTGCAGTCAGCCAAGATTGCACCACTGCACCCCACACTGGGAAATAGAGCAAGGCTTGTCTCAAAAAAAAAAAAAAAAAAAAGGATAAATAAATAAATGCACTCTGGGAGGCTGAGGCGGGCGGATTCCCTGAGATGGGGAGTTTGAGACCAGACTGACCAACATGGAGAAACCCCATCTCTACTAAAAATACAAAATTAGCCGGGCATGGTGGCACAGGCCTGTAATCCCAACTACTCGGGAGGCTGAGGCAGGAGAATTGCTTGGACCTGGGAGGCAGAGGTTGTGGTGAGCCTGGATGGCATCATCCTGGGCAACAAGCCAAAACTCCATCTAAAAAATAAATAAATAAGCTAACAAAAACCAGAAAAAGACAGATTTTTATTCATTTACATATGCAAGAGTTCACAGAAAATTGTGACTCAAAAATGTGGTTAGCATTGGGGGCTTATATACAATCCTTTTTTTTTTTTTTTTTTTTGAGACGGAGTCTCACTCTGTCACCCAGGCTGGAGTGCAATGGCATGATCTTGGCTCACTGCAAGCTCTGCCTCTTGGGATCACATCATTCTCCTGCCTCAGCCTCCTGGGTAGCTGGGACTACAGGTGCCTGCCACCACGCCCAGCTAATTTTTTGTATTTTTGGTAGAGACGAGGTTTCACCGTGTTAGCCAGGATAGTCTCGATCTCCTGAACTCGTGATCCACCTGCCTTGGCCTCCCAAAGTGCTGGGATTACAGGTGTGAGCCACAGCGCCTGGCCTTTTATACAATCTTAATGGGGGAAGGGGAAGGGAAGATGGGGCATGTATGGGAAAACAAGTGACTTTTAGGAAAGATACATGGGCCCTTAGGAGAAAAGATTGATCGTTTTGTGACCATGTTTTATCCCAGTGCAAACTTCTAGTGTCCACTGACAGGCGTCACTGTCCTCTAGTTGTGAAACTCCCGCAGAGGGGATTTATGGCAGCTGAAGTCTTCTGGGGAGGTTCTACTTTTAGACAGACAAAGGAAGTTCAGAAAAAAAGACTTCACACAGTGCATCCATTTGGGCCTAAGGTGGGTTTTTCAATGAGGGACAGTAACAGGGGAGGCTTAGTTAGAATTGAGTAATGATCATGATGCAGTAGTTTAGGATTGGTGGAAACAAAAAGAGGAGGAATTTTAGGCAAAGGGGTTAAACAGTCTTAATATAAAAACTGTTCATGCTTCTATTGAAGAGCTGATAGTTCCTGTCCATCGTTCCCATAGTGAACAAACAAGTTACTTGCCGGGACAAGAGTCTCTTGAAACAGTAAAGTTATGCTAATGAAAACAATGGAATGCGTATTAAACTCAAGCTAATGTGGACCGCAGACTGCATGGGGGTAGGTGGTCTTTGTTCTCACCAGTCAGCACACTGAACTCCTGCTCTTGCTTTGGTTTATATATCCTTTACATCTGTCTGCCTTTAGCCAGAACATTATAATCAATAATTCCTTCTCAAACAAACAAACATAAAAAGGCAAACATTCCAGGCCATATAAAATGCCAGAGGAGATAAAATAATCTAGATAAAGAATCGGCTCCCCTAATGTAGTATACACTGGCCAGGAGCCTCAGCACGGAGACAGGCCTGTGTCTACCCTCAACCTGGGTTTCTTGTGGACCAGCCAGTTCTTTGCAATTACAGTCTCTGGTGAACCCCAGAACAGTTCCACTAAGGAGAGGCCATGCCCCACAGGAAAGCATAAAGGTGCCTGGCTGCCTCAGTGTGTTACAAAGAAGGTCAACCCCAAGCCAGTCCCAGAGACTTATGGATGGTGATGATTAAGAGAATGGACTGGGCCGGGTGTGGTGGCTTATGCCTGTAATCCCAGCACTTTGGGAGGCTAAGGCAGGCAGATCACTTGATGTCAGGAGTTCAAGACCAGCCTGGCCAACATGGAGAAACCCTGTCTGTACTGAAAAATACAAAATTAGCCTGGCATGATGGTGCATGCCTGTAATCCCAGCTACTCAGGAGGCTGAAGCAGAATTGCTTGAACCCAGGAGGTGGAGGTTGCAGTGAGCCAAGATCATGCCATTGCACTCCAGCCTGGGCAACAAGAGTGAAACTCTGTCTCAAAAAAAAAAAAAAAAAAAGAGAGAATGGACTGCCCAGTCATTGATGGAAGCTGTCTAGGACCTGTAAAGGTCTCCCAAAGATACTAAGACTCTGTCACTTTTAGTTACGTCTCCCCAACCTGTCTCATAGTAGGTACCCCAGAAAGATTTTAGTAATTTCCACTTCATAGACGTTTAAAGCCCAGGAGTGTTTCTCTTTCCAGTTTTTGGAAATTCTTGCCTCTCCATATCAGCATGCCATCGAAAGAGCTCTAATGAGGTACAGTCCTTCTAATGGAGCCAAGGAGCGCAAGCAGGGTGTGGCTGACTCACAGGGAGCCAGGCCGAATTCTGAAGGAAGGAAGTTTTATTCTGGCAAGTGAATATGTTCTTCGTCCTCCTTCTGATACCGACAGGAGGCAGGGAAATACTGGGTAGAAGAGGGTGGTTCCCTGGGAAAGTCCTCACCCTCAAGCCTGGAAATCAAAGCCCTAAATGAAAACAGCCATCCCTGTTTTCCAACCCAAATGTTACTTTTTTGGCCTGCTCCGCCCCCTCATCCTGTGCCCATATAAACCCCAGACCTCAGCTGGCTGAGAGAGAAGCAGTTGAACATCAAGAGGAGAAGAAGCAACTGAACGTTGGAGACTATGGCTTGACGAGGCTTAACTTCAGCCAGCACAACTTCAGAGAGGAGCCCACCGGAGATGTCCAGGCTTCAGGGAAAGATCACCTTCTTCCCACACTATCCCCTTTCCAGCTCCCCTTCTGCTGAGAGCCACTTCCACTGCTTAATAAAATCCCACATTCATCACCTTTCAAACCATTCATGTGTCCTGATTTTTCCTGGATGCCAAACAAGAACCCAGGTACCAAGAGGGCAGGGTGTAAAAGGCTGTCACCCTGACTCTCCACTGAGCTGGTTAACACTTAGCCATCCACGGACAGCAACTGCTAAAAAAAGCATTGATTGTAACACACCCATAGACGCTGCTGTGGGGCCGGAGCCCCAAAGACCTGGCCCTCCCATGGCACTTGCTCATCTGCATGTTTCTCCTCCCGCAAGGGTTTTGAGTGTGGTGGCAGCTGAGTGAATGAGGCACACCGCTGTCACAAGTCCCGTGAAGTAGTCAAGGGAACATAAATGGGAGTGGTGCCCCCTAGAGCTGTACAGCAACTCTGTCCCATGTGACCTCTGGGTGGTCCCTCAAACTGCAGAGTACAGATACCTCCAAGCAGGGCCAGCCTTAAATTCACCATAAAGAGAAAACATGCTTTGCTTTTCTGATAATGATGCTAGATGCAAACTCATGAATCTCCATTTTCTTTATCACTTTAAAATTTAGCTGGCTGGCTTTCAAGGTTCAGATTTGAAATCCTCTGTAAGCAATGCTAGTGTGAAGAAGAAGAAAATTTTTTATCAATAATAGGTCCAGTGCAGTTGTTCATGCCTATAATTTCAGAACTTTGGGAGGCCGAGGTGGGTGGATCACTTGAGACCAGAAGTTCAAGACCAGCCTGGGCAACACAGGTGAAACCACCATCCCTACAAACAAAACAAAACAAAACAAAAAAAATAGCAGGATGTGGTGGCATATGGCAGTAGTCCCAGTTACTTAGGAGGCTGAGATGGGAGGATCACTTGAGCCCAGGAGTTGGAGGTTGCAGTGAGCCAAGATCATGCTACTACACTCCAGCCTGGGTGACAGAGCAAGACCTTGTCTCTGAAAAAAAATTTTTGTTAAGAAATCGTAACATATATCATATTAATTTAAACCAATGTATCTTGAGCAGAATAAATTGTGGGTTTGTAGGGATAAGATCCCTTAATTCAGGAGAGCTTTATCAGAATACTAGGTAGGATGGGGAGTTACACATAATTTCGAAGGGCAATAAAATAATTTGATATTTTGGAGCAATTATTTTTTGGTAATTGGAAGAGAACAAAGGTCAACAAAACCTTCTGATGGAAATTATTCTCAGGCAGGTGGGATACATTCCTTCAGTGAACGCGTTGGAAACCCTCACAGGAGAAGGGGGCAACTTCCCCTGCTTTTTGTTAGCAAAGTGGAGAGGGTTACAAAGGAAACACTGTAAACTACCATATGTAAATTCATCACCGGGAGGACTACAGTTCATATTTGCAAATGTGTCAGGATTCCATTAGAACACAGTAGTAAATATTAGTAACTCAAGTGGACTTGTAATCTGACAGATCCTAGTGTATATCTTTGATTCCGCCATTCTTTTGCTGTGTGATCCTAGACAAATTATTTAATCTCTTTGAGTCTCTGTTTTATCATTTATAAAATGTGATTCATTTGTTGTCATTTCACATATGAAAAACTAGTCCCAGAAAGCACTCAATAGATGGCAGCTATTATTGTTAATAACCATCCTGAACATTTAGAACCATCTTTTGATTTCATCAGTTACCCCAAATTTCTCTCCCATTCTTAAAGAAATCAGAGATTCTGAATCTGTGTGTGTGTGTGTGTTTGTGTGTGTGTGTGTGTGTGTAAGTATTCTGGTTTGAAACGCAGGTGACATTTGCCTAAATCTGTTGTGAGAGAAAAGTCTCCAGTGGTTTTGCCTGCCACCAAACTGGCCACAAGAGACAAATGGGAATCCCTGTGCCTCCAGGAAGTCCTCACAGCCTCTGAAAGGCAAGAGAGTCAATTTCCCTGAAAGACAAATTACGGAGAACTCTGTAACAATAGAGAACAATCACTGGGCAGAAAAACCAACAGGGCACAGCTATGTTCGTATTCAAGGCTGCTGGTTGCAGAACATAAGTTTGGCTCATTTTCCAAATTCAGATAAAGAAAATACTCAGTTACTCAGTCAGGTCAGGCTCCATCTATGTGACTCTAAACGCCCCCCATATTCAAAGACAGACAAAAATCTGGGTGTTTTGGCATCTGTATTAGTCTGTTCTCATGCTGCTAATAAAGATATACCTGAGACTGGGGAATTTATAAAGGAAAGAGGTTTAATGGACTCACAGGTCCATATGGCTGGGGAGGCCTCATAATCGTGGTGGAAGGTGAATGAGGAGCAAAGTCACATCTTACATGGCGGCAGGCAAGAGAGTTTGTGCAGGGGAATTACCCTTTATAAAACCATCAGATCTCATGACACTTATTTACTATGGGGGAACTGCCCCCATGATTCAGTTATCTTTACCTGCCCCCACCCTTGACACATGGGGATTATTACAGTTCAAGGTGAGACTTGGGTGGGGACACAGCCAAACCATATCAGCATCATATAGATAAAACACTCATTTATTTTTATTTTTATTTTTATTTTATTTTATTTTGTTTTATTTTTTGAGACAGGGTCTCACTCTGTCTCCCAGGCTGTAGTGCAGTGGTGTGATCTCGGCTCACTGCAACCTCTGCCTCCCAGGTTCAAGCAATTTTCCTGCTTCAGCCTCCCAAGTAACTGGAACTACAAGCACACACCATGTAACCTGGCTAATTTTTGTATTTTTTGGTAGAGACAAGGTTTCACTGTGTTGGCCAGACTGGTCTTGAACTCCTGGCCTCAAGTGATCCATCTGCCTCAATCTCCCAAAGTGCTGAGATTACAGGCGTGAGCCATCATGCCTGGGCTATTTTTATTTTTTACAATGTAATGTAATTTATTTTTTGACACAGGGTTTTGCTCTCTTGCCCAGGCTGGAGTGCAGTGGCAGGATCATGGCTCACTGCAGCCTCAATTTGCTGGGCTCAAGTGATCTTCCTGCCTGAGCCTCCTGAATTGCTGGGACTACAGGTATGCACCACCATGCCTGATTACTTTTTTTTTTTTTTTTATAGAGATAGAGTCTCACTTTGTTGCCCAGGCAAGTCTTGAACTCCTGAACTCAAGCCATATATAGATATATATATATATATATATATTTTTTTTTTTTTTTGAGATGGAGTTTCGCTCTTGTCACCCAGGCTGGAGTGCAATGGCATGATCTCGGCTCACTGCAACCTCTGCTTCCTGGTTTCAAGCGATTCTCCTGCCTCAGCCTCCCAAGTAGCTGGGATTACAGGCATCCACCACCAAGCCCAGCTAATTTTTGTATTTTTAGTAGAGATGGGGTTTTGCCGTGTTGGCCTGGCTGGTCTCAAACTCCTGACCTCAGGTGATCCACCCACCTTGGCCTCCCAAAATGCTGGGATTACAGGAGTGAGCCACCGTGCCTGGCCTCAAGCCATCTTCTTACCTCAGCCTCCCAAGTAGCTAGGACCACAGATGTGAACCACCACACTCAGCTAATTTTTGCATTTTTGGTAGAGATAGGGTTTCACCATGTTGCCAAGGCTTGTCTTGAATTCCTGGTCTCAAGAGATCCTCCCATCTCAGCCTCCTAAACTGCTGGTATTATTGGTGTGAGCCACCTTGCCCAAATATTATTTTATTTAGATTCAGAGGGCACGTGTACAGGTTTTTTACTTGGGTATATTGTGTGATGCTGAGATTTGGGTTTCTAATGATCCTGTCTCCCAAGTAGGGAATGTAGAACCCAATAGGTAGTTTTTCAACCCTTGCCCCATCCTCCCTTCCACTTTTGGCATCCCCAGTATCAATTGTTCCCATCTTTGTGTCTGTGTACCCAAGTTTAGCTCCCACTTATAAGGGAGAACATGCAGAAAATACCCATTTTAAAACTGAACATTTTACTTTTATTTGGATATTTAACAGCATGTATTTATGTATTTATGTATGCCCCCCTACTTCCCCAAAGGGTTTGAGATGGCAACATCACAAAGACAGCCCTAGGTTATAATTTGCTCTAGAAAACCTCTAGCGTAATGCCTTACAAAAACAGTGTTTGAAGGGGAGGAGTCATGAGCTTATGTAAACACAGCACCATTAATTTAAGTAGTAAACTAAAATAACAAACAATATACTAGGCATAAAATTGAATCAGCAATTGCATCTTAAAGTACCAGCGTGAAAACATAATCATTTTAACTAGATGAGAGCACTCTTTATTATAACAAAATTAATCTGCAAAATCCATTTGCATTTGTCTATGTGCTTGACACCAACACAATTTCAGAAGCAAGCTTCCTAAAGGACTGAAGTTATTACCATAACACTCTGGTCAAATTCTCCCAGAATAAAAATTCAGTTGGTCTTTAACTGAGAAAAGAAAAAACACATTGTATGTCATAACAGGACTAAGGCTTCATTTCTTCACATCATTTATATATTACAGTCATAAAAGGAAATCATCAAATTCCAAATGGCAGCTACAACTGTAACAGCTACAATCCCTTGAGCAATTCCTATATGCTGAATGCTTTAAACACGTGAAATAGAACAGTGTGGAATGAGGGCCTGCCCCCTAGTTTGGGTTGGGTGTGTACCATCATTAGATCTTTATTGTCATCATTATATTTTATTAACAATAAAAAATAAGTGGTAAGGTGAATTTACCAATTATACAAGCATTAGATTTTGGTTTGTAATCTAAGCAGGACTTTGAAAAGCGTGTGTTTTCTCAAGTTAAAATATAAAAGTATGGGCTGGGCATGGTGGCTCATGCCTGTAATCCCAGCACTTTGGGAGGCCAAAGCAGGCAGATTGCTTGAGGTCAGGAGTTCAAGACCAGCCTGGCCAACATGGTGAAATTCCATCTCTGCTAAAAATACAAAAATTAGCTGGGCATGGTGGTGCTCACCTGTAGTCTCAGCTACTCGAGAGGCTAAGGCACGAGAATCACTTGAACCTGGGAGGCAGAGGTTGCAGTGAGCCGAGATTGCACCACTGCACTCCAGCGTGGGCAACACAGCAAGATGCTGTCTTAAAAAAAAACAAAACTCTCTCCCTCTCTCTCTCTCTCTCTCTCTATATATATATATATATATTCTGAGTATGTATTTGTACACAAGGGCAAACTAAGTGCATTTCCACCAGACACTATCCAGTCTTGTGTATTTGTAGCTGCCTTTGTTGAATACTTTTCACTATACTCCAGGCACAAGCTGACCCTTTTTGGTCCTTACCCACAAGCCTGGGAAGAAGGCAGTAGTGTGTTTGCCTCACAGTTGGAGAAACTGAGGCTTGGAAGGCACAGACCACAAATAAGAGACTCTGAATCCCACCTGCTTGGCAACAAAGATTATCAAGATTATCATGCCTGTTATCACCACATTCTCCCACGTTTTCTTAACATCTTATCTCACCTTTAATTTGTGTTATTTCTCCATGTGGCTTTTCGTTCCTGATACTAAGAGTATATAATTAAATAAAGCTCACTATCAGAGTTTATCTTCATTATTTGTCTTGTAAATAAAATGAAAACACCAACATCCTAGGTCTGCAGTTCAAATTCTCTGGTACACATTCCTTCCTGGAACTGTGACCACACCTGAAGGAGGCTGATCCAGTCAGTGCCCAAGCAACTGGGGAAAATGATCTCATGGCTACCATGCTAGCTTTAGATGCTGAATGTATTAGTCAGTTTTCATGCTGCTGATAAAGACATATCTGAGACTGAGAAGAAAAGGAGGTTTAATGGACTAACAGTTCCATGTGGCTGGGGAGGCCTCACAATCATGGCAGAAGGCAAAGAGGAGCAAGTCACGTTTTACATGGATGGCAGAGGCAGAGAGCTTGTGCAGGGAAACTCCCATTTCCAAAACCATCAGATCTCATGAGACTCATTCATTATCATGAGAACAGCACAGGAAAGACTCACCTCCATAATTCAATCACCTCCCACCAAGTTCCTCCTGCAGCACATGGGAATCATGGGCATTACAATTCAAGATGAGACTTGGGTGGGGACACAGCTGAACCATATTTTCCCACCACTGGCTCCTCCCAAATCTTATGTCCTCACATTTCAAAACCAATCATGCCTTCCCAATAGTCCCCCAAAGTCTTAACTCATTTCAGCATTAACTCAAAAGTCCACAGTCCAACATCTCATCTGAGACAATGTAGGTCCCTTCCACCTATAAGCCTGTAAAATCAAATGCAATTTAATTACTTCCTAGATACAATGGGGGTACAGGCATTGGGTAAATGCAGCCATTCCAAATGAAAGAAATTGGCCAAAACAAAGGGCTACAGGCCCCATGCAAGTCCAAAATCCAGCACAGCAGTCAAATCTTGAAGCTCTAAAATGATCTCTTTGACTCCATGTTTCACATCCCAGCCACTGTTATTAGAGGTAGGTTCCCATGGTCTTGGGCAGCTCTGCCCCTGTGGCTTTGCAGGGTACAGGCTTCCTCCCGGCTATCTTCATGGGCTGGCATTGAGTGTCTGTGGCTTTTCCAGGCTCATGGTGCAAGCTGTTGGCAGATCTACCATTCTGGGGTCTGGAGGATGGTGGCCCTCTTCTCATAGCTCCATTAGATAGTGCCCCAGTAGAGACTCTGTGTGGGTGCTCCAACCCCACATTTCCCTCCACACAGCCCTAGCAGAGGTTCCTCACGACAGCCCCACCCCTGCAGCAAACTTCTACCTGGACATCCAGGCATTTCCATATATTCTCTGAAATCTAGGCAGAGGTTCCCAAACCTCAATTCTTGACTTCTGTGCACCAGAAGGCTCAACACCACATGGAAGCTGCCAAGGCTTGGGGCTTTCACCCTCTGAAGCCATGGCCTTAGCTGTGCCTTGGCTCCTTTTAGTTATGGCTGGAGTGGCTTGGACACAGGGCACCAAGTGCCTGGACTACACACAGCATGGGGACCCTGGGTCTGGCCCACGAAACCAATTTTTCCTCCTAAACCTCTGGGCCTGTGATGGGAGTGACTGCCACAAAGGTTTCTGACATGCCCTAGAGACATTTTCCCCATTGTCTTGGGGATTAACATTGGGCTTCTCAGTACTTAATGCAAGTTTCTGCAGCCATCTTGAATTTCTCCTCAGAAAAATATGGGATTTTCTTTTCTATTGCATTGTCAGGCTGCAAATTTTCCAAACTTTTATGCCCTGCTTCCCTTTTAAAACTGAATGCCTTTAACAGCACCCAATTCACCTCTTGAATGCTTTGCTGCTTAGAAATTTCTTCCACCAGATATGCTAAATCATGTCCCTTAAGTTCAAAGTTCCACAAATCTCTAGGCAGGGGCAAAATGCTGTCAGTCACTTTGCTAAAAGATAACAAGAGTCACCTTTGCTCCAGTTCCCAACAAGTTTCTCATCTCCATCTGAGACCACCTCAGCCTGGATTTCATTGTCAATATAATTATCAGCATTTTGATCACAGCCATTCAACAAGTCTCTAGGAAGTTCCAAACTTTCCCACATTTTCCTGTCTTCTTCTGAACCCTCCAAACTGTTCCATCCTCTGCCTCTTACCCAGTAGTTTCAAAGTCGCTTCCACATTTTTGGGTATCTTTTCAGCAATGCCCCACTCTACTGGTACCAATTTACTGTATTAGTCAATTTTCACACTGCTGATAAAGACCTACCTGAGACCGGGAAGAAAAGGGGGTTTAATGAACTTACAGTTCCATGTGGCTGGGGAGGCCTCACAATTATGGCAGAAGGCAAGAAGGAGCAAGTCACATCTTATGTGGATGGCGGCAGGCAAAGAGAGAGCTTGTTCAGGGAGACTCCCATTTTAAAAACCATTAGATCTTGTGAGACTCATTCACTATCATGAGAACAGCACAGGGAAGACTCACCCCCATAATTCAATCACGTCCCACTGGGTTCCTCCCGCAATACATAGGAATTCTGGGAGTTACAACTCAAGATAAGATTTGGGTGGGGATACAGCCAAACCATATCACTGAGGGTGTAAATCACCCCTTTACTCATAGGAAGAGCATGTTTGGCTTCTCAGAGAGAAGTTAACACTGACAGCAAGAACCATGCCTTACATTGTAATTCTCCTGGAAGATGCTAAAATGTGCAGCACAGCCCTGTGCTTTGATATAGTAAGTGTATATTATTAGATAATAAATGTTCAATAAATGGGAGCTGAACTGACTCTAACTTGATTATACCAAGAACTGAGGGAATCTGCTTCCCATTCTACCTCTCCATCCCGAGTCTGTTTAGTGCCTCATGAGATGGTGAGAGGAGAACAACAGACACAACCCACATTGTAGTTACCCAAATTTAACCTCTACTCTATTTCGGAAGTCCATTGTCATGATCAAACCCCATCTTTTTTAGTAATCACACAGAACTGCTTTAGTGCTAATCCACCTCCTAATCTTCCTATTATTTCTCTAAATTCTCCCATCATAATGTAGTCAATCATTCAATGAAACTTTAAGGATTAGCTAACACTGGGCAAAGCAGCAGAGAGGACAGATGTGGAGGTGAAATATTACTGTGCCCACTTTCAGGGATTATACTATCTAGTAGAGGAAAAGATTTGAATATCAATCACAGTGGACCAGTTGCCATGGGGGAAAGAAAGGGGTGCCTTCCTGAGAAAGTCGGTATACCCCTTCTCCACCAGCCCCACCCTGGATCAGCTTAACCATTTCCCTCCTCCCCTCCCCATCCTGTGGTCTGTTAGTAAAGCCAAGGGGATTGGTGCCTGTCCACACTTAGAGCATCTCCATTGCAATCTGCCCACAGCTTTCCCAATGGCACTCCCAACCACTGGCTCAACCTTCCCAATGACAGAAAAGAGAGGCCACCTGACACAAATACTTAAATTTCTTATATCCTGAAAATGTATCTGTCACCATATGCACTCTTCTTACTTCCTTCTTTAGAGTCTTCCTTTCACAAGCTAATTCCTCCAGTGAGCTTTGGGATAACATTCTCTCCTGCCTCCTCAGGGCACTGGCTGTACTAATAGTCCTCCCTCCCAGTTACCCAAGCCAGAAGTCAGTCTTTCAAAATCCTGGCTTTTACATCCTCCCATTGAATCAATTATAATATTTAATTTAACTAATCTCTTCCAATGATTTATCTTGACTACCCCTTGGAACTGTCCCTTCATCTCCAAAACAACAAGAGTGTAAGTAACAGAAATCAGATTGTGTGACTTATCCTTAGCATATTCCAGTGACTCTCCATTGCTTTTGTAGATTGGCATTCAAGGCTTTTCATCATTTGACTTCTGCCCACCTACGTGGCCTTCTTTCTTGTCACTTCCTTTTTCAAAAACGAAGTTCCCCAAACCTCAAAACCACTTATACCTACTTAGATACACTATGCTTATTTACATCCTCAAGGCTTTATTAGAAGTTTATCTTCTGAATTAATGCAAACTCCTCCCTCTTCTTTACTCTCATATACTCCTGGTCACCAAATCCTACTTCTCTGATCTCTTAAATGGCTCTTACATATGATGCTTCTTGCCCAACAGCAGCAGAATGCAAATTCTTCTTAAGTGCAAGTGAAACATTCTCCAAGATAGATCATATGTTAGGCCACTGCAATGGTTTGAATGTGTCCCCCAGAAATCATGCATTGGCAACTTAACCCCCAATGCAAGTGTTAGGAGGCAGAGCCTAATGAAAAGTAATTAGACCATGAGAACAGAGTGAATGGATTAATGTCCTTATCACAGGAGTGGGTTCTTTTATTTTATTTATTTATTTATTTATTTATTTATTTATTTATTATACTTTAAGTTTTAGGGTACATGTGTACAACGTGCAGGTTAGTTACATGTGTATACATGTGTCACATGTGCCATGTTGGTGTGCCGTACCCATTAACTTGTCATTTAACATTAGGTATATCTCCTAATGCTATCCCTCCCCCCTCCCCCCACTCCACAACAGGCCCCAGTGTGTGATGTTCCCCTTCCTGTGTCCATGTGTTCTCATTGTTCAATTCCCACCTATGAGAGAGAACATGTGGTGTTTGGTTTTTTATCCTTGCGATAGTTTGCTAAGAATGATGGTTTCCAGCTTCATCCATGTCCCTACAAAGGACATTAACTCATCCTTTTTTATGGCTGCATAGTATTCCAGGTGTATATGTGCCACATTTTCTTAATCCAGTCTATCATTGTTGGACATTTGGCTTGGTTCCAAGTCTTTGCTATTGTGAATAGTGCTGCAATAAACATGTGTGCATGTGTCTTTATAGCAGCATGATTTATAATCCTTTGGGTATATACCCAGTAATGGGATGGCTGGGTCAAATGGTATTTCTAGTTCTAGATCCCTGAGGAATTGCCACACTGACTTCCACAATGGTTGAACTAGTTTAAAGTCCCACCAACAGTGTAAAAGTGTTCCTATTTCTCCACATCCTTTCCAGCACCTGTTGTTTTCTGACTTTTTTTTTTTTTTTGAGACGAAGTCTCGCTGTCGCCCAGGCTGGAGTGTAGTGGCGCGATCTCGGCTCACTGCAGGCTCTGCCCCCCAGGGTTCATGCCATTCTCCTGCCTCAGCCTCCCGCGTAGCTGAGACTAGAGGCACCTGCCACCTCGCCTGGCTAATTTTTTGTATTTTTAGTAGAGATGGGGTTTCACCATGTTAGCCAGGGTGGTCTCGATCTCCTGACCTCGTGATCCGCCCGCCTCAGCCTCCCAAAGTGCTGGGACTACAGGTGTGAGCCACGGTGCCCAGCCGTTTCCTGACTTTTCAATGATCACCATTCTAACTGGTGTGAGATGGTATCTCATTGTGGTTTTGATTTGCATTTCTCTGATGGCCAGTAATGATGAGCATTTTTTCATGTGTCTTTTGACTGCATAAATGTCTTCTTTTGAGAAGTATCTGTTCATATCCTTCACCCACTTTTTGATGGGGTTGTTTGTTTTTTCTTGTAAATTTGTTGAAGTTCATTGTAGATTCTGGGTATTAGCCCTTTGTCAGATGAGTGGATTGCAAAAATTTTCTCCCATTCTGTAGGTTGCCCGTTCACTCTGATGGTAGTTTCTTTTTCTGTGCAGAAGCTCTTTAGTTTAATGAGATCCCATTTGTCAATTTTGGCTTTTGTTGCCATTGCTTTTGGTGTTTTAGACATGAGGTCCTTGCCCAAGCATGTGAGGGTGGAGGCTCCATCTCTCCAAGTCCCTTAAGGCCTAGTGTTATCGGGACCTGTTCTTCCTGGCACGTGTGGGGCTGGCAATGCAATGGCCATGCTGACTGCCCGTCCCTAAGAGTGACAGGACACTGTGAAACCATTGCCTGATGACACCCACATCTTTATGTCCAGAGTACTATGACAGCATGATCTGAGTAGCTCCTATGTGGGTCAAGCTGAAACATCTCACTGTGGTCAGTAATAACTGTCACACCCCTTACAAGAGTGTATGCATTTAGGGCGACAATTTTTATCAAAATAGCCAAACAGAAATGGAAAGTTTGCAATATCTCACTCTATACCAAGCTTGTCCAACCCACGGCTCTAAGATGGCTTTGAATGCAGCCCAACATGAATTAGTAAACTTTCTTAAAACATTATGCGATTTCTTTGAAATTTTTTTTTGTTTTTTCTTTTGTTTTTTGTTTGTTTTTGAAATGGAGTCTTGCTCTATCACCCAGGCTGGAGTGCAGTGGTGCGATCTTGACTCACCGCAACCTGCACCTCCCAGATTCAGGTGATTCTTCTGCCTCAGCCTCCCGAGTAGCTCTACAAGTGTGTGCCACCACACCCAGCCAATTTTTGCATTTTTAGTAGAGACGGGGTTTCACCATCTTGGTCAGGCTTGTCTCAAACTCCTGACCTCAGGTGATTCACCTGCCTCAGCCTCCCAAAGTGCTGAGATTACAGGTGTGAGCCACTGTGTCCAGCCCTTTGCAATTGTTTTTTAGCTCATTAGCTGTCATTAGTATTAGTGTATCTTATGTCTGGCCCAATACAATTTTTCTTTTTCTAATGTGGCCCAGAGAAGCCAAAAGATTGAACACCCCTGCTCTATACAGTTCATGTTGTTCCTCAAAGTATTCTGGAATTTAGAATTATTCACAATTTAGAATTACTTCAGAATTTAGAATTATTTTAGAATATGTTTTTCAGATATTTTTACTCCCTAGAAAACCCAAGGTCTTTAATACTAAGAATGATTGGCCTCTTGGCATTTTGCCTTCTTGATATGCCGGTTTCACCCTTGCAACCAGAATATATAAATGTGAGCCACAGGCTACTGTATAAACGAGGAAGGAGCAGTTGGTTCCACTTAAATGAGCTGATTTATGTTATTCTGTATGGTAATATACACTTATCTTGCATTCAGGGACTTTTTTCCAGGCATTTGTTTTTTCCGCGAATTTTTCCTTGAGACTCCTGAAAAGACAATGCAAGGCTGTTGCTAAACTGTGGGAACATGATAGATTATCCCATACAAACATATGCTATTTCCTTCCTTCCATTTTCTCCCCCTTCTAAAGAATGACGATTTTTTTTATTGTTGTTTTTGAACATGGTCTAAAGGGTTGCCCTGAAGTCACATTATGGTGGCCTCACAGCTGAAAGCTTACAGTAACCACTATTCTTACAGGCCATATCCTGCCATTGATTTTTACATAGAACTCCCCGTTGACTGCCAAACGGAGTTTTTCCCTGAGATCGATGGCAGGATATAGCCAGTGACATTAAGCATAGATAAAAGACCCTTGAGTTAACTGTCAACAGAACTAAAATTTAGATGTAAACTCATTTAACAAAAATTGGCTTTCAAAGGTTCATCAAAAAAGAAATCATTTCAAAATGCCCACCCTTATGGTCAATGTAAACAAGATTTCTTCTTTCCAAATCTCTGCTTTCTTAGATTTGTCTTTTTGTGTGTCATGTTTATTAAAATCACATTCTCATTAGTACTGCTAACAGATTTAAAGATTTGTTTAAAAGATGTGGGTTTTACCCTCAAACAATATATAAAATCTAGTGGGGAGGAAAAATGAGTACATAATATCTCTAATGCAAAGTGAAAGAGAAAAAAGGAAAAAGAACAGAAAAGGGAGACAGTGTTTTAAACTCTGGAGTGTTAAGAAAGAAATCTCTCTACAGTACATATACAGGATCTCAAGTAAGGAAGTAAAAAATTAAAAATTTGACCATCCAAAATTTTTAATAGTATATAATGCCACACATCAATTGGCCTTATGCATGCATATATTGGCATTATGTATATTTCAAGCCAAATTACCTGCTGAGAGAATGGGCTATTCATAGGGTTACTCTATTTCCCAGTATTCCTGGGAAATCCTAGTTTGTACCTGATGTCCTCCACCAGCTTACACTCTCAGAAATGACCCCATTTAACTGATGAATTTCACAAACACACTGTTAGCGATGCTGATGTCGAAATCTGCCTCAGTTGTGGCAAGTTAATGAGAAATGGGAAAGCAGAGTGTGGAGAACTCTGATGCACCAGTCCAGGGCTCAGAGCGTTGGAGGGGCCAGGGCTCTAACTCCAAGGCTAGGCTGGTGGGCAGCACTTGGCAGGGTGACGCCCAAGGCCATCTGAGGCTGTAGAGATACACATTCTACTGCCCTCTAAGATATTTCATTCTTTCCTTTCCTTGATTTTTTCCCCCTTTTATCTGGCTCTCTCATTTTTTTTCCCCTTCCATCCTAGAGTCACCAGTTGCTGGGTAGTTTACTCCTAAGTCAGCTGCTCTGTTGGCCTACCCAAGAGCATCCCGAATGTCTTCCTGATGGTTGGAAAGCCATCCTTTCCAATCTGCCAGCCAGTGAGTCAACAAACGTTTGTTGAACAACCGCTTGAACTAGGCGGAGCATACCTGGTTTAAGCATACCTAGTGGGGGTTGCATACCCCACTAGGTAGCAGGGATGCAATGATGAAAGTCAAAATACAGCTGCAATCCTTTCTATATTTGGATATTTACGTGAGTTCACCATGCAGAACAAATGCCACATAACTGTGATTTCAAATTTGCTGACAAATTTGTGAATGTAACCACGTAAAATTGTCTTGAACTTTTCATTAGTGTGAACAGCTTAGGTTATTCAAACATTTTTCAGATTAGCAGGACATCAGTTGGGATTGATTCATGTATATTTGAAATTGACATTCATCACACTGAAACATGTTGAATGAGCAACCATTAAAATTTGATATAAGCAGCCTTTGCAAATATATTCTTTTTTTTTTTTTTTTTTTAGATGGAGTCTCGTTCTATCACCCAGGCTGGAGTGCAGTGGCATAATCTCGACTCACTGCAACCTCTGCCTCCTGGGTTCAAACAATTCCCCTACTTCAGCCTCCCAAGTAGCTGGGACTACTGGTGTGTGCCACCACGTCCAGCTAATTTTTGTACTTTTAGTAGAGACATGGTTTCACCATGTTGGCCAGGATGGTCTCGATTTCTTGACCTTGTGATCCACCTGCCTTGGCCTCCCAAAGCACTGGGATTACAGGTGTGAGCCACCGTGCCCAGCCAATATTCCCTTTTTAACCAAAGAATTGTGTGGGTAAAATGATACGTGCACTCAAGTAGTTTTTGTTCATGGATCATAAAAACATCTGACTGACAGATCAAAAAAAAAAGATTCTGATGTTTCAAAATGATTGTTTAGTTTTATGCTGCTTCTTTATTTTTCCCCATCTTCATCAAAGTAAGGAATCTCAGATTTTGCACAAGATAAGCTGCTCTTGTTGACATTCTGAAAGTAAAAGCTTGAATTTGAGAAAATGGCTAGGAACACAGGCAAATTCATAGTTAATCCATTTCAGACATTTGACTTCCAGAACCTTCAGTTAGCAAAGGGAAGTTGATATAGCTCCTGAAGTTATTTTATAGGAAACTGAATTGTAGACCTCTTCCATTTCATTACTCTCGCCGTCTCTGCCCACAAATTCTCTCTTTCACTGCAGCCAGCAATTAAAAATAGGCCTGGATTTGGACAGTCAGATGTAAGCATGGCATTTAGATTTAGCCTTATTTGTAAACAGCATGATTCACAAAAATCCATGTGAATAACCAAAGGAAGAGGACAGTTCTGTGTGAAGCCTTAATTAACGGGAAGCTAACCCGAGGAAGTGCAGACTGTCAATTTCTTCCTGGCTGCATGGGAGGCAGCAGCTGACGTGTCTGCCCTGATGCAAGAACAGTTTGCAATCCCAATAAAGCAATCATCATGCAAAAGATTGGTAGATCTGAGAAGATGTATTAAAAATGATCACTCTCTTCTTAAGGATTACCCTCTGGGTGAAGAGTGAAGAAATATACTCATTTCCCTGAAGTCCTTCCACGACAGGTAAAATCATTACATAATATTAGAGGCCCAGAGGGTGGGAATTGCTTTCCTACCAGAAAACCCTTCCATTTCTCACCACGCCACCATGCTTCCTGCTGGTGTCCTAAGCGGACAGCTGCCCTCCCACCTCCTGGAATAAGACAGTTCAATTCTGCTTGCCATCTCTCTAGCTTAGAAAAGCTCTGCTGTGATATCCAGAAGCTGTCCACAGCTCATTTTCAGGCTGACAGTGGGGTTCTTAGAACATAAATTAAACAGTTCTATTGTGGTTAAGTACCTGGATACATAAGAGGTTTATTGGAGGGATGGGGACGGAGAAGGGCATTGCTTTTTTGTTGTCCTTGGAGTTACCTGTTTCAACCTTAGCTCTTTACTTGCATGTACACACAGGCACCACTCACGAACTCACTTAGGAGAAATTAGAAAAGGCTGCCTGGAGTTTTGCCATCACATCCACTGGCTGTCCAGAGTTGCCGATCTGCATTATTTATACCTGTGAAAGTCATTAGTGCTATCTGGATCTTTCTTCTAAGGACTGTAGGATTGCAATTGCTTGCCCTCCTAAAGTGGGGTGTGGCTCTGGCCAGTAAAGGAAGGGGGTGTGCTGATGCACCCCTTTCAGGTGGAAGCGGCAAGAGTCAGGGTGAAACTTGTCACCCTCTCTTCTTTCCTTTTGCCCCAATAACTGGCAATTTTTTTTTTTTTTTTTTAAGCTGGTGGTTGTTCTTTTATACTGGGTCCTGGAGAGAGGAAAATGCAGACAAGAAAATTATCAAGCGCATGGACAGGAAATACACCTTGTTTTTTTTAAACTGATAGGCAGGAGCTGCTCACCACTATTGTTTAACCTCGCCTCATGGCCGATATGCTAACCTTGAATATCTAACAGACTTTTAAGAAATTCTTAGGTTTATGCAGACTATCATAGCCCCATAACACATAACACAGACCCACAGGCCAACACATCACCCACGTTCTGCTCACTGAATAACACTGATGGAGCTATCGGTCATGCTGGAGCCAGCGTGGACTCCTGCTGGTTTCCATATCAGCAAAATGCTTTGCAAAAGCTACCCAATGCTTTTGACATCAGATCTGGGTTGTGCACCTCTGCAAAGAAAAAAAAAAAAGAAAGTCACTTTAAAAGGCTATGCCTTTTGTTTCTGAAGCCAGCTCTTGTTCTTTATCCGCTCCCTACCTGAACTTACTCTCTCATAAATACAAACAAGATAACCAGCCCATCAGACATTAATAGAGATGTAGGGCAGCCTGTCCATTTAGGAAACACACACTTAGTCATCCATTTCTCCACCTAGCCATTCATCTACCCCCACTTCCAGGAATGACTTCTGTTGAGAACAGCAGTTATTCATTCCCCGTCCCCCAATCTGCCTTGGCGGAACCATCTCTGAATTCATAACAGGCAATTTGAAACACAAACCGACTCAGGGAAGTGGGCTGTCTCTGATCACCAGCGTTGCTGCCTTGGTTTCTCCCACTTGTCCCTTGGCTGGGGCCGCCCTGTCAGCAGCACCAGCTGCTGGCTTAGGGTTCTTGCCTTCCATCAGCACACACACATAGTAAGAATCAAATCTCAAAAGGCAGCTTTCTGCAAACTTTTGATTTATTAACCTAAAGTTCCCGAAAAAGGTTCAATTGGTGATATCAGAACCTACTGTCTCCCACAGGCCTGAAAGAAAAGAAATGTAAAGTGGGTGGGGGGCTGGGGGGGAACCAGTGACATTGAAATATTCAAATACAGGATTTACATGATAATGGGGAATAGAGTACTTTTCTCACCATTCTACCTGCAATGATTATAGAGCAGTACAATCATTTGCACAGCAAAAGCAAATCATATTTCGATTAAACCCAGAAGTTCAAAAGATTGACGGAAATCTTCTGCTCATTTCCAAAACAAAGGCATCAAAGGACACTAGAATATACTCTAGATAACTGGTCTCTCTTTCCTACCTAAATAACGGAGCTTTTCACTCCATGTCAAAGGCCTCTCTTTGGAGACAATCTCTACAGTGGATTGGAAGATGCCATGTTGTTCTGAAGACTTTTCTGTTTAGGAAAAGCAATGCCTCCCTGCTGGCAAGGTGCCCATTTTTCAAGCTTCCCAAAACATTCACTGAAACCATGTCTGTCTCTTGTCTACCATTCACACCTCATGGGGACTTGTCTGACACTGTGCATTCCTTGAGGGCAGGGACTATGTCTGATTTTAACCATTGCACTCTTGGCAGCAAGCATCGTGTCTGGCACAGAGCAGACACTCAATAAATATTGAATACTTAGGACTTTTTCACGATGCCACTTTTGAGTATCTCAGACTCTTCTCATAGCCAAGACAAGAGTAGGGAGAGGCCTGGAGTCCCACTACCCGAGCTCTCGTTACAGGAAGGAACTCATCCCAAAGAGAAGTCAGCCTCATTGCTGGGGGTTCTCTCCTTTAGGGAAAAGTCAAGGGATGGCCTGTCTGCTAATCATCCTAAAAGTCTGGAATTATATTTTGGATGTTCATGCCTTTGTCTTAAAACATTGAACACCTTTCTCCTTTTTTTTTTTTTTTTCTCCAGGACCGAGTCTCACTCTGTCGCCCATGCTGGAGTGCAGTGGCGTCATCTCGGCTCACTGCAACCTCTGCCTCCCAGGTTCAAGCAATTCTCCTGCCTCAGCCTCCTGAGTAGCTGGGGTTACAAGTGCGCACCACCACGCCTGGCTATTTTCTGTATTTTTAGTGGTGATGAGGTTTCACCATATTGGCCAGGCTGGTCTCAATCTCCTGGCCTCAAGTGATCCGCCCCCACTTCGGCCTCCCAAAGTGCTGGGATTACCAGTGTGAGCCACCGCACCTGGCCTGAACTCCTTTTCTGTCTCTTTCCAGCACTCAAGACATCAAAGCGAGGACATGGTGAGTCCTCCAGTGCAAAATTCTGGATTGCCCTAGGTCTTCTGATAGGAGCTGTGATCACCTTTGCTGACCACACAGGAGTCAAAAATCTGTAGATCATTGTCATGAAGGGGCTCACAGCTGGACAGACTTCCCACTGCTAGTGTGAGTAACGTGGTGATGGTCACAGTCAAGAAAGGCAAACCAGAGATCGAAAGAAGGTATGTGCGGCAGTGGTCACTTGACAACAAAAGTCATACTGGGAAAAATATAAAATTTAAAAAGAATTTTTGAAGACAATGCAGGGTCATATTAAAAAAATAAAGGCAAGGGGAAAGGTTCTGCCATTACAGGACCAGTTGCAAAGGAGCGTGCAGACCTGTGGTCCGGGTTGGTGTCCAATGCTGGCAGCGTTGCATGATTCTCCGGTATATTTGTAAAAAAGAAAAAAAAACATTGAAATGTATTTGCCCTCCCACAAAAGAAAGTTTGAACTCTTTATAAAAATATGCAAGCAATTGATTCTGCATTTGACAGATTTGAATCTTAAATTCTCACGCATATACACACATACATACACACACACACACACACACACACACACACAGACAGCACTTATCAAGGGCTTCCCATCAGACTTTTAAAGACCCAAACTCTTTAGTTTAACCAACAAGGCCTTGGTAATCTGAGCCTCAGGGCCCACCTCTCTGAACTCCTCCCATTTTCTCATTTCATTCCAGCCAGGCTTCTTTCTACTCTTGGCTCACACCAAGTAACTTCCCAACCCAAGGCCTTTACAATGTGATGTCACCTCTACCCTAGCATGCTTTCCCACTAGAACTTTGCATGGCTCACTCCTTCAGCAAATTTTTAGTGCTTTCTCAGAGAGTCCTTTACAAATCACCTGATCTTTTCCCACTTTGTTTTTTTTTTTAGTTTGTTTCTTTGTTTTTTTGGGACAGAATCTTGCTCTGTCACCCAGGCTGGAGTGCAGTGGTATGATCTCAGCTCACTGCAACTTCCTGCCTCAGCCTCCTGAGTAGCTGGGATTACAGGCATGCACCACCACACCTGGTTAATTTTTATATATTTAGTAGAGACAGGGTTTCACCATGTTGGCCAGGCTGGTCTCAAACTCTTAACCACCTGCATCGGCCTACCCAATCCGCCTGCCTCAGCCTCCCAAAGTGTTGAGATTACAGGCGTGAGCCACCACGCCTGGCAACACTTTGTTATTTTTCATCCCCTATTCACTTTACTTTCTCCCTGAAACAGAACACTATCTGCAGTGACTCTCTCTCTCTTTCTCTTTCTCGTTCTTCTTTCCTCTCTTTCCTTCCTTCTCTTTTCTCTTCCCTTCCTTCCTTTCTTTTCCCTGTTTATTGTCTGTGTCTCCTACTATAAAACCCAGTAGGGGCCAGGACTCAATCTCAGCACTCAGGCATACTCAGTGGACACCTGTTTCGTGAGTCAACACACTTGAGGCTCACAGGGTGAGTGACTAGCTCACAGCCACAGGACCAGGATATTTTGACAGTTCCTCCCAGGGTCTGTCTCCAACACAAGGTTGTAGGCAAATAGGAGTTTCAAATCACTTCCTCTTTAGTCCAAGAGAACCAATAGCCCTTTTTGAACACTGTGCTACTTTTCCAGGACCACCGTAACAAAGCACCACAACTTGGTGACTTAAAACAACAGAAAGGTACTCACAGTTCTGGAGGCCAGAAGTCCAAAATTAAAGCTTCCGCCATGCTGTGCTCCCTCTGAACGCTCTAGGGGAGAATCCTTCCTTTCTCCCTCCAGCTTCTGGCAGTGTCCAGCAATCCTAGGTGCCCCTAGCTTGTATTCATGACTCTCATTCCACCTCTGCCTTCATATGGCCTTCTCTCCATGCATGTCTGCGTTTCTCTTTTCCTCTTGGTATAAGGGCACCAGTTATTCGGGTGTCCTCCCCAGCATAACCTCATCTTAGCTACATTATATCTGCAAAGACTCTACTTCCAATGAAGGTCACGTTCACAGACACCGAGGTTAAAACTTCAACGTGTCTTTTGGGCAAGACGGTTCAACCTACAAGAGCTGACAGAGTTGGTTCCATGGAGAATATGTGAGCCACTGTAAGAATAAACCAGTTTTTCTGGCCTGATCTTGAAGCCAGGCCACGCAGTGGCTCCTGGGACACAGGCACAGGAGCCACTCCATGGCATCTTTTTATCATGAAGCTCATCAAGCCGGGTGTAGTGGCTCTCATCTGTAATCCCAGCTACTCAGGAGGCCAAGGTGGGAGAATCACCTGAGACCAGTTCAAGACTAGCCTGGGCAACGTAGCAAGACTCCATCTCTAAAAAAATTTTAAAGATTATCTGGGTGTGGCAGTGGACCTGTAGTCCCAGCTACTTGGGAGGCTGAGGGTCGCTTGTGCCCAGGAGTTTGAGGCTACAGTGAGCTATGATCACACCACTGCACTCCAGCCTGGGTGACAAAACGAGACCCTGTCTCTACAAAAAACAAACAAACCAAAAAACAAAAAGAAGCTCATCAACCTCAAACAAATGGAATTTTGGAAGAAACTGCAGTAGAAAGAGCCTCTAAAATATTTATTATATGCCAGGGACAGGGCTGGACAGAATACAAAGTAAGTATTTGATGATAAGATGTTGTCAACATTAGTAAGAAGACAGAACTCACTAGCATTTTTGAGAAAACCAGGATTTTAGAAAAGAGATGGGTTCACATTCAGAAAGCAAGCAAATTTAGACTTTGCAGTAAAAATATATTTATGGAATGCACTCATTTCTGGAGCAGAAATGTGAGAAATGACCTCAGAAACCCAAACAAGTGGCTATTCTCTGCACACAAAAAAACTAAAATTGCATCCCAGTAATGCCAAAACCACCAGATGACAGCGTAAAAATTCAGTAAACAGATACTCGTTCTATAGGATACCAAATGTCCAACTGTCATTTTTATTTCTCGCAGAACTAGCTGTCTGACCCAGTGTCATGTCGCTGCTACGAGAAGGTAGGGCTGTAGCCATGACCTCCAGGCTGTTCCTCAGGGTGAACAGGGCCATCTTCTCCAGTGCAGCTGGTCTTTGAAGTTCTACCTTGACCCAGCTGAGGACTGCAGAAGCTGTCTGCTTTCCTTTCCTGCCATGACTGTCATAGGAGGGTCACACGAACAGCGCTGCAAAGACTGCTCCATTACGAGGAGAACTGTAGGTTTCCTGAAAAATCAAATTCAGCAGAGGGCATTAAGTCAGTGATTGCTAAATATGAATGCATTCCATTCCTAAGCAAATTGACGGTGTGATTTGGAACTCATGAGAAGTTCCCAAGGGAAGGCATGGTATCTACTCCAAGATTGGTATAACTGGGAGACCTTAAAAAGAGAAATGCACTTCATTTGGCTCAATAGCGCACTCTCCAAAAATAAAATACTTTCATATGAGGTAATTGGTGTCTAATTTTTGAAAATATACAGGCAGCAACTAACTAGGATACTATAAAATGAATTCCTACAAAATTGAGGGAGATAATCTCCCATGTTCCTTCCAGCTCTAAAAATTATATAACTTTGAAGTTTTATTTCAGTCCCAGAAGATTTCAGATACACAGATATTTCAAGTTCATTGAAAGAGAGATCAGAAAAGTAGAACTTTATAAAAGATAGAGAAAGAATTTAATAATGAACACAGCACGCAAAACAAGGAGCTGATTCTCCAAAGCAAACGTCTTAGGAGACAAAGAGCAGTTTCTTCATTTTCAGAGGCTGATGGAAGGTTATGGAGCAAGTTCAGAGGATGGCTCTAGGACCGCATATCTGGGAAATCAAGTCTTCTTCCCTAAAAGAGCCATAAGAAGCTGTACTTCCTTCAAAAGCTTATATTTGGGTGGGCATGGTTGCTCATGCCTGTAATCCCAAGGAAACCAAGGCAGGAGGATCACTTGAGCCCAGCAGCTTGGGACTAGACTATACAACATAGTGAGACCCCTATCTACACACAATTTAAAAACTAGCTGGGTGTAGTGGCAGGCACCTGTAGTCCCAGCTACTCAGGAGGCTGAGCTGAGGCAGGAAGATCGCTTGAGCCCAGGAGTTTGAGGCTGCAGTGAGCTATGATTGCACCACTGCACTCCAGCCTCGGTAACAGAGCAAGACCTTGCCTCTTAAAAAAAAAAAAAAAAAAAAAAAAGAGTTTATATTTTATAGCACTAGTTCTAAAATTAAGAAAGGGAGTGCCTGGGTGGGGTGGAGAGGGCATAATGGAATCAACTAGGAGTCTTTTCAGATAACATCTGCCCATCTGCCCACTCTTGGAAGCTCAGATCTTTTGGTAGAGTATGGGAAGGAGGGGGAAAAGATGGAGAGGGATGACCAGGAGGAGAGTTTGAAAAGACTTCTCAGGCAGTTCTAATAGTCTTAGAATCACTTCACATGAAACAGAATAAAAAAGAATTTTCCTTCTTTCTATCTACCATTGTGAATGATTTTTCCTCCAAACTTGGCTTTGCTTTTCATCCGGCCTGACTTTTCTTATGCATCGTAGGCTGTTTCAGAAATTGCTGTAATGATTTGCTTAGTAAAATTGTCTTAGTCAAGAAAAAAAGATTTTTGTTCCCCAATTTCAAAAACTATTAATTTGTGGTGATAACAATCTTTTACATCTTGGGAGTTTGGAGAAAATATTTAAAATAATACAATTGCCAAAAATGTGGTAAATTCCCTTTTGGGTTGCTGTTAGTTTATCCCAACCAGACCTCCCATGTTAAGGGACTTTCCTGAACCCCCTGACGTTTCAAGATTATGAAACGTGCTCTGGGTACAGCTCCCTCAAGTCTCCACACCCTCCCACTCCATGAAAGAGACAGAACATCTGCTCCTCATCTCTGGGAAAGTATATTTAATTATTGGATGCTTTCCTTTTCAAAATGATGCTGGCTTATTGTGGGTTTTTTTTCTTTTTTTTTTTTTTAGCCTCCAGGGCACAAACAAAATAAAATCATCCCTTCGATGTTTAAATCAGATAATAGCATCTGCATCAACAAAAATAACAGCTAATAGCATAAAATTGTTTCTTTTATACTTACTGAGAAGCAAGAGTCAATAACAGGCGATGGTTCTCTCAGCATCCATGAAATGAATTTACTAGAGGAAACTTCTAGAAGCAAGGCTCTGCCAAGTACAGGACAGGTAGGAGCAAAGGAAGATTACATCTTCTCACAGGTTTGAGGACCCCACAATGATCAGCTATTGTTTCTTGGTCCTAACAGAATTTATCGGAAAATTGTGTTTGTGTGTAACAGACAGAGAGAAAAGAAAAGGAAAAAAAAAAAAAAAAAACCATTGGGGAAGACAGGGAAACAAACCAAGCATGTGAGTCCTCTTACTGAGAAAACATAATGCCTTCCACATCTTGATATTAAAGATGGTTAAAATGAGAAGCAGAGATTTCACTGCAGTAAATATTTACCGAAGAACCCACAAAAGTTTAAGCAAGTGTGGTCCTGGTATCATTCACATTTGAGCACCAGCTAAAGACCAACATCACCCATTTCTGTAAGAATTTTGGAGGAACAGCTTTGTCATTTTTCTAGTGTCTTATTTGTTTTAAATCCTGTTCTTCTAAAAGCAAATAAGAACTAGCCAAAAGAAAATTTGATCTTGTTTTAGAGCAGGAGAGGGAGAAAAAGATAGGAAACATTCACCAGTTTCAATGCAATGTAACTCAATGAATATTTCCTGAACCACTTCTAAGCCAGACAGAGTCTCTGCTCTCCGGGAGTGTATGTCTACCCAGGAGACCTGCAATTAGAGATGCGTGTAGTGCAGTTTGGAGGGGAACTTAACTCAGACTTGGAGGGAGGGGCAGACCAAGGAAGGTTCTCAGAGAAGGATATCTACTCCCCGTTCCTAAGCTCAGCTGCTTTTCAGAATTTCCAGGGAAGCCTTTGAAACTACATGTTCCAGGATCTCTCTCTGGATCTTTTGAAATCAGAATCTCTAAGAGAGGACTGTACATTTATGAGTTTCTCCAGGCAAAACAGAAGTGGTGGTCTGATCCGGGCTTTGGGAGGAGAAGAAATATCAAGGATGTATAGGAGCCTGGAGGTGAGGACAAGCGCATCGGAGGAAGAACTGGAAGACAGTTGGATGTGACTGTGCCTGAGAGAACAGTGTGGGGACAGTCAGCTGTGGAGAGAAGGGCAGTCACGTCATGAGGGCCTGTGCACAGTGGAGAGGAACTTGGCCTTCCTCTAAGGACAATGTTGTTGGATGAATGGAAGATGGCAGCCGGAAGGAACCGCTATCATGGGGGCTGTGGCAATAGCCATGAGAATACAGAGGAGCCACACCAGAACCAAGTCCTTCTCCAGGGGTTTTAAACAGTCAGGGGGCCTGGCATGGTGGCTCATGCCTATAATCCCAGCACTTTGGAAGACAGAGGTGGGAGGATCGCTTGAGCCCAGGAGGAGGCTAGAGTGAGCCATGATCACACCACTGCACTCCAGCCTGGGAGGGAGACCCTGTCTCAAAAAACAAAACAAAACAAAACAAAATAAAATAAAATAAAATAAAATAAATAAAATAAAATATCAACCAAGAATCAGTTCCTTCGCCATTGTTCTGTTATTTACCACCTTGCCCCCTTCCCTTTTATCTATATGCCTTCCCATGGGGAAAGCAGATGAGGTGGAAATATACATGTTGATGAGGTGGAAATATACGTGTTCTTTACAACCAGCTGGTATACCCTTGCTCTTTCACTTGAATTAGCAGAAATGTACACAACTTCATGAAAGGAGAAAGGATGCAGCCCTAAACCCTTTCCACCACCCCTATGGCAGGCGCCTTGTATTACTTCTTTCTCCACCAACACTGCTTTTGATTCTCATTTTAGCTGCATTTGCTTGTCCACCACTATCGTGGTTTGTTTGCGCCCTCTCCCTCTGATGATGGGGCTGGACCCATGCCTCTGAGACACATGGTAGGATGGTATGCACACTGTCCACCCTGTCATATGACCGTAACCTCAGATTACAAATCTCCTTCCTGGCTTCATTAGGGAGTCCTAATGTTGTAATGTAAGAATCTGAGTGGACTGGGTGCAACAATAAAGGACGGATACATAACAGAGGAAAGGTAATCTTTCATCTTCATGTTCCAGGCAGCCTCACCTCTCCCCCTAAGGTGCACTGATGCTAGCTCGACTAGTGAAACTGGAAATCAGGAAGAGATGTCAGTGGGAAGATTTAGTAAAAACATTTAGCAGTAAGGTCAAGAGATAGATCTTTGAAAACCACAAATTTCTCCCCAAGCCTCTGTTTAAGTGAATACACTTGCACTAATAAGAAGTGAGGTTTCCTGAAGCAGAGGAAGTAGATAAGCAAGAGAAAACCAACTCCTTGATAACAACAGTTAATACCTTTACCAGTAACCACATATAAAATAAACTGTGCTGGGGGACAAATTAAAGACATCCCCTTCGTCCACCAGGTTTTCAAACTGGGACTGTTATTGAAAGAATCACCCAGCCTGGAGAATGTCAAGTTAAATGTAACTACAGATATTGGCCAACAGGTCACTCCAATCCTTACACAGCTTCTTGTAGCTCTATTTCTGGGGTTTCTAAGGATGAGGGGGAAAGTAATTAAAGAATGGCTAAGCTTGGCTGGGTGCAGTGGCTTATACCTGTAACCCAGCACCCGAGGTGAGGAATTTGAGACCATCCTGGCCAACATGGTGAAACCCCATCTCTACTAAAAAGTACAAAAAATTAACCGGGCATGGTGGTGGGCACCTATAATCCCAGCTACTCCGGGAGGCTGAGGCAGGAGAATAGCTTGAACCCAGGAGGCGGAGGTTGCAGTGAGCTGAGATCACACCACTGCACTCCAGCCTGGGCAACAAGAGCAAAACTCCATTTCAAAAAAAAAAAAAAACAAACAAAGAAGAAAGAATGGCTAAGCTAAAACTTCGTTTTCTACTTTGGATTCAATCCTAACTATTTGAACCCCAAATCAAAAGATGGAGAGTCTGGGAGTTTTGGGTTCCCCTACTCAAAAGTATTTTCTCTTAAAGCTAGGCTAATAGGTTGGAAAGAGGACTCACAGCTTGAAAACACCTAATAAAGGTCATTTTGAAATGTAGACATTAATTTTGGCGAAAGAGAGCTTTCATACAACAAATCATACCAGGGAGTGTATAGCAGTGTCTTTCCATTGGATTCTTGTTTTAGGGACAAAAAAAATCCTCCCATATGAATCGAGTTATTATTCTAATGTTGTAGTTTAAATTTGTTGAATAAAGCCAAGATTCAGATCAAAGGTAAAGTAATTTAAAATAAAAACCTAAGGGCTGAGCTCATAACTGAGCTCTGCTAAAACAGAGAAAATTTAACACAATAAGAGTATCACAGTCTTGAGCTATTCTTCCCCAAAGACAGAAAGAAAAATGGAACAATAAACAGAAGCAGAGAAATGCAGGGGAGATAAGGAAGTCAGAGTATTCTGTTATCCATGGGCAGGTAGCTTGTCTGTGTCTCACTCTTTAACTGAACCCAAATTCTGAATGTGTAAGTGAGGTAGAATAATAAGTCTTTCCTTCGGTGTTTGATATAGTCTGAAGCTTGTGAATATGGATTCAGAAACATCTGTCTTCCACATCATCTGACTGTAGCTTGCCTTAGACTAAAATCTTGGGTGGAACTAATAGCTCCAGTCATGCGAGTTGATGCCTCCCGGGAAAGGAGGTGAGAACACGGAAATATTAATACAACCATCAGAGAAATGACTTGAAGCCAGCAGCTGACGTTATTTAGTCTCATTGACTTACAAGGACTGGGTAGTTTTGAAAGGGAGTTCTGAACGTGGTTAAGGGCTTGCTTGAAGAAAATGTTGGCAGGTATCAAAACCAGACTGTTTGTGGCCACTTCTAAGATTTCAGTTGACATGAATTTGTGGTCGAGAAGTCAGGAGGATTTCTCTGGATCTAGAGTTCAGTGCCTCCTAGTCCAATGCCAAATCCAAACCGGGCATGAAAGCCAATCTTTATAAAGTCAAAGACACCAACAGTATATAAACTTTTATAATCTGATTTCTACAACATGATTCTGGTTGGTTAAATTTCCATCATGTTGAGGAAGCCGAATGGAAGGCACCACAGGCAGGGGTCGAGTCCAGGCCTGCTTGGGGTCCAGGGATTAAAAAGTTTGTACTGAGCAATTCCTTAGCCTTTAAGCCTGAAAAATGCAATAATGAAATCAGGTTTGATCCTGAAGAGATAACCTGGGCACTGCAACATCAAGTCAAGAATCTTCCATTTTTCTGTTTCAGCTCTAAAAGCAAATTAAGTCAATGTGGGTGAAATCAAACGTTTCAACTTTATTAGTGATCATCCCCAAAATAATATTTATGTTTATATAAAAGAACAACAAGGTATTATTTCTGAATCTGCATTTAAGATACGCTTACAATCTGTATAATACTTTACATTTATTTTATTCCTAATTATTTAAAATCATTCAGAAAGGCACAGGATGATTTTTATGGCAATTTCATAGTCCTGACTTCAAAGAAGTCACATTATTTTCCTAGATGGGCCCAGTAGCACAGATCCCGGAGTCACAAGACTGCTTATTTTCAGTGCTCTGCTTGGCAGGTCATGCCTAGTCTCCAGATGGGTGGTTTAGTGACATAGAACTTCATTTTGAGTTATGAGACCTAAGTAAAGGTCCAAGCTACTACCCCTGGGTCCAGTGATATTGGGCCAATTTGCAGTGATCTATATTTTTGACTTGACTTATATCTAGCCCCTTTAAAACTGTATTCCCAGCTGGGCACAGTGGCTCATGCCTGTAATCCTAGCACTTTGGGAGGCTGAGGAGGGCAGATCTCCTGAGGTCGGGAGTTCGAGACCAGCCTGGCCAACATAGCAAAACTCTGTCTCTACTAAAAATACAAAAATTAGCTGGGAGTGATGGCAGGCATCTTTAATCCCAGCTACTGGGAGGCTGAGGCAGGAGAATCGCTTGAACCCAGGAGGCGGAGGTTGCAGTGAGCCAAGATCTGGCCATTGCATTCCAGCCTGGGCAACAAGTGCGAGATTCTGTCTCTCAAAACAAACAAACAAAAAGAACAAACAACAATAACAACAACAAACTATATTCCCACCAGTTCTGTTCCTAAGTTCTCTAACTTTTGTTATTAAATATTTTTATTGCATCTAAGAGAAAAATGCTTTTATGAAATACTAATATACTAAAGCATATAATTTCAAGCCATCTAACCATTGCATAAACATGACACGTGAAGTAGAAAACTGTATTTATTAACAACATAGCCTCTGGAGTCAACTTCCTAGCTTTGTATCCCTAGCTTTAATGACACCTATTAGCTATGTAATCTTGAGCAAGTTTCTTTCTTTTTTTTTTTTTTTTTGTATTTTTTAGTAGAGACGCAGTTTCACCGTGGTCTCGATCTCCTGACCTCGTGATCCGCCTGCCTCTGCCTCCCAAAGTGCTAGGATTACAAGCATGAGCCACCGCGCCCGGCCGAGCAAGTTTCTTAACTTGTCAGTGTCTGAGGTTTTATAAGGTATCTGCCTTATAACTTTTTTCTTCTTCTCCATTCCTTTTTTTATACTTTATTCTTTAATTCACACGTAAAAATCATACATCTTTATGAGATACATAGTGATATTTTGATGCATATATGTATAGTGATCAGATCACGGTAATTAGCATATCCATCATCTCAAACAATCAGCATTTCTTTAGTGAGGAAAATAAGGCACATACCTCATACCATAATTATGTGAGAATTAAAAGCAATAATTTATGTAAAGTTATTAAAAGGGAGCCTAATGCATAGTATAGTGCTAGATGGTCTGTTTTTATCAAATCAATATTTGTACATAATTTAAAAAGTAAAATAGTACTGAGTGGGAGGAAGGGGAAGAGGGGTTCTAACCACTCCATAAATGGAATTTCCAGCCTTTAGAGATAGCTTTTTGGCCAGTTCTTGAACCTACCCCAGGTCCAGAGTCTGTGAAATACTAAAAGGCCTTTTCATCGTCATTTCTTCCTGAAGGCACATAGATTTCCAATGTCTAGTCCCCCCGTCTTGCATCTTCTGAAACTTCTCGTTCACTGTGTGTCCTCTCTTGTCCTTTGATCTTCAACTTTTTGAAATCATTTACCATCAGCTTTGAAGCAATTGGTATGGTGCAAGGCCGATGGTCTATGTTCAGTGCACCACAGTGTTTAATTATGTTAAATATTTTACTATTTAATATAATAGTAATGTTCATATTGCTAAATATTTTAATTATGTTAAATAATGTTAAGTATTTTACTATATGTTGTCATAATAATGTTAAATATTTTTACTATTGTTGTTATTAACACACAATAACAGTATCAGCTGATATTGCTATCATAATCATCATTGAGCATGTCTGTTCACTATGAATCTAAAAAGTTCAAACAAGGGGCCAGGCGCGGTAGCTGAAGCCTGTAATCTCAGCCCTTTGGGAGGCTGAGATGGGCAGATTACCTGAGGTCAGGAGTTTGAGACCAGCCTGGCCAACATGGCAAAATCCCATCTCTACTAAAAATACAAAAAATTAGCCGGGCCTGGTGGCACGCACCCGTAGTCCCAGCTACTCTGGAGACTGAGGCAGAAGAATCACTTGAATCCAGGAGGCAGAGGTTGCAGTGAGCTGAGATCGTGCCACTGCATTCCAGCCTTGGAGACACAGTGAGACTCCATATCAAAAAAAAAAAGAAAAGAAAATTCAAACAAGGAAGCGTTGGTGAAGAGTTGGAGCCTGGGTATGTTCTATGTATCTCAGCCTGGCTCTGAATATTTCAGCAGTAAAAAATCCTTTCTCCTCCCTCTCAGTGACACTCCGATAGTGGCTTTGTTGAAACTTTCTGGGTTTCTCTCCTCCTGTAACTTTTTAATAGGCCTCCTGACTAAACCTTGACCTCCCAGAGAACCTTGGTTCCCTGCGAGTCAGTCTCTCACAAACCCATCTTAGAATTTCCGCATTTCCTTCACTTCTCTCTGTTTCCAATTGCCCCTGGTTGGCTTTCTCCTCGTCGGGTCATCAGCAGGTCTCATTAATTCGGCTCACAGATCACTGACCCAGCAAGGCATAACTGAGCGTCAGATTAAGTCCTTTAATTGTGGCATGGGGTCCTGAGCTCCTCAGAGAAAAGGATTTTGTGTGGGGGTGAAATAACAAGGGAAATAAGACCAAATGATTGCATCCCAGGATGTTTCCAACAATTTCACAAGCAGGTAGTGAAGAGAAAATTAGTATATCAGAAAGAGAGGGGTGAGACTCCATTGTGTTCTTTGACCTGGAGTTGTAGAAAAGTTGGCAGCAGGGCTGACTGGCGATCAGCAGAGACTTCACATCTGCTCTGGATTGTGCACATGGAGAGAAGTAAAGATGACCTTTCTCCCCTTCTTAACTTGGAGTTGTGCAATGGAATGAGGCAAGAGGCTTTGTTTGCCTAGAATGTGAATTATTGGCCATCTTCCCTCGGGCCTTTAGGTACAAGGACTCAAATTTGTAAAGCAAGCTTGAGTTTCCATTCCTGTCTCTTCTCGCCTTTCTGAGTACTGTGTAATCATCGTGAAGAGATAATTGAGATTCTGGTTGCAACTGAAATCTCTGCTCTTCCGGAAGTTTCCCTTGACTTTGGGATTCTCCAGTTAATTTTTGTAAGTATATTCTATGGAGATATAAATGCCCTAAAAAAGACTGCCATGCAATGGAAACCTCTGGTTTTATGAAGGGGATTCCAGCTCTATTGAGAAAGAGCAGAGAACAAATGTGGAAAAAATACAGAGACACAACTCCACAATAGCAAGAGTGAAGAGCTTGGAAGTGATACATGCAACAGGGCA